>NC_140165.1:220020478-220155478 GCF_963971535.1 Notolepis coatsorum | reverse complement strand
TACCAGTCACAGAAACTAAACAGGTATGGATGCTATGACAGCCGGTATTCAAGTCCCTGTTGCTGATGGGCAAAAATATCTAATCTGGTCTAACACTTCCTCTTACTGCCATCAGATATTCCGCACCAAATCCACAGGGGGAGAGGCTAGGGTCCTGAAGGATGTGGTCTTAGAAAACACCAACACCTCCTCATTGGATTTCCAAGGTGAGTCCTATGACCAAACTCCGGTCTCTTACTGATCTCAGGCCAGCTGTCTGAATGCTGAGCCGTCACATGTAGACATGTGGGTACTGGTCTCTGTATGACCTCTCACGGGTGAAGTTTGTCCGGCTGCTGCCGTCTCTCCACGGATCTCCTGCAGCTACTGTATAGGAAAATGAATAGACTATAATAGATAGCTCCTAGCTTCGTCTGTGGTTCATTCAGGCTGTGGTTCCCGTGAACAACATTTCTCTCTCTGATAATGGGTAACTTTGAATGTGGAAGCAGCAGTTAAAATCGCCAGCTAAAAGCAAGCGTAGCTTTGCAGAACATGTCACCCGATGTCACCAGTGTGCATTCTCTGCAACATCCGGTCATTTAGTGTTTAGCAATTTGGATACATTTCTTTTTTATTTTATTTTAATTTTATTTTTAAAGATTTTATTTATAGCATTTTCAGCTTTTTTGGTCAACGCAGGACCTTTTGGCCATGCAGGACCGATAGAGGACAGAGGGTGAAACGGGAGGAGAAGAGGGGAAGACATGCAGCATATGGACACCGGGTCGGGGAATCGAACCCGGGGCGACCGCTTCACGACTCAGCGCGCTATGTGGTGTGCTACTGGAGCGCCCTGGATTGAACAAATTTGAGCATTTACAAAACATAAAATCCTTTGGTGAAACACACTTTCCAATTACTGGTAAATAGGAAAAATAGGACCCGGGGCTTGTCAAAATGGCAACAATGCGTGAGAGGTCTATTATACCTGCATACCCTTGACTACCAGGGTGGGAAATGAGGACTACAGCCACTAGCCAAATGCTGATAAATTATGTGTGTGGCTGCTTAGTTTGTTTTCTCCACTACACATGTTGTTCACATTTACATTTAGTCATTTAGCTGATGTTTTTATCCAAAGCGACTTACAAATTGTGTACAACAAAGTCAGCAGGAAGGGTACACCTCTGGCTAAGGGTAAGTCACATTGTTTGTCAAACAGTGTCGAACTTGAGTGCTACACTCATAGTAATATAGACATATTAGCATAGTAATAAATAGTAATAAAGGCATTGTACATAGCAGATAGTAGTATAGAGAAGTACATAATAGTAAAAGACAGTAAGTTTGCTCCACCATTGTGGAGCGAGGACAGAGAATAGCCCGTTTCGCTTTGATGAGGAGTGGGTCTCAGGCGGCCAGAAGATGCAGAGCGTAGGGGTCTTGAGGGTGTGTAGTTAGAGACCATTGAGCGGAGATAGGAGGAGGGATCCTTGAATTGGATTCGTGTGGCAATGGGAAGCCAGTGCAGCTCTCGGAGAAGTGGTATGACGTGGGATGACTTTGTTAGATTGGAGATCAGGTGGGAACCTGCTTTCTGTATGAGTTGAAGGGCCTTGGTGGCTGCAAGCCGGTAAACCAGCTAGCAGTGCATTACAATAGTCAAGGCGAGACATGAGTCAAGAATGTAACAACATACTCTTTTCCATTCCATTCCAAAGTCTTTGTCTGATGAATATTTATGAATCCACTGGCCATTAGGATGAAAAGTACATTAGTTTAGTCTAGTGTATCACAATTGTTTTTTAACCTTTATTTACCAGGGTAGGTTCTCTGAGCATGAATGCTCTTTTTCAGCAACGCCCTGCTTCAAATTCACACAGTTCCATTCACACCAGGGAGCTGCCCAGTACAACCACAGTCTCAAACTGTTGGCCACTGAGCAACTCCACTGGAGCAGTTGGGGGTTAAGTGCCTTGCTCAAGGGCACTTCAGTGGTTGGTATTGAAGGACGGGAGAGAGCTATTCATTCACTTTCGCGCCCAGATTTTTCCTGCTGGTCCAGGGGATCGAACCGGCGACGTTCCGGTCACAAACCTGCTTCTCTAACCTTTAGGCCACCGCTGCCTATATATCTAACACTTGTGCTAGTGTCTGTTTGTTTTGTGGTGTAGTGGGTGGTCAACATCGTCCAAGGGATCGTCCACAATCGACCATATTCACACGGCGGCCAAATGGCCGGCGCGTGAATACGATCAATGTTTACACATGATTATTTTTTAAAATACCTGCCACTGGATCACACCCTGCCGGCTGTCACTCACTTTCCTCTCTGCATGCCTGTCCTCTGTCCTTCCCTCCAGATGAAAACAGCAACCAGAGCTTCATGTCAGATGTTTACCCGCCGAAGATGGACAACAACAGCAGCAGCACCTCCAGCTCGCAGCAAGTCAGCCCCCCCCACACGTCCTCCAGCCTGCGCACCGAGGACTCCCAGCCGCCCATGCTAGGTCAGGAGAGTGTGGAGGGTATGTGCGTTGCACAGCAGCACCTTTCATTAGGTAGCGGCTAGTTCCCATCGCCCGGGAAGGACGTTTTAATGTACCTTTCATTTGGAGGTAGCAAGAACTGTTAAGGTAAGGGATAGCTTCATAAATAGGTTGCAGCTTGGCCAACAAGTGCCCCTCCCAGATCACAGGTGATGGGATCTAGAGACTACCCTTTCATTAGGCCAGCTTTTCCTTTTGTACTTTTGCTGCCTGTGGACCAAAACGTATTACATTTTATTTAACGGGAGCGTTAAAACACACCCATATAAGATAAGATAAGATAAGATGCAGGGCTCTACGCTAACCTTTTCCCCAAGGAGCACATGTGCTCCTAAATGAAAAAGATTAGGAGCACACAAAGAAATGTAGGAGCACACAAAAATATTTAGGAGCACAGTGAAAATATTTCAAGTAACAGAGTTTATTTTTAATTTTTTTTTTAAATAAATGTATATTTGTACTGTGCGTGCATGTGCAAACGGGAACGGGAACGGGACACACATCTGTGCAATAGCACATACCACCAAAGTCACTGGCCCACTGTGTGCGTGTGTGTGTGTATCTGCGTGTGCAAACGGGAATGGGACACAGACATTTGAACTATTAAGTGATTAGCCAACAACTAGGCCTAATAAAAAAGGCAGTGACATTGAACTACTGCTACAAAAGTAACAGTCACTTAACTTTAGCTTTTGCCCCTTTTATGCATACAATGCCTATGTTTTGGCTAGTGTTGCTCTTCTAGAAAAATAATCCTTTCAGGGTTGCCTATTGAAATACTGTACACCTCCAGTACAGAAACATTGTTTATGAGTTTGCGTGTCAGGTAGACCATTGATTGACAGTCGATTCTGCCAATTACGTCACACCGCTTGCACCCATCTTTGCTGTTGATAACGCTAGCCAAGTTAGCACACACACATACACACACGCACAGTGGGCCAGTGACTTTGGTGTAGGGGTGTAACAATGCATCGATCCTAAGGGGAAGATTCAACTGCATCGATTTGAAAATGTTAGAATCGATTATCGCAATTTTTCTTTTCTTTTTATTGATCTTTTTCCCCCTCCATTTTCCTCCGATTTTCTCCCATCCCAATGTTAGTCGTTATGCCAATTCCCAATCCCCTTCCTGGTCGCTGCGCACTTACCCCCCACAGTCGGTCTGGGAGAGTGGAGGCTATCATGTGCTTCCTCCGACACATGTCCAGCCAATCAACCGCTTCTTTTCACCTGGCAGCGCGGATTCTCATTGAGAGGGCGTAGCGACAAGCGTGTGGAAGGATCACACTATCCCACTCAAGTCCTGTCCTATCCGCGCTTAGCAGGCGCCCCGACCGAACTGTAGGAGTCGCTGTTTACAACGACCCGGACCCACCCCGCCAGCTTCTCCCACCCTCTAATACTGCCAATTGTATTAGTGTGAACGGCCAGCCAAGCTGGTGACAACCCCGGAGCTGTGAGCTGGATTCGAACAGGCGAATCTAGCCGCTCCGGGGTTTGGTGACGAACGCAATCTCTGTTACGCCACCTGACCGCCTGATTATCGCAATTTTAATGTGTACCCAGTGTTATGTTATTCTCATGTCCGTTACAGCCAACACAACGACATACGCTACTGCATCAACGTTATGATTAACAAAGCAAGGCATTCGTTTTGTTGCATTATCGTTATATTACTATTGCTATCGATAAATCTAGGTGTTCTAAAATCTATTGCTATTGGTAAGACTAGAATAAGTTACATAAAACGTAATGTTAGTCTCGGAAAACTCTCGCATATCGCAATGGCGGACTTTCAGGAAGTAAAAAAGCAAATTAAAGCTTCCGATTGGTCATTTCCTTTCTTTCCCTTGAAACCAGTCACGTCACTCTACTGTGATTGGACCGTTGGCTTGAGTGCAATGTGGGACTTGTAGTTTTTGAATGATTAGCAGCGGAGAGAAAAAAGCACGACTGAGGTTGTAATCTTCACTCGCACACTGTGCTAGTAATTGATTTTTCCGGTTCGCACACACATATTCTTAAGGGGCAAATGCGAGTAAAATGGTTGCACTGTAGAGCCCTGAGATGATCCTTTATTAATCCCCTTGGGGAAATTCAGGTGTCAAAGCAGCATGGGGGGGCACACACACACACACGCGCGTGCGCGCACGCACGCACACACACACGCACACACACACACACACACACACACACACACACACACACACACACACACACACACACACACACACACAATGTGTGTATTTGGTTTGACTTATGTCAAATGTGTTTATTCCTTGTAATAATCAAGTTATTTCAAAATCACCCCACATGTAATTACATGGCCACAAAATAGACCAAGTAGAATATGATATCACTCTCTGGAAACCTTTGGAAGGCCAACCATTTTATTTTGAAGGGCTCAATTTAGCCAGCGGGTCCTATTTTTAAATAAAAATAATTGAACAGTTTTATTATTCATGTTAAATGAAATAATTGAAATATATATTTTTTCGTAATCCTTGTAGAATGCACACACAAACACACACACAGTAGTGTGTAGCATTTAATAGTCTCAAAATGTCCTTGAAAGGTCTAATCAAGGATATATATTGTACTTTTGTAATCACTGTGTCACAGAGCCAGTCCATCCAGGACCAGAAGGAGCAGATGAACCTCCTACTCTGATCAAGGAAGATCCTCTTTCATCAGGCACTGCTAGGCGGAAGAACTCAAGCACACAGGTTTGCTTCACGGGAATGTTTTCACACTAGCCCCACAGACTCATGATGTCACGTCTTTTACCTTGTCGAGTGTCTTTTACCTTGTTGAGTCTGTCTTTTACCTTGTTGAGTCGGTCTTTTACCTTATTGAGTGTCTTTTACCTTGTCGAGTGTCTTTTACCTTGTTGAGTCTGTCTTTTACCTTGTTGAGTCTGTCTTTTACCTTGTTGAGTGTCTTTTACCTTGTTGAGTGATACCTTGTTGAGTGTCTTTTACCTTGTTGAGTGTCTTTTACCTTATCGAGTGTCTTTTACCTTGTTGATTGTCTTTTACCTTGTTGAGTGTCTTTTACCTTGTTGAGTCTGTCTTTTACCTTGTTGAGTGTCTTTTACCTTGTTGAGTGTCTTTTACCTTGTTGAGTCTGTCTTTTACCTTGTTGAGTGTCTTTTACCTTGTTGAGTGTCTTTTGTCTTTTACCTTGTTGAGTGTCTTTTTTTCTTTTTAACTTAAATTTTTATTTGCAGTTTTTGATTTTTAAACAACAGACGGTACATTTTGACATATAAAATTATAAAGACATAATATCAAAAATAAAAAAATAAAAACACAAAAGATTAACAAAAAAGGGTGACATGGGTTCTTCGGTCCATTCTATTTTTACATTGTTTATTTACATTCAAATTTCTTTTCTTGTTTTCTTTTCATTCTTCTGTGATGTTGTTTCTTTTCTTCCTATATTCCTCCCACTTTTCCCATTTTGACTAAAATGTCTCCTCTTGTAGCCTCAGCATATGTGTGATTCTCTCCATTTCCTGTATCCCCTCTATTATCTCTGTCTATTGTTCCTTCGTCGGTGCTTCTACTCTGTACCAAAGTTTAGTCAAAGCTTTCTTGGCTGCTACTAATAGTATCTTAATCAAGTATTTGTCTTCCCCCTGAATTCCTTCCTGTGATAGGTTCCCCAGATACAATACTTGGCCTGCCTGGGGTATTTCGTATCCTACTATTTCATTTATTATCGCTCCTATCTTTTCCCAATAGTTTCTTATTTTCTGACATCCCCAGAATATGTGTGTGTGGTTCGCTACTTCTTGTCCACATTTTCTCCAACATGGTTTCTGTGCTGGTGTGTAATTGCCCTGTATTTATGGTGTTATAAAGAATCGAATTATGTTTTTCCACCCAAACTCGTGTCCATCTTTCCCTTTCTCTTTTATCGTTGAATTGTCACTTTTTATATTGTTTTAGACATTTTTACTTCCTTTTTCGATTGACCGGGAGCTCTTTTCAATGGCCGCCTACCCGAACATTGCAAACCGGAAGTCTCATTGAGTGTCTTTTACCTTGTTGAGTGTCTTACCTTGTTGAGTGTCTTTTACCTTGTTGAGTGTCTTTTACCTTGTTGAGTGTATTTTACCTTGTTGAGGGTATTTTACCTTGTTGAGTGTCTTTTACCTTGTTGAGGGTATTTTACCTTGTTGAGTGTCTTTTACCGGGTTGAGTGTCTTTTACCTTGTTGAGTGTCTTTTACCTTGTTGAGGGTCTTTTACCTTGTTGAGGGTATTTGACCTTGGGTATTTTACCTTGTATCATAAGTCCCACCGTGGCTTCTCCTCTTGGCACTCAAACAACGTGAAACTAGCCCGTTCGCTTGAAGCTATTATTTTACAATGACCCAAAGCTGTATTTTTCTTTGGTATGCATAATTACTGTCACATAAACTTGAAATTCCCATTTTGATTTCCACTTTCTTTCTTCAACAGGAGGATGTGGACGGATCAGGAGCACCTCCGTTGAAGAAGATTTGCACGGGAGAAAATGTATCTCTGAGATAGCTATATAAATACATAAATATTCAGTATTTTTTCTTTGTCAAAATTGCATGCAGTATCTGTTCTCAGAAGGCCTGAAAGGCCACAGTTATTCATCAACTAAGCTTTCAAATTAATTCTAAGATATTTCCATACATTTGCATATTTCCATATATTCTCCAGATAAAGTTATAACAAACAAGAACAAAAATCACTGCAAGCACATACTGTAGTATGCTAGTGGTGCCTATTTATTGTCTTTCAACCAAGTTTCTTTCCTTTTCTTGTTTTGTAATGTACAAGATTTACAGACAGGGTGGCGTTAATGGTGATGTCAGTGTTCCCTTTGATCGTATTACAATTTGATGGTTTGTTACATGAACTGGTAAGCAGATTCCCTCTTCTCGCCACCCAACCTTGTCACCCCGTGGTTTCCCCCCCTCTTTTCTTTTGTAAACACTCTTTATTCACAACAGATAGAAGGGAAAAAATATGTTTAAGTTAGGAATTATTTCAATATTCAACTAAATATTCCAACAATTTCAACAATATTGAACTATATTTGTTGACCAAATATAAGACCGTATAGAGTAGACCATTTAGCCTCTCAGCTGAAGTATGTCAGGACGACAGACTGGATGGGTTCTCTGCAGACAGGACACCGTTTATTCCCTGTTCAGCCTCCTGCTGTGAGTGTGTAGCACACAATCAGGTGACCCGTCCTGCCATTCTTGGGTCTGAACTGACAGATTGACACATGGCTCCAGACCGACCTAATAACCTCAGCACCTCGACTGTCGGCTGTTGCTGATTGGTCGGATGGGGGATTGGGGGGGGGGGGGGATTTGGGTTCAAAGGGGGCAGAGTCAGTGCTCTTGACAGACAGTGCTGTTGGTAGCCAATCCTGTCACAGGGCCAGGGCTTGACATTAACACCTGCCACCCACCAAATGCGGGTAGAATTCGGCAGTGGCGTGTCACTCTTACCAGCCACTTTGGCGGGTAGACCTTGCAGCGTCACCGTATTTCAGTGTCTTCATCAAAGGAGTCTTCATCGTCTGCTTCAAAGACAGCTGCTTCACAAACGTCATCCTCTCCAGACAGTGAAGCGTCTTCATCGGCTTAGCTTTCCCAGTCGATGGATTCAACCTCAAACTCAACACTGAAGTTATCAGAGCCTCAGAGCGTTGTCTGATCGAGACGGCCTCGCTCCGTTCCGCCTCCTCTGCTATTATGACCGTGCTTCTCTTGGGTCAGCTGTGTTGTTCCTTACTGTTTATCAACAGCTTGTTGATGCAGTTGCAGGGTGCAGTTCGGGGCTTTGACAGCTGTCAGCTGACATGGCACTTGTTACCGTGGCGACGTGTCGGTTGCTACGTCTTTCATGCCGGGGGGAATTCCCGGGCGCTGTAATCACATTAAAGTGAGGAAAAAGACGGCTTTGTGCCCCTCTCTGCACTAACAAACAGCAGCAAGGCACAGATCATCCATGGTTTTTTAGCCAACGCTTAGCTTCAACACAATATCAATGGATTTATACAACTAAAATGTTTTTTTATTTACCCCTCCCAACACCCTGCCCTTTGTTGGGGGTTCTAGACAAGGTGCTTGATTTGCTTGTAGGATGGGTTGGCTCTACTTGTAAAGTAGTATGTGTGTATATTAACTGCATCATTTCACTCATTGGAATACGTGCCCATGCTAGCGTGATTATAATTGAAAGGGGCCCCAGCATACTGTTTACAGTACAGGGATCCCAGCATACACGCTGCATCGGCAGAATGTTGTTCATTCAATTGATTTACAGTTTGACAAAAACAAAAAACTATTTTAAAGCTAAAGATTGATTCCAAATTTAGATATTCTATTAGCTTACGTGCAAACTCACTATAACGCTAATTTGGTGTAACTGATTACAGTCCTGATTTCTCTCTATACAATTTACCTTTGCATGTTTATTCACTGTGTTATTTTGAGATCCTGAATCCTGTTTGTTCATTGGTACTTTTTTTGTGGAAAATGTTCAGAACGTGCTGTTGATGCTCATGCTGATTTTCGCTGTACAGATTTGTTTATATATGCCCTGATATGAATATAATGCCCATTTCAGTAGACTTACATGTTAGCTTTTGGCTCTAGTGTGTCCTCATAGTATTCTCTGTTAGGATACCCTGCCTTGCCTACTGTACATCCACACCTCTTGGGACGTTCAGTAATCTAATCTCAATGTTAGAGGGATAGGTCTGATTGGACCCCCAGCCCTATTTCTTACTTACCAATGATGTTGTTGATCGGTGGAGTCATTTCTCAGCACAATCCATGCTGTTCCTCATACTAGCTCTGGATATTTAGCCACAAACCAGTTATGAGGGCTGACGTTCCACTCTACTGGTTAAAGTTGCTTACTCGTGAGTAGTACGTTCGTTGATAAAGACAAATAATGTCAACAGCCGCTCCAGTGTAAAACAAAGATATCCAAATGGTTTATTTATTTTCCACAGCGAAGTCTTTTTTTTTTAAATTTTATTTCTTTATTGCAGGAATTTTTTTTTGAACATTTACAATTGTCAATATCGTACATTTTCCATCTTTTTTCTTTTTTCCCCTCTCATTTCCCCTTCCCCTCCCTCATTCCCACCCCATCCCCCCACACAGAGGTTGTTGAAAAACACATCCGCAAGGCTTGGCACCTTGGTTGAGAAATGCAGGCTTCAGTCTTTGTTGTTGAGTCTATCCGTTCAGTCCTGAAATATTCCAGGAACTGCTGAACTGGGTCAAACTGCTCTTCAGCTGCAGTAGCGCTGACCACGGCGTTCTTTACCTCTGAGTCCTCTGTGGTTAGGTCCCCATGGTGTTCTGGGTTCTGAGGCCATTCCTCTTCGGGCTTGGTGAGGAATTCCGGCCCCTGTATCCAAGTCTCATTGCGCAGGAATGATTCCACATTGAGTCCTCTCGATGCGTGGTCAGCAGGATTTGTTGCAGTATCTACATACCGCCACTGTCCTACTTCTGACAGCTTCAAGATGGTCTCCACTCGATTCGCTACGAAGGTGCGAAACCTACTGGTTCTGTTTGAGATGTATTTGAGCACAGTGGTGCTGTCGACTCAAGTGACGACTCCCAGGAGAGTACTTGTTAGATCCGGCCCCTGTAGCAGCTGGTTGTTCAAGGTGGTGCCTTGGAATGATGCCCCACAGTCGAACACCACGCGGATCTTCTTCTTCTGGGCATGGTACACGCCATGGTGTGGCAAGTACCAAACTTTTCCATAGCTGTGGCTGAGCTCCTCACTGGGAACCTTGATTGCGTAGCCCTTTGCCATCCAGTCGTCGACGACCACTAAGTAATCAGCGTGGAACTGGGGATTCTTCGTGAACCTCTTCTTTAAGTTGAGAGCTCGCTGTTCAGCTACTCTTCTGTTGTTCGGCATCTTGAAGACTGCGTTCCTCAATGGTAGGCCGATGCTGTAGTGTCCCTCTGTAAGTTTCACAGGCTGCGAGACCAGTTCCAGAAACTGGATGTCGTCCCTCGACTTCTCAAGCCGGTCGTCTTGACACTCTGGGAAGTCGTTCTTGAACTGTTGACTCCAAAGCTCATCTAGCATGGCCACGGCTGTGCGGTTGGCCGTGACTTGTATGAGTTTACTGGTAGTTTCATGACCATTTTCTCCTCTGAGGGGGCCATTGACGATCCAGCCCAATCGCGTTTTTACCGCATACGGCCCTTCTTCCACGCTGGGTACCACCTGCCCTGGTTCCATTGCCTTGGGTACGTCAGTCCCGATGAGAAGGCCTATCTCCGCCTGGATCTTCGGTATTTGCACTTCACTGAGATGGGGCCACTTATCGACTTCCTCTTGCAGTGGGATGTTGTTTACAAGCAGGTATTGACTTCTGAGAGAAGGTGTTGGGTAGCTCTAGAAAGTTGTCACTATCCAAGCTACAGACTTCTAAACCAGACACTATCTGGCTGCTCAAGACCTGCTCGCCTCCCATGGTCTTTAGCAGGATACTTGTCTTCCTGCCGGTGACGTTAAGCGCTGCCATTAACTTCTCTGTGCAGAAAGTGACGTTGCTGCCTGGGTCGAGGAACGCGTAGGTAGCCACCATCTTGTTGCCTTTCTTGGCTTTGATGTGGACCGGAACGATAGCCAAGATGCTTTCGACGTTGCCGGCCCCAGTAGCTCTGCCGGTCCTCGTTTCTGCATTGATGCATCCACTGACCTTAGAACTGGCTTCGCCTTCTTTTTCCCCGCCCCTGTGCTTATTTTCTTTGGGCGCATCATCCGATGTCTCCTTTTTTTTTGTTTGTTTTTTTTTAATCTTTTTCCCCCTCCATTTTCCTCAGATTTTCTCCCATCCCAATGTTAGTCGTATGCCAATTCCCAATCCCCTTCCTGGTCGCTGCGCACTTACCCCCCACAGTCAGATCATCTGGGAGAGTGGAGGCTATCACGTGCTTCCTCCGACACACGTCCAGCCAATCAACCGCTTCTTTTCACCTGGCAGCGCGGATCCTCCCTGAGAGGGCGTAGCGTGTGGAAGGATCACACTATCCCACTCAGGTCCTATCCGCGCTTAGCAGGCGCCCCGACCGAACTGTAGGAGTCGCTGTTTACAACGACCCGGACCCACCCCGCCAGCTTCTCCCACCCTCTAATACAGCCAATTGTATTAGTGTGAACGGCCAGCCAAGCTGGTGACAACCCCGGAGCTGTGAGCTGGATTCGAACAGGCGAATCCAGCTCACAGCTCCGGGGTTGGTGACGAACGCAATCTCCGCTACGCCACCTAACCGCCCTCCGATGTCTCCTTCTTGTGCCTTGCTTCATCATAGGCAGCCTTGTTATTAATATGTAGAACTGTAGGGTGGGTAAGCTGGCAGACTTGGCAGCTCATCTTTTATTGGCAGGCCTTGCTCATGTGCCCCCGTTTCAGACAGCTGAAACATAGGCCTTTACTCTTGAGAAAATCTATCTTCTCCTTGTGAAGAGACTTCTTCATCTTTTTGCATTGCTCCATGGCATGCTGTTCTCCTTGGCAGAAGAGGCAAGGGTTGGAGAAGGCACAGAGTGTATCCCCCTTGTGGCTTGCTTTAGTCTCTGCCGGGTTCTGGACTGCTGTAGCAGCTGTTGTGAAGCTTCCCCAAGCGCCGCTCTTTCTGGATGTCTTCTCATCTTTGTGAGCCTTAGCTTGGCTCTTGTTTCCATCTGTGATGTTGCCGAAGAGAGGGTGTAGGGCTTCTTGGGCTTGTAGGTTGACAAATTCGGCAAGGTCGCTGAACTTGGCGCTGTGCTGATCTTTCTCTAGAAGAGCATAGGCCTTGCTTCTCCACCGCTCTCTCTGCTTGTACGGAAGCTTGGCTGTGATGGCACGCATATTTGATATGCTGTCAAGCTTCTGCATGTACTCCACGTCAGCCATAGCGTTGAGGCATCCAGTGAGAAAAAGGCCAAAGGAGTGGAGCGCCTCTCCGTCATCGGACTTGATAGTAGGCCAGTTCAGTGCCTTGTCTATATACGCCATTGAGATCTTGTATCCATTTCCAAAATGCCTTTTCAAGAGCCTCCTTGCCTCGTGATAGCCTCGTTCTGGTTCCATGTGAAGACAACTACTGCTCCAAGAAGTACAGCCGGTCTCTGTTACTATCTGTCTTGTCCTCCACTCCGTGTTCAAAAGCCCTGATGAATAGCCTGTACTCCATAGGGTCTCCCCTGAATATAGGAATCTGTTGAGGGGGCAGAGTAGCATGGTTTTGTTGCTTCACTAGGAAATCCACCATGGCTCGTTTGGACTCTTGTTGCAGAGACTCTTGTTCTTTCTGTGTAGTACCGCCAGGTGCTCTGGAGCTGCTACTGTAAGCAGGTTCTCCTTTTATCGCTACGGCCTGGGGAGTAGGCGTAGCCTGCTCGTGAGCTTGTAATACGAAGGAACTCTTTTTCTCTATGTAAGAGTTCATTCCATCCCTACGGGACACTTGCTGGCTTGCTGGCCCTCGTACGCTGCCAGTACTTTGCACCTAGCCTCTGAGGCAGCTAAAGCAGCCTGGATCTGTAACTCATCTCTCTCTGCTCTTAGCTTAGCCTCCTGTTCTTCCCTCTCTGCTCTTAGCTTAGATGAGGTAGCTAAGAGCCGAGCCTCCTGTTCCTTGAGTTGTCGTTTTTGTTTTAGAGCGTGTTCCTCGAGTTGTCGTTTTTGTTTTAGAGCGGAAGCCTTTGCTAGCAACTCAGCCCTCTCTAAGTCAGCTGGCTTGCAGATGATGTTCTGGAAAATGTAGTGGATGGTGCTCTAGACCCTTTCCTTGCACTGTCTTCAGGCCTGACCTCATCTTGGTGCTTCCTAGACTCCGCTATACGCTGATGCACCTCTTTCATCCATGTGTCAGCCTTTTCTGTGAAGTTGTAAAATGTGTCAGCCTTCGGCGTGAACCATCCATCCTGATCTTTCTTCTTCTCCTCTTCTGGGTTTGCTTAGTACCACCTGGACTGAAGTATTAAGCTCACAGAACTCTCCAAATAGCTTGTTGAATTCTACCAATCTTGTCTGTACACCTTCCAAGTTACCGTCGTCGTCCTCATCCATTAATTGATTCATCTGCTTCATGCGATCAGTTAGCTGACCTAGCTTAGCTTTCCTCTTATTGATGGCATGACAGACCTTTTCCTCATAGGCCTCTTGTATCATCTCAACCTTCTTAGACTCCGACATTTTGTTGTTATCCTTCTTTCAGCGCTCCAGTAGTTCGTGTTGATTCCTTTTTCCTCTTGGAACAGAGTTTTCTTACTAATATGAGGGCTGACGTTCCACTCTACTGGTTAAAGTTGCTTACTCGTGAGTAGTACGTTCGTTGATAAAGAAAAATAATGTCAACAGCCGCTCCAGTGTAAAACAAAGATATCCAAATGGTTTATTTCTTTTCCACAGCAAAGTCTTTATTTACAGAAGTGGTCCTAAGTCATTTTCCTAAATATTCACGTCACTACTACAAGTTAAGAAAACTGTATTTTCCCAGTATCCAAAATCACCGCCGACTCGACACATGAAAATTCCTCCACACTGCCGTAAATCCACTTGCCGGCTCTTTCCACAGCAAACCGGAAGGCTTGGCACCTTGGTTGAGAAATGCAGGCTTCAGTCTTTGTTGTTGAGTCTATCCGTTCAGTCCTGTTCAGTCCTGTTTCAAGCTACACACTCTGTTCTGAGAGAATTGTGGACTAGAGACACAAATGTTCTAGAATGTTCGGTTATGACATACGGTGACATCACGAATGTTCTAGAATGTTCGGTTATGACATACGGCGACATCACGAATGTTCTAGAACGTTCGGTCATGACATCATACTGTGACATCACAAATGTTCTAGAATGTTCTATTATGACAAATAAGACGGTTCAATGACTTTATCTAAATCTAATCAATATTCCTAATGCCGTTTCAATGTAAGGTTATAAAATAAATAAACATATAAACATTCATACAATACAATAACCTAAATATATAGCTTTGGCTCCTACACCAGTGCAAAGTCAATCAAGATCCTGTCTCGATCAGCTTTTACAGACAAGACACAACTGAATGGATTGTGCTGAGAAAGGACTATACCAATCAACACGGCAATTAAGGGCGTTTTCTCATTAGGAGCGGTTGGTCCGCTCCGTCCTCACTCCGTCCTTGAGAGCAATAGTCCCATCTGGCCTGCTTTCACACTACAATCTCGTTTCGTTCCCAAGCACAAGAGGAGAGCAACACTCCAATACAGCAGGTGGCGTATGCACCTAGTTGGTTTGCTATAGCTGGCGTTTCAACCCTTCTTGCTCTCGGATAAAGCATTTCAGGATCAAATGAGATAGAATGACGTGCTTTACCGGCAGCGCTATCATCTCTCCAGTGTGTGTGTGTGCTGATATGGGACTAATTCATTTCACCGTGGGGGGCATAATCCCACGGGACAATGCATTGTTTCGGAGAAATAGGGCTGGGGTCAAAAAACCTGAACTATCCCTTTAAGGCTGAAAAACTTTGATACAAATATGTCTTACTCCATGTCTGCATGTACTTTTTGTTGTTGTAAATTACAATAAATGTCACTTTCTGATTAATTTAGTTTATGTTGTACATTACATGTTATTTTTATGCAAACAGTATTGGTCAGTATTGCTGGAAACTTGTCTTATCACATTATTCTGTTTCTCCTATATTCAAGATAAGACATGCATTACTAAACCTATGGTATACTCACTGTATGTGACATACAGTATGATGATGGGTCCCAATCCTGTCCTATTCCCAGTGCCCCTTTGAAGTCCATCAAAGACTGAAAGACGGATGATTTTAAATGACTTATATTTTACATTTAGTCAATTAGCTGAGGCTTTTATCCAAAGCGACTTTGTGCTGTAAGAAAGACAAGTCAGCAGGAAGGGTACAACTCTACAGCTGAGTAACAATGATCATCAAACAGTGCTGAAACGTGGGTGTTGCAGTGTTGAGTGGATAGTAGTAAATACATTAGTATAGTAGGAAGAGTGCATGATAGTATAAGGCAGTAAGAAGGTTAGTGTTTTATTTTTTGCTGACGCTGGAGGCGTCTATTCTTATCCTAAAGCATGTTTGCTTCCGCATTCGCGTTTTGCAAATCTGATTGGCCACTGCCGTTTCTGGTGCGATGTGATTGGCCACTGACGTTCTGGTCATGTGACATGTGTGCCCAATCGCCTCGACCAGTAGCAAACTACAGGCCTAGTTTATCACTGGTTAAGCTTAGGCGACTCTTTCGAAGTTGGTTAAGGTTAGAGTTTGGAATCAGGGCTGGCGTTCTATCGCCCTGCTCTAAGACAAACTCTAACCTTAACCAACTTCGAAAGAGTGCTAAGCTTAACCGGCGAAAGAACTTGCCGTCACAGGATTGGCGCGACCAGAACGTCAGTGGCCAATCAGAGCGCAAAACGCGAACGCGGAAGCATACATGCGTTAGGATAAGAATAGACGCATCAGGGAGAGCAAATGACGCCACCTGACCTCTAACCTGACACTTTATATTCTGTAAGAGGCGTGACTTGTGCAATAGACAGGTCGTGGTGGCCAGTGAGTGATTGCTGCTGAGGGCGCGCTACCTTTAGGACCAATAAAAAAGGAGCGAGGAGGCGGGCTATAGCCATGCAACGCCGCTTGCTGCCGGGGAAACGAGTTCTGAGGTTGTACGGGAATTATATCAGCGGACTAGAAACTCCCGCCATTTCGACAAGGAAATAGGAATTAACCTCTTGATAGGATCATTAAACTCCCCACCCACATCTTTATAATAGCTATTATTCTGACAACGACAACTGTTGACGACTTGAAAACAACGCCACAGAGACCGTTGGTTTAACGAGGAGAGCGCGCGAGAAAAGACCGGGACCGCAGAGAGAGAGCTCGACCCCCCGACTAGAAGAAGGGAAGAAGCAGCGTCTGCTGTTGCCGCGAGTTCGAGATCATCTCGGAGAGAGAGAGAAGCTCGCATCTCCCCATCATCTTCAGCCAGCCAGGACGAGCCGAAAGTTTCCAAATCCCCCAGTAGAAGAAGGGCAACTCCAACTACCCTTCCTGTACAACACAAGTCACCCGACACAAGCATGGCCACGCTGCCGGTGAACAACAGAAGAAGGGCGCGTTGAGGAGGATGGTGGCGAGAAGAAGTGCCGTGTTGTTGTTTTGCAGCGAGGTGAGCTAGTAGTAGCGACCCACTAGCAGCGAGCTAACTAGTTGTAGCTGCTACACGCTGAGAGCGGCGCTCTGTCGGCTGGAACGTGGCGGGACGTGCCGCTAACGTTAGGCGGTGACATCTTTGGGACACTACATGCTGAAACCGTTCTTTTATTATTTCGAGCAACCTTTCGTTTTCAAGTCGCCATCGCTGCCGTCTCGCCGTCGCGATGGCACCGCTGATGGGCCGGAAGCCCTACCCGTTGGCTAAGCCGCTGGTGGCGCCCGCAGGCCCGGGGGGAGAGCAGCCGGAGGAGGTGTACACCATCCAGCACAGCCAGGAGGCCTTCAGGAACAAAGAGTATCCTTTCCGCTGCTGATCACTGAGCCCAGGCTCTCCATCTCTGTGTGAGCCAGCCGCCAAGCTAACTTATTATATAACTGAGTCACATTATAGGCACAGCGGGCTGCATGTTTATTATTGGCTTATAATAAGGCTAATGGAACTTAGCTATAGCTTGGCGGCTTTTGTTTTGCATTGTTTCCCTGCATGGACACAGTGTACACAACACACAGTACACAGGTCCTTGATGGGTCGTTTGTACTGATCGTGTCACTGTGCTTCACAGCTTATAAATGTGAATTCGTGTGATGATCACACGTAACAGTTAAGACGTTGCGTTTAGCTGGTTGGTTGCTAAATGATATAGATTGTGTTTGTCTCTTCTTCAGTCACTAGTGTCAGCTTAGCTAGCTCGAGTTAGCCCCTTTTGCTAACGATCCGTTGTGCGCCCGATCAGTGGCACCACGTCGTCTGCTTTCCAGCTGCGGCCATGGCTTGTTGGACGTTTAACCTGATATTGGTAATAAGATGGATAGTAAGGAACTATAGAAGAGCTAGATATCTGCCCAGAAGAAAGGCTATACGTTGTAGCCAGACGGTAGACAGTCTCCCACTCGTATCCTGTCCAGAAACCAAGTCAAGGTGCCAACTTGTAACGACAACCGGTTAATGACAACGTGACATAACACATTTTTAAACTGACCTTCACTCTTGATTAGGAATAAACAACGTTAACCCACGCCCAACGTCACCTCTAATCGTTATAACGATACGTAATCGCAGTGAAGTTATTTCGACTGCCAAACACTATTTTTATGACACGTTACGTCATTGATTCAAGAACCTGCATCACTGGCCACCTGGGCAGACAGTCAGACACAGTGACAAGAAGCTTTGTCATAACAACGCATGTATTGGTGACATATCACAGTTTTTGTCGTGTTGTAAACGACATACTGCTTTTGTATGTATTGGGAGTAGTGGGGTTGTGTTCATGTTTAGCTGGTTTCTGTAAATGATACACAAAATATGGCTTTGGTAGTGGAATGCTCTTAATTGTTATGGGTTGTGAGACACTCATGCCGCCTCGCCCTTTTTAATTGTTGGGCAGAGCACGTGATCTGTTAATAATGTATGAGAGGGTCTCTGGTGGCAGGCGGGGGAGTCCTCCATTCTCGTTTCTCACCCTCTTCCTTTTTGTACTATTCTGATGATCGCACGCTTGGATGTTGCAATTTCCCTGACCAAGCTGTTTACAGTGAGTATGAGGCTCGCCTGAAGAGGTACGCCGAGCGCATCTGGACATGCAAGAGCACCGGCAGCAACCAGCTCACACACAAGGAGGCCTGGGAGGAGGAGCAAGAAGTCACAGAACTGTTAGTATTCAACCGCCTTTCTTAAGCTTCTTGTGTGTGTGTGAGAGAGATTCTTTAAGCATGAACTTAGTGCACATTCTTCCACTCGTGGCATTTATAGTTTTGGAATAGGTATTCGACTTGGCTGACAATAAGGCAGTACAAGGTGGATGTAGACCGCCCGTGCTCATTTTGGTACTTGGTTGCAATTTGCATCAGATTACTCGCTAAGCTTCTTATCTCCTTCGTCTCCAAAAGCTCAGTGGTTATTGACACGACTTCTCACTTGTGCCATGAAGTGGAACATTTTGTGTATAAACAAACATGTTAAATGTGAGCTCATAGCACGTCGGCTCTTCTCTCCCAGCGAAGGTCACGTGACTCGCTGCTGCGCTGTGATTGGGTGTACCCTGTCCTCCTCCTGCCGTTCTATTTAGAGGATGTGTGATTGAGTCATCCTTGAATCTAGAATGAACCGGGGAGATTGCCTTCATCTGGCTCTGAAAGGAGAGCATAAATGAGTGATTTGAGCATACGCCATTAAATGGCTTTTGGCGCCACAGACTGCCCCCTTAAGCTGTCAGTCAGGCTCCTGTAGGTGGAGAGAAAGGTGTACTGAGCCATGTGTCAATTAGAGCCCCTCTTGTGAAGGCAGCTACACTCTGTTGCCTAGACCTAGAGTGCAGGCTGGCTGGATCATCATTGTATTTTAAAGTGGTCTATTTATACTAACCGGTACGTTGGTGCCCTCTACTGGTTAGTAAACTCTTTGTTCTGTTATGTAACACCGTGGTCCCCACTCTGAGATCAAAGCACTCAACAGCCACATACTGTTTTTTCCATGTTTTTTTTCATTCAATCATACAGAAAAAAACAGATGCGGTCACCATATGTTTGTATGGAGAAAAGAGAAAAGTGCGCAAATAATGAGCAGATAGGTACACGTGCATAATATATGTAATTGCAAATGGGAATCTCATTTTAGAATGGAATGTGTATACACAAACATCTGATTACATATTATATAGCTGTACAGTGAGGCTGTCCCCGAAGTCTGTTTTTGGGATTCGAACTTCGTCAGGGGTTTTAGTTTTTAAAATAACCTTTTTTTAATAAATATCCTCAACTAAATCCTCAATTTGAATAAAGTGATTAATCTGATTAAATTAGTATTTTTTTATGAAATCAACTTTCTTTAACACATTTGGCGCCGTGCATTGTACCCATCATTGGGTCCAGTATGCCACCGCTGTAAGCCTATGGAGATGTTTACCTTCTTTGCAGGGCTATAACTTTTTAAATATTATATATATATATTTTTTAGCGTTTATCGAACCCGGGTCGGCCGTGCCGCGACTCAGCATGTTATGTGGTTCGCCACTGGGGCGCCCCAACTTTTTAAATATTATAGCTATATCAACATTACTATGGCCCATTTAACATCGGGTATCGTTCCGGATGTGGGAACGTTATATTTTTTTCATTCATACATTGTTGTGTTAATACCGTCGAGAATATAAGTATGTTTTAAGGTTTTCTGCTGTAATTCCAAAAAACGCGAGTTATAGGCCCTGAAGCATATGATAGATTATCGATTGGCATTTCTTTCCTATACACGCTATATTAAAAAATTCAAATATATATGATCGGTATACAGCAGGGGTCAGCAACCTTTTTGACATAGAGTGCCTCTTTGAAATATAGTTGTAACTAGTGTGCCTCAACAATATTCCATGCATCGTAAATTTCTTTTCTCATAATCAGGTCTTTTTAATGATAATTTTTACATTATTACTTCATTATTGTTATTGTTATTATTAACAATATTATTATGATGGTTGTATCAACCCTAAATCTGAGTTGGGGGGGGGGGGGGAATGCAATGCAGACAAACAGCTGCATACAGTGCGACCATTTCACTCACATTTGCCCATTCATTTTTGGACACATCACACACCATCAGTGTGTGTACTGTACGTGTGCTGTCATAGCTCCACCTACAGGCCTAATGGAGAACACCAGGAGAACACCAGGATGTGAATGGAGGGTGAATGTGAGGTATATCGTGTAAATAAGTTTTGATCGCAAGACTACACTGTAAAAAAAAAAATAATAATAAGTTACCAGAACTTAAAAATATTGAGTTCAGTTACTGTGCATTAAGGTTTTCAGTTTTGAATTCATAATAAATTAACAGAAAAATAAGTACACAACCACATTATTTCAACCTAATAAAACTATGTTTATTGTCATTGTTTTAAGAACACAAGTTGACTTGGTAATACTCACATTTTG
The DNA here is from genome assembly GCF_963971535.1 of Notolepis coatsorum. NCBI lineage: Eukaryota > Metazoa > Chordata > Actinopteri > Aulopiformes > Paralepididae > Notolepis > Notolepis coatsorum. The sequence goes on along the minus strand of NC_140165.1, from coordinate 220,134,752 downwards.
AGTAAAAAAAAATGGCTTTTAACATGTGCAATGTTCAATGAAATAGAAAAATAAATAATAAAATGTGTTGATTAATCCCACTGGTCACAATGGTGACCGTAATAATGTTTTTGTTATAAGGCTCTGCAAATGTTACTGAATGATGTCGCAATGTATTTCCAGCTAAATTGAAATAATAAACAAATAAAGGGTCTCAATTAAATATGTGGTAGTAAAAAGAACCTGTGGGAGGATTTCAACAAGATAAATGCGACAACAGTGGAAAATATTTCACTATATTTCAAAGCAAAAAAATAAACAATTTTTTTTTTTTTTTTAACTGCTGCCACCTGTGCCTATGACAATGCCCCCGCGTGCCTAAGCAGGCACGCGTGCCTAGGGTTGCCTACCCCTGGTATACAGTATGCTTCATCATGTTTGAAGGAAAGGGGGGGTGGGGTCGTTTATAATTCCTTGATCGTCAGTAACGGCTTTATTTAGTATGGGTTGATATGTTGAGCAGATGGGTTTGCAGTGAAATGAATAAACAATCGGGCTGAAAATAACGTTATATTCCTCTTACCGTTGAGACTGGAGGAAAAATATTCCAATTATTTGACGTCTATCTGCTAGATCCATTTCCTGTTTTTTGACAATAAATGCCTAAATCATATAGATTATTGCGTTTCGAAAGCGATCCGATGCACTCAAGTGTTTGTCTGGACCCACGTAACAAGATATTACTGCCGGAGGGATTTCCCCGATGCACCAGCGCCACTTCCGGTTTGGCGTGGAGTGTAACTCGCCCGATCATCCACCAGGCGGCGGTATTGAGGCGTTGCAATATCAGACAGGGTGCAGCTGCAGTCCCGCAGGGAGGCTGGATGAATTATGAATGCCATGGCGAAAAAATTACATATGGATCCCAACAACGAATTATCACGTTGGCGTTCAATGCATGGCGGGCAATAACGAATTCTCACATTGTTGGCGTCCAATGTGTTAATGAATATAACTCTTTGAATACTAGAATACTATAATATTAGTATATATATATAGCCTAATCTTTATCTGTAACTGTGAAGAAAAACCCCATTGGTTTAAACAGAATGAATAGACTCATAAAAAAACATAAAAAATTCGAATGTTGATTTAGAATTTGAATGCCAAAGTAACGAACGAAGGTCCGAACGTTTGGGCTTAGCCCTACTGTGTACATGGATATGTACTATCTACATACGTCTATATATACTAGGGCTGACCTTCGAAGCTTCGGGGCAGAGATTCGAGATAAAAACAAATATATATATATATATATTTTTTTAATCTTATGCTTTGGGACTTGTACAGCACTTTGGTCAACTTTGTTGTTTTTAAAAGGTCTCTATAAATAAAGTGGATTGGATTGATTAATTAAATGAATAATGAGTCAGGAGCTGCGCTGCCTGGGCGGCTGCTCTCCATTAGGCCTAACAAAATTAATAGTTGGTTTCCGGTTGCCGACCGACCCTGCCGATGGTGCGACCCAATATATTTTATGAGTTTAAAAAAAAAATTATAAAAAAAAAATATTTTTTTTTCTTCTTTTTAGAATAAAGTTTCATAGAAATCTTACTCAAACATTTAGTATTATGGATATTAAACATGCTGGCAGAGTACATGCATCCATGTTGTTGTGAACATTTTAATTAAATAAAGAAATTCCCTATCCATAGTCGCCGTGGGAAAGAATAAAATAAAAAAATAAAATAAAATAAATTCCCTACCTACCCATGGTCAAACTGACAACCAACAGGAAACCAACAATATATTTTACTTTTGCCTTACACAGCCAACAACATTACATTACATAATTATGTTGCAACCTTCGTTCGTTGCATTGGGGGCGCAAGATTGTGCAGGTGGGAGGGGGGATAAAAAAAATTTGATTAAAAAAAAAAATTCAAATTTTATTTTCCTTTTGAATCCCGTGCCCATCGAACGAAGCTTCGAAGTATTTAAGACGGCCCTATTATATACAGTAAATAATTAGCTTCTACACATAATCCATGTATATGTATACATTGTACATATAATGCGCTTAAATGCATACGACACACCCATACTCAATTATAGTATGTGTATATGACTTGAGTGTTGAACATGCATGCACACAAACGGTTGCCCAATCATACGCAATGTGTTCACGCATGCCCAGAGCACAAAGAGATTGAGAAAAGAAGGAAAAAGGGGAAATGAATAAATAGAATAATACAGCCAGGCAATATTACAGTTGGGCAATATAAGATAACTAGGCTATTTGTGGATTGTGTAACTAATATGAGGCATACAGAGGTGTGTCTGGGAACAGTTGTGAATTATGTCCAGGGCGTTCCTTGAACATTTTTGTTAAGATTTTGTTGCCTAATCAATGAGTTGATTTAATCAAACAAATCTGTAAAATTGTGTTTCCCCACATTCAATCATGCAGAAAGACCTCTTTGAATTAAATGCTTACCAGAGATGTGCATTGTTATTTTCAGGATATAACTCTCAGCATACTTTAATATTTATTCGCTCATTGTTGTTATTAATAACAGGACTTTGGAGAAGTCTTTATTCGGCATGCAGGCAGACACACATGCGATTTAAGTCTCTGCACTTTACCCATCCCGTCATCCTTCCCCCAAGGAACTGGACCTTCTAGCTGTGAGGTGGCAGTGTTAAACCACTACACTGTGCTGCTAGTGTGATCGTCTGCATCACAAGGGCTACTTTCTACACGGATTATAAAAAAAAAAAAAAAAACGCACCGTGTCATAGATGTGAAGCACCAGGGCAGATTATCTATGCATATGTCAAAGTGCCACGCACGTGAACCGCCACTAGGGGCAGAGTGGAAAATCATGAGTGAGTAGATGTGTGTGAGTGACAGTGAGTAGGTGACATTGCTGGTCCGTGAGGTGTGTCACAGGCTAGTAAAATGTACACGCTGCATTGAGAGTGGTTTATTGATACGTTAAATTAATTCCTACGTATCCTGTGTGTATTCAGGCTCCAGGAGGAATACCCCTTGTGGTTTGAGAAGCCAGTGTTGGAGATGGTCCACCACAACACGGTGTCTTTGGACAAGCTTGTGGAGAAGGCCTGGGTGGAGATCCTCACCAAATACGCTGTCGACGAAGAGTGTGATTTCTTGGTGTGTCTTTTATATATAAATTCTATGATAAAAAAATATCCCCAGATTTCTAAATACCATCATAAAAAGGCATTAGTGAGAGCAAATTCAATCATTTTAACCTTTAACCCCCTTTACTTAAATTGTTGATGAGTTTATCGTGACACCAGCAGGCTGCTCACTGCTTAGTGTTAATTATAGAACAGTATGATGATATATCTGTGAAACGACAACTTCGAGGGCAAAAAACACCCTTTTAACACTGCAGAGAAAATAAATGTATCAAGAATAATTGTCTTATACTCTTATTCATACCCAAGAAAGTGACATTTCCACTATATGTATGTATGCATGTATATATATTATGGCTGTGAGAAAGATTTTTGGATTTGTATCATTCACAGATTAATATAATTGAAATTGGTTGATTCATAGTTGACCGGTATTCTTAGGGACAATAACGGCCATCTTACTTTATTATTTTTTTTTTAAAGTTTTGCTCATCATCACATTTCCCCGCTGGCCTTTCTCGTCTGTCTCTGTTCAGGTGGGGAAAGACAAGAGTCTGCGGGTGAAGGTGGTGAAAATACATCCCCTGGAGAACGCAGAGGGTGAGGCGGCTGAGAAGAAGCTGGAGGGGGCCTGCGACTCCCCGTCCAGCGACAAGGAGAACGCCAGCCAGGAGAACCAGGGGAAAGAGCCTCCGCACGAGGAGGAGAGCAGGAGGGAGAGCCTCAGTAAGTACCACTCGGTAGAGCCCAAGGTAGGAGGAGGTAGAGCCTCAGTAGAGCCCAAGGTAGGAGGAGGTAGAGCCCAAGGTAGGAGGAGGTAGAGCCTCAGTAGAGCCCAAGGTAGGAGGAGGTAGAGCCTCAGTAGCGCCCAAGGTAGGAGGAGGTAGAGCCTCAGTAGCGCCCAAGGTAGGAGGAGGTAGAGCCCAAGGTAGGAGGAGGTAGAGCCCAAGGTAGGAGGAGGTAGAGCCTCAGTAGCGCCCAAGGTAGGAGGAGGTAGAGCCCAAGGTAGGAGGAGGTAGAGCCTCAGTAGCGCCCAAGGTAGGAGGAGGTAGAGCCTCAGTAGAGCCCAAGGTAGGAGGAGGTAGAGCCTCAGTAGAGCCCAAGGTAGGAGGAGGTAGAGCCTCAGTAGAGCCCAAGGTAGGAGGAGGTAGAGCCTCAGTAGCGCCCAAGGTAGGAGTAGGTAGAGCAGGGGTCTGCAATTAGGTTTGGCCACGGGCCAGATTTTCCCCAAGCCGTTGCTTGGCGGGCCAGGATCAAAAACAATGGCTAATTTAATATACTGATATTGAAAAAAGACAAACGTTTTTCTCTGGTCTGCATCCCCTTAACAATTGTGTGTGTTGCGCCGTACTGTATTGTACCCATTCTGCAATCTGTTAAATAAAGTTTTCATTCATTCATGAACAGCAGATCAGCTGTTGCAGATCACCGCGGCGGGTGATGAACAGATCAGAATGCATGAAAACACGACTCACCATACCTTTGTTGTTAAGTCCTCCAAAATCCCTGCTAATGTTTGAAACATGTCATATCCACTCGCCGCCCTCCAATTCCAGATTGGCGTTGAATGCAGCTACTTTATCTGCCAACTTGAACACAGTTGTCATCATTGCCTCGTTGTTGTTGTTGTCGCCACATATTATGCAGAGAGGACGTCGGCTCGGCACGCAAGAAACTCACTCGCATCTCGAACGCGGAAGTGAAAGTGCATTAGGGAAATATACATGCGGCCCGGTGGGACTATTCCATTGGTTCTCCCAGTCCACGTGACCATTTCTAGCATTTCAATTGGCTATAGTGACAGACATGCTTTTGATTACTACCGGTAGATAGATACAGCTTCACAATAAAAGACACCCTGGCGTCCCGAGTGAATATTTCCCGCACGTTAAATAAATATCATATTCTCAAAATAATCTGACGGGCCAGAAATTATTGGAGTGAATATAGGGAGCGAAATTAACTTTTTGACTCACCGGCCAGTGGCTGGTAGATGGGAAGAATCTACCCGCCAAGCATATTTCTTACCTGCCAAATTTTTTTTGATTAAAAAAAAAAATATATATATATTTTATATATTTTTTTTAAATAAAATATATATTTTTTTTGATCCACTTTTTCTCCCATTTTTCTATATTTTCCTCCCATCCCAATTTCGTATCGTCCAATTCAACCCTCCCCTGTCACAAACGCTGTTTCTTGCCTCCCACAAGCCGGCTGCAATGTGGACTAAGTCATACATAGCACAAGTCCCCTCCGGTACTTGAGGTAACAGCAGTCGCATCTTTTCACCTGCGCAGCTCGATCTCTCAGTGGCGAGGAGTAACGCGTGGGAGACTCACGCTGCCCCCGACACTTCCTGATTCTACTGCGCAGGCGCACCAACCGACCTGTAGGAGTCGCTGTCCACAACGCCCGATCCCCACCCATCAGTTTCCCACCCCCTAATACGGCCAATGTGTATTAGTACGGACGACCAGCTAAACTGAAAGCAATGTGGAGTGCTGGGATCGAACAGGCGATCCCAGCGTCTCCGCATTTGTGGCGAGCGCCTTGCCCACTACGCCACGTAGCCGCCCTAATAAAATATATATAATCATACTTGTAGTTGTATTATCTGCGAGACATCGCCACCACGCAATAAGTCAAAATGCTCGCTATCTGCAAACGGCTCCACTGTCTGTGTATACTTGAGTAGCCTCCAGCTCCAGCAAGGATTCTCCGGCGATGCAGCTAGACCCTATACTAATACTCTACATTCAGCATGCAAGGATTCTCCGGCGCTGCAGCTGGACCCTATTGGTATAATGTTACGGTTCTTTGGTCAAATCACATTCATCAAGCCCTCAGCTAGAATACGCATTGAATCAATGTTATAAGACATTGATATCAGGAGCTATCTGTAGCTACTGCTAGCCCGCTAGATAACGTTAAGACAATTTAGTTTACTGGGACATATAGAGCTAACGTGAGCTAGCTAACGTGAGCTAGCTAACGAGGGAACGGAGGTATTATGCACTCGAGTCGACTATTGCTGGAGCATTTGTTGATATCAGCAGCTAGCCAGCTAGATACCGTTAGACAATGCCTCGTCATGTATTAAACTAAAAGTGAATAGTTGACTGGGTCATTGTTTAAACGGTAACGGTAGCTCATGGAGGTCCGATCTAGACTAGAGCAGACTGCCTCTGTGTTGATACGAGCAGAAGCCAATAGTATCCCGCTGCAGGGCTGGCCCGGCTGGGCGGATATGACTCGTTGCCACGTTTTTTTTCAAAATAAGAATATCATACGAACCGAATGTTGCTAACTGCCGGAGCCATCGATATTATGACTCTAGCTGCGCTTGGGGCGGAAATGAGACCTGCACAGATTTTCAAAATAGAGTATCGTTATGAACTACACGTCTACACGCCACACGGCGGGCAGACCTCTCAGTGGCAAGCGCCAAAGGTAAAAACTGAGCGCCCCTGGCGGGCGGCGGCCTTAAATTTCGCCCCCTGCTGGCGGGCCAATGTCGGGCCGCCTATTGCCGATCCCTGAGGTAGAGCCTCAGTAGCGCCCAAGGTAGGAGGAGGTAGAGCCTCAGTAGCGCCCAAGGTAGGAGGGAGGTAGAGCCTCAGTAGAGCCCAAGGTAGGAGGAGGTAGAGCCTCAGTAGAGCCCAAGGTAGGAGGAGGTAGAGCCTCAGTAGCGCCCAAGGTAGGAGGAGGTAGAGCCTAGAGCCATATGAAAATCGTGGACGGAATCGTGGAATTAACCAATACAAATGGAATCAACTGCAAAACGTGGAATATTGCAGAATTTGGCCTAATCTGGACTGAAATTCCGTTTTTGGGTGGAACGTTTGGTGCACACGCGACTGGGGAGGCGGGGACCAGCGTTTCCGTTGGAACATATTCGTGCCGGTCTGGGTGTCCTGCAAGATTTCTATCACCGGACATATTCGAGAAATTCCGGTCAGAGTTTTAAACAGCAGTCTATTATAATCACATTTTTATGAGCTAACGAATTCCGTTATAATTGGACATGTGTATTAATTACATCAAGCGAAGAATGAGAAATTGATTTGCAGAATCAAATTACTGTCTCTCGCCTCTCAAGTTAGTGCGATACGCTACCAGCATCAAGCTCCCGCCCCGCAGGCTTGCGCTGCAGCAGCTGTCGCACGCACCCCCAAATTAATCTCGAGTCGACATCGCTTCACCTCGTTGTATCAGACACGTCACACATATCATAATGTTCAACTTCACACACAGCAAACTGTAGTTGATCATCACATTGCCTCGTTTGCTAGCTCGTCGCCACATGCAGAGAGGACGAGCCACATGCGCGTAACTCATTTGTTAATTTCATTATAGGTTATAGCCTACATTTAGTTATAATCAATAATATGCATTACTATGTGACACGGCAGTCAACCAACAGTTGCATATGATTAAAAAATGTCAACACTCACGACTCACCCCGTCTCTCGTTGTGCCTATCCGTTTTGTACCTGCATGCGAGAACAGTGGGGGCGTCTGGTTGGTTCGACTTTAATAGATCCCCATTGGAACAGGCGAGGCTCGCAACGGTAGCAGCAGACTGGGGATGCTCTTTGTGGTTCAATCAATAAAGTGTACTTTGTGTCAGTTCAATCAATGTTATCTCTCGTTGACTCGTACATCATAGAGGCTATCTACTAGAGCGCTATTTGAAATGGATGCACCGCACGTTGACCCGGGAACCGTGTGCGCGCGGAAGAATACATTTCCCCATGGATATACAAAGACGTCCGGGTCAGAGTTTATTGAGCTTAAAAACAATTGATATGCTATAGGCTATATACAATTAAAGAATGACATCATCAAGGCATGTAGATTTATAATATATATTTTTTTTATAACTTTCTGTATTGCAGGAAAAATGTATTAGACATTACAGTTGCAGTATTGAAATTGAAAACTACGCTTTTGCGTAAAGGCAAACGCACATGGCCGCCTAGTTATAGTTGAAAGTGGGGGCGCATTTTTTTTAGAATTTTTATTTTTTATTTTTATTTTTTTTCTAATTTTAATTTTTAATTTTTTTTTGACGGGCAACGGGTGGTTTGGAGGGGGTCCGGCACGACCCCCTCCACGGCAGATATTTTTTTCATTTAATGAACCTGTACGTGCAATTTCCTGCAATATAGAGCCTTCAATCTTGACTAATAAAGCTGCTCTTTTCACTATAAAACTCAGTTTATATTGCAGTATGATAGCCAATTACTATAATAATAATAATAATATTAAAAAATGGAATTAACATATTGCAGAATGGGTACAATATAGTACGGCTCAATACACACAATTGTTAAGGGGATGCAGACCAGAAAAATACTTTTGTTTTGTTTACATCAGGGTCCCCCATTTACAATTCATAATGAATTGTAAGTAAGGGTGCAATTAACATCGTGCAATCCATTATTTGTGGAGCCCGCCCTTTAAGTCTTTGAGCTATTAGGCTACTAGGGTTCTTACTTTGCGTTTTGGTGTACTGAAAAATGCTTTGATGTCTGTATTCTTTCTTTTTTCTGCCATGTTACCTGGTTGGCTGGACACACACACACACACATTTTCATTTCAGGTATTGTACCTTAAGATAATTGAACATCTTGATTTACCGTAAATCCTCAAATATAGGACGTGTCTTCTATTTACCTCAGCTGCAAAGAGCACCAGGCCTTTATTAGAGAGGCTTATATAAGAGGCAGGCCTTAATTTAAAAAAAATGACACTCATGGACATAATCCCTTCATTTTCAGACTTTTATTGCATTATTATTATAATAAAAAAAAAAAAAAAAAAAATTGGGGGGGGGGGGGGGGGGGGGGGGGGGGGGGCCTCGTCACTAAAGGCCCACGGGCCGCGGCCGTCGTTAATCCGGCCCTGCTCGTCTGCCATAGCGAACGTTAAAATTTGCAAACGAAGTCAACGTTATCCAGCTGACGACACCACATATCTAGATATATGACAACGTTAGCTAGCGGCTAGCACTAAAGCTAACGCCAACCAGAGGGAAACTTTGTTATTATTATTATTGACCAGATGGCATTTCGGACCAGGAAACAATTTTATTGTATTGCGTGGTAGAAGTTATACCACTCAATAGTAAAGATGATGTCTAACATAATAGTTTGTTCGAACAACTGAACTTACTTAGTGGAAGATCCTGCTGTTGTGACAAAGTGTTCACGCTGCCTGCGTATCAGTTTACACCTGGAGGCTGCCTGCAGCGCTGTGAGACTGGAGTGCGCGTCCGCTCTGTCTGCTGGGGGCTGGATCAAACCATATCGGACAGGGGGGTGTCGCAGTCTTTGGAAACTTAAAAACTTGCTATTAAGTGTCATTGCGTATTATTAATTTGATTGAAATTACATAGTTATGGTTAGATAATATTTATATATGGGGGGGGGATATATCATATGATCAAAAAGTGAGGGAGCAAAGAGACGAGTTTGCTCCCCCAAGTTCAATACTGGTAGAGCACCCGCTTCGTCTGCTCAATTACGTAGGCGCCTATGCAAACGCAGACAAAAACGTTGATTGGGGCAACACGAACACTAACACAACAATTGTATTCTAAAATAGAATAAAAACGATTTGCAAACTAACAAAAAATGTAGGCCTATCTGGCTTACAGGCGAATTCCCTTCCCAGAACATTGGGTCTCATTCTCCAAGGATTTACGAGTTACGACAAAAAGGGCTTTCTCTTAGGGCCTTTTCTCAGAAACGAACAAAATTACATGTAGGCCACACTAGGCCTATCTGGCTTATAACATTTTAATTATGGCGTGCTGCTGCTGACTTAAAATCAAATAGGCGAATTCCCTTTTGCTATAAGCCTTTTCTCAGATCAAATAAAATAGAATAAAAAAAACAAATAAAATAACCAGAACCTATTGCTGGCTCATAACGTTTTACTTCCTACGCGTTTTCGCAGCAGTGAAGCATGCAGCTGCCGAATTAAAATCGAATGTGCCAAGTGTCTCTCGACAACTTGCAAGGCGCATAAGTCTTGTGACCTTGTCCTCCCTGAGGCGACTTCGCTGCGCTGTTTTGATCCTGTTCTGCAGAGAGAACCCTCTCTGCTGGCACACTGGAGACGGGGATCAGGCAGGCTACCTTGGCCAGTTTGGCCCACTCTGGATAGATTTAGCTAAAATCCCTAATGAGGATTTCGCATGCCGTTGAAAAAGTCAAGCCTCCATAACCGCGGAGCGCTGTCATCATAGCAATGGCATCTCGTTGCGCGCTTGTGGCATCAATGAGAGGGGCTGTGGCTGGTGCTGACTTATCCTCGCTGGTCATTTCTTGGCCAAAATGACCAATAATGGTTCGGATGGCTGGTTCAGCATATTCCCGAAGCCCTGAGGGGACGGCATGATAAATAATCATTGATTAATTTTTATGAAAAGCCAATAAACAACTTTAAACAACTTATTACATGGCATCGACAGCCTGATTAACTGAAAAGTAGGAAGGTTTAAATGTTATCCTGTTATTTTCATTATTGTTATTATGATTATTTTATTATGATTATTAATAAGAATAGCCATACATTTTCGCGATATAGGCGAGCATTTTAGGTTATTAAAAAATGATATACCTATTTAAAGAATGATGCTACGACTTTTGCAACAAACTAAATCAAATTGACTTCTACTTACCATCCTGTGGGTATCGCGAGGGGTTCAGAAGGACGTCGAAGCAGTTAAGCAGATCCAGGGAATCTTCAGGGAATCGGTCGTGTAAAGCATCTATTAGATGTTGAATGTAGCGTGCTTGGGCACTTTTGAAAGCCTGAACGGGCCGGTCACCTGCATGTGTCAATTTCACATCCTTGTACATCAGGGTTTCCGTTAGAAAAAATTGTTGCCGGTCTCCGTGACCTGCAAGATTTCAATCTACCGGACAAATGAGATTAATTCCGGTCATAGTTTATTGAGCTTTAACAATTGATAGGCAGGCTATATAAAGAATGTCATCCTCAAGGCATGTAGATTTATAATAGTATTACTTAAAACTAGGCTACTTTTGCGTATACAGTCATTAATATATTCCAAATAAAATAAGTCCCTCGATACTCCGTGCTGCTGCTGACTTGAAATAAAATAGACCGCGTATGTGGGCAGTCGGTCCGACACTAAACAGCAGTCTGTTATAATCACATTTTTATGAGCTAACGAATTCCGTTATATTGGACATTTGTATTAATTATATCAAGCGAAGAACTGAGAAAGCAGAGAGACGGCAACATTATCGTGGTTTGCGTGACGACTCTCTCCACCTCGCAACGACTTATTTGCAAAGAGTATGGCGCTGCAGAGCAGCTGATTCAGCTGTTATTGGCTCTTTTCTGGGAACCGCACAGCAGCGCCCCCCACCCAACATTGGCTGAAAATGGCTGAATTGGAGTACTGCTGGAATACTGCATTGTGCTGCTGTTGCTATGGCTCTGCAGCTTCACAAAAGTTCGCACACCCAGCACTAAGCTCTCGCTGACAACGTCGTTGTCATTATTAGAAGCAACGAGGAAACAAATGTAATGATCGTTTCGTTCATCGCATAGGCTATTTAATTTTAGCCTATTTTAATACAATTCAAATAATCAAATTGTGCTTAGACTCAGGGAATTATTTTCACCGGACATTAAGACCGGAGAGATTAAATATGTCGGACTTCAACAGATTTTGCCGGTCAAATACCGGTAATTACCGGCTAACGGAAACGCTGTTGTACATGCCTCCCATGGAATCTGTCTGGAACCTCTCTTCTTCTGGACCTGGGGCATGTAGTAACTGTGTGAGTGCCGCGACTGATGCGTGAACCATTGGTCGGATTGCGGCCAGATTGACGTCCTCTTTCTGGAAAACCAAATTCAGTTTGGTCATCACCGGTAGCACTTCAGCCAGTGCGTGAGTCAAGGCGATGGAGTACGACTGGATTTGACCCAGGATGCCTTGGGCTTGGGCATTTCCTCCCACAGCCTCTTCATTTAGCTCCATCACCAGAGCAGGCCAGTTACTTTTGATACCCTCCACTGCCCTGTGCAAGGATAGCCAGTGGACAGCGCACGGCTGCTTTAGGCTCGTCATGTCTTCATCGCTGAGCGCTGCTGCCATTTGACGGAGGCGATTGGTCCTGCTGGCTGAGTGCTTGTAATAGGAGTACACAGAGGCAATTGTGCGCTTGTAGGCTCCTACCTGGTCCACAGCTTTAGCAGCATCTAGCGCGGCCAGCGCAGCTCGGTGGGCACCACAGTGCACCTGAATGGAAAACGCACTCTCTCTCTTCAGAAGAGCACCAACTCCACCACGCTTCCCCATCATTACACTGGCCCCATCCGAGCCCAGGCCAGTGTCGAATATACACTGTGCGGTCCCGGACTGCACATCATAATTGCCCAGAAAACACGTCTCAACTCTTCCTTTTTTTCTAACTTGACGTATACAATCAGCTTCTTGTTCACCGTGATATTTACAGTCTCATCAATTATAATGCCAATGAAGTCACTCCCCTTTAGCTTTTCATCCAGCTGTTTCATCACAACGTCTTCCAGCGCCCTTTCCATGTCATCAACGGAGTCGCTGTGCCGGTAAATGCCGGCACACGTGACAAAATCTGGAGCCTTAAGTTCTCTCAGTAGGTCAGTCAACCCTACAAACTGATGACATGCGATGTCATTTTTGGCCATGTGAAATACAACTTGTAGCTGAGAGCACAGCTTCTTGTTGGACGTTTCATTCGCTTTATCACAGTGGCCTTGCATTGCGTTTTGCTGTTGCGTTAGGTAGACGGCTGATATGTGGTCACTACACTGACTGTGCTCCGTGAGAGCCGAGATTCTCATATTCGTTGCTCCTCTTGTGAATCCATTTTTCCTCCCAGATTTCTCGCATTTTTCGCAAATTTTTTTTTCTTCTGCATTTATAATGTCGCACCTCAGCCACGAGAATTTAACTTTCCACTCGGGCCTGAACGCTCGACATTTTTGTTTCTTTTCCGCGGGAGGAGCCACCACGGCATCAGCGTCAGCGGTCTCTGTGACTTCAAGTTCAGAAGATTCATCTTCGTTGTCATTATTAGACCTGCTTGTGCTTGGTTTCATGAAATATTTACTAAGCTTAGCTTGTTTCGCCATCTCTCTCTCTTCCTCGTATACCTGTTTGTCGTTATGGTGGCCAGAGCGTGCAGGCTCAAAAAAAAAGAAAATTAAGTTTCACATCTGAGCGGCGCCATCCTATCAGAGTGAAGCAACAATGAAACTGAAAATGGAATTATTGTTTCGTTCATCGCATAGGCTATTTAATTTTAGCCGATTTTAATACAATTCAAATAATAAAATTGTGCTTAGAGGAATTATTTTCACCGGACATTAAGACCGGAGAGATTTAAATATTCGGACTTCAACATATTTTGCCGGTCAAATACCGGTAATTACCGGCTAACGGAAACGCTGGCGGGGACGCTAGAGCGGGTTACACACAACACAGCAGTGTCCAAGCGTCTGGCTGCTTCAGTCTTAACATCGTCAAGAAGCTAAGGAATTAAGCCCTAAATTCAGAGCAGAGCAGTATTTAATGCAAACGATTGTCATTATACACTGTCCTTTATAAACGAAATAAACTAAACTAAAGGTGCCTAAATTATGCATTACTATATTTCATCACAATATAATATATAGCTAGGCTACTGACATTGTCATTGTGATAATGTCAGTAGTAGCTAGCTGTATCTATTGTTTACACTTGAAATGTGTATTTTTATTTTGTCACAATTATTATTTGAAAAATATTGTTAAAATTGAACTGTATTTCTGAGTTGCAGCACTTCAAAACATTAAATGGACTGTTATATCTTATTCAGTTGTGGACATTTATTAATTCCCACTTATTAGACACTATTTCTGATGGTAAAATGAGCATAAAAAGCAAAATACAGAATTCTAAAATATTAAAACGGAAAAAACAGAATTTGGGAAAAGATTTAATGGAATTTGGAAAATAATAAAACTGATTTCATATGGCTCTAGTAGAGCCTCAGTAAGTAAATACGTGTGAATTTTAGCAGCATGAATGAATGGTGAGTTCATCTGCTACACCACAGCTTAGACACAGCTCTTAGTTTCTCAGTGAGCACAAGCCAGAGTGGGAAAGTCTCAGGAAATCTCTTCATTACAACCCAGACTTTTTTAACAGCAACACATGGAAATCTCAAAGTAGTAGAAACCTCCATTAACGCTTTGATTAACAGCAATGCGGTGCACCTTATCCCTGTTAAATGCCACCACCCACTTCAATGATAGCGTTGTGAGCGCATAATCTCTGTCTTAAATTATGGCTATGTGTCTAATCTCCCCGTCGTTTATCAATGACTTGTTTGCAGTCAACATTGTCAAAGGATTGTTTTTTAATCGCTTCATTTCCGTTTTATAGCATTTTGAAAAACCCTCATTTTCAAGGAAAATATAAAGATTCCGTGATAAACGGCATTTACTGGAATATTCTGGCATACACAAACGGTGTCATTTTTCGGCCTATTTATGAATAGTTTTCAAATAAACGCTAGATTATCGATGGTATGTGTATTTATGCACGCTACAAACGCTGATATCTCTGTGAAAATAGCTCTGATTATCCTAAGACTGGTAAAATAAATTCCTTACCTCAGAACAGATGTTATCCAAAAAGATTATTCAAATTCCTGATCGCCATTCCAAATATCGATCGCGTTTATTGATTCAGCGTTGGGTACTGTAAATACATAATCCACATGTTTTCCGGGCCGGCGATCACAATGGATTCTTCAGTTGGCTTGACGGAAAAGTTAAATGAGGAAACTGGCGGTATCTTCCCAATTGAGCTCAGAGAGACTCTGCAACACTAACCTGAGGCTCGATTGATGAAATATGAATTCAAATCGCCAATAAAAAAAAATACGACAAACAAACGCTATATAGCGTTGGCGGCACTCAACGGTCGGCATGAACTAATGACAACGCGTGGCTGGCACTCAAAGTGTTAAAGGGAAAAACCCTAATGAAGGTCTGTGAAATTGGCCCATTTTATATCATCCTACATAGATGGCAGGCCGAGTCTGTCTAAAGTGAACTTGATTGATCCATGTTGGTAGACTACACAATTCTTTGTGTGATATCTAGTTATTATGTTGAGTCAAAATACGTTTGTTGGCCAGCCGTCTGGTGGTCATCGGTTTTCGTAATCTTACATTTAAATTAAATGTTTGCTCATGCATATCTTTGGACACCTCTAGCTGATAAACCAATCAGGATACAGAAACGGGAAATAGGGACCCCAAAATTGTCAACAAGAACAACAGAATGGATCTGACTGGAACGCTAGCTGGATTATACATTGCAACATGAGACTGTAAATACTATTGTAATAAAACGTTCAAAACTATGTTCAATTTGTGTATTGTTTTGTTACTATAAGATTGTATTTCGCACTGTATTAAGCCATACCGACGTCACAGATGAGCTTTAGATGGTTAACGTGATATTAACGTTAGATCTATCCGACCTAAATACTATTGTAATAAAACGTTCAAAACTATGTTCAACTTGTGTTTTGTTTCTTACTATAAGATTGTATTTCGCACTGTATTAAGCCATACCGACATCAGGTGAGCTTGCTAGCCATTAGATGGATAACGTGATATTAACGTTAGATTTAACCGACCACAATTTGATTAGAAATGTATTACCTCACTTTGTTGGTCCCTCACGAAAGTCTTTCTCTGGTCTGCATCCCCTCAACAATTGTGTGTATTGAGCCGTACTGTATTGTACCCATTCTGCAATCTGTTAACCGTTTTCAATCAATGTCAGACGTCCTCTCTATAAAAAAAAACGATTGAATTGCTCAGAATTTAAAATGATGTCCCCAATAGGACATAATAATATTAATATTATTCCCCAGTATGACACAATAAACACAGAATGAATGCTACCAAAGAGAATGCTATATGCAATTTGCTAATATACATAACATAGCCCGCAGGAAGGCAAAGTTGACAAACACCACAAAAGGTTTGTACCAAAATGCAATTTATTTTAAACATAATGATACATGATTAATGTATTTTTTTACTGGACTGGCCCTGTAATTTGCCCTTCAGGTGAAAACTAGCAATATGGGTGTAAGAAAATGTGTATTAATCCTGTAACATGAGTCAAGGTCAGATCTAGCCTGGAATAGAGAACAGAATGTTGATTTTTTTGATCAAGTTTCTTTATTAGTTGTCATACAGAAGTACAGAATACTTTTATATAAAATGCTTCTTTCTGTTTTTCTCCAGAGATTGTGCTAGATAAAAATAGATAAGTATAAAATAGAAGTCAAGTATGTAGACAAGTGTTCAATATATACATACAATGTACAATGCAGAGTAGAAAAGTAACTGAGTTACAATATACTATACAGTACAATGCAGAAATGGGATGAGGTACAATTTAGGTACAATTTACATTAAGGTGTAATGAGGTATGGGTTGTAGTGCAAATTCTTTGCCAATAAATATAAAGTGTGTTTAGGTGTTCTAAAGTGGGTGCTGCAGTGAGTTGTTTGTTTAAAGTGAGTGTGTGCGTGTGGATGTGTGTGCTGTGAGTGCATTTGATGGTTGTTACATAGTGTTATTGTCATTTGTATGTGTGTAACTAGTACAGTGGAGGGGTGTCCAGTCCAGGGCCCAGAGAGTAGAGAGCTGTGTGAGTCGTCCCCGGACAGCTTATGTGAGAGGATGACCATCCTTGTTCAAAAGTTGAGCTCTTGCAGATTAGCCTGGCCCCACTTCTATCCAGAACAATATATATATATATATATATATATATATATATATAAGGGGACTGCACATTGTTTATTCACTGTGCTGTTTACCATGGCCTCTCATTCAATCATGATATTCATTGTTTTGAGAAATACAGGTCCTGCAGTTGCCACTCTGATAATGGTTCTTGATATAGAGCAGGGCCAGTCACCTCAAGAGCTCAATCTTTGAGCTTGCATGATTACTATAGAACCCTCAGGCTAGGGTTAGATTAGGCCTAGAATATATCTGTCGTGTGGTCCAGGGTTGAGCATCTGGGGAAACAGAAAAACAATCAATACATTTTGGAACATTGTTACTACAATAGATAACGTTATTCATCATATTAACAGATTGCAGAATGGGTACAGTACAGCTCAATACACACAATTGTTAATGAGATGCAGACCAGAGAAAGACTTTCATCTTGTTTACATCAGGGTCCCCCATTTTCAATTCATCATAACATATTACATACATGACATACAGATAGACAGTAAACAACAGCACAGGGACCATCCAATATCAAACTATTGTTAAGGGGATGCAGACCAGAGAAAGACGTTTGTCTTGTTTACATCAGGGCCCCCCATTTGTAATTCATAGTGACAACAGCATCTAAAACAATATATTTATATGTATATTTATATATTGGAAGAGTATATTTATGAGACAGTATATTTTGTACATATGTAACGGTTGTGACAACGTCACCTCAAACTTCTAACGTCACAGGCAACAACACAGACCGCTATACCATAGTGTAACACACAGCAAGAATGTGAAACAAGTTACTATTATTAGTATTGGGTTAGAGTTGTTTGATTTACACTAACGTAATGTTAGATTGCTATCTGAGAAAGTTAAAATGCTAACGTAACGTTAGTCTATGTGAGCTGGCTACAACATTTTCCAATGTGTAATCGGAAGTCAAAACGGACTGCATATAAACTGCTGATTACTCATAACTTCCTATCACGTTTGAATAATGCTGTAAAGTTAAGTAAAAATGCATTTCAATAGTAATGTATATGAATTGAGAGCTTACCGATGCAGAGCTAAATTCTTTGTCGTTGCCGCCATCTTTAGTGTTACATCCCCTCACACTCCAGTTCTCAGGCTGCAGCTGGTTTGAAAGCAAAAGTAAACGGGCTTCTCTGCTGGCTGTGGCTCCAGGGGAGTTGAATAGGTCTGGCTCTGCTAGTTTCTTTTCTATCTTTTGGTGGACAAACCACCGCACATGTGCACCGTGACTCGTGACTGGAGACTATAGCTCTGCTAGCACACATAGCCTACTGTGTACAGACGGTTTCAAACTGCATTTTAAATTAGAAAGCAAAAAATAAATGGACAAGAGAAAAATAATCTCAATTTGGTCAGTATTGTCATTTGGACAAGCAAAGCCATTACTTTAAGTTGCAGGCAAGAAAGACAAGTCTGTCCACTGTATCTGGTTTTAAAACTGCCCTGCTGCAGAAAAAAAATAATTGTATTTTTTTTCCCGATATCGATTATTAAAATATATCGCGAGGGGGCGCCCTCGTGGCGCATACCGTAGTGCCTCGCGCACCTACGCGGCCGTCCCGGGTTCGCTCCCGGCGATATTTGTCGCATGTCTTCCCCACATCTCCTCCCGTTCGCCCTCTCCTCTGTCGGCCCTGCGTGACCAGTAAAAGCTGTCAAAATGCTAAAAAAAAAATATATACGTATATATATTGCGATAATTATCGTTTTATCGCCCAGCCCTAAGCCTGGTGTTAAGTCCTAGCTAAGCGGCTTAAAAAGTAATGTTGCGTATGACATTTGGTGAAGCAGGTACATACACCAAGATAGGCTGCCCCAAGGGAGATCAAACTTCTGTTGTTGCCAGTGTGTTTCACATAAAAGCATGCTTCATGGTGGTTTGAAGAGTTTTTTATATTTCAGGCGCCACCAAATATTGCTAGCTGTGACAAGCAGCTAGTATAAATCTGTCTGTCCCCAAAAGAAAAAGACGTTGTTGGCCATGACATGGGACATGAAGGGTTAACGCGGTTGGGGGATCACTCTCTGTATTGGTTCAGTGAGCCGGACGCGGTAACGCCCGCTGTGGTCCTCAGTGCCACAAAGCCGCACCGGGAACCTAGTTTTGATTGTTGTAGATGAGTGTTGATTAAACGGAGGCGTACTTTGTGTGTCAACAGGTGACCGAGCCCGGCGTTCGCCGAGGAAGGTCCCCGCCGCCATGAAGGAGGAGTCGAGGAAGAGATGGGTGATGCCCAAGTTCCTTCCTTACAAGTACGACGTGAAGCTGGTCAACGAGGACAAGGTCGGTGTTCTCTCTGTCCCATCAGTCCTTTCATGCCATCGTTCTCCATGCAGTACATGCATATTCATTAGTCCGTGATGCACATTTAGCTGTTGCTGACGAAACTGTCCTGAGTCACACAGGAAAAACATGTGAATTATTAAAATGTCTGGCATTCCTCCTTTAATTGGTCCTACACCCAGTGCAATTCCAGTGAGCCACCACTAGGCAGAGTGGCTAACAGAGTGACTGAAATGTACTGCCAGTCAAAGAGGTGCTTTGTATCTAAAAAGTAATAATTAAATATCTAATTTTGAGACTGTATCACACTTCCCATTACCATGCAATCCAATATGATTAACGTCAAATGATTGATATTTCATTTCCCATTGAATGATTAGTTAATAAATACTTTGTATCTGAATCGGTTCACATGTTTTTGTGACATAATTTCTAATGGCATCTTTTCCCGCTGACCTTCTTCAGGTAATCAGTGACGTCCCGACAGACAGCCTCTTCAGATCGGAGCGACCTCCAACCAAGGAGATAATGCGTTACTTCATCAGACACTATGCCCTGAGGCTGGGCATGGGAGAGACCGCCCCCTGGGTGGTGGAGGATGAGCTGGTGAAGAAGTTCAGCCTGCCCAGCAAATTCAGCGACTTCCTGTTGGATCCACACAAGGTACCTTTGAGTATTATTTTTTTTATTCATACAAACATTTTGTTCTTCACCAAAACAATGCTGATTTCTTTTGCACACAATGTTTGCTGTGATGCCATCATTAGGGTAAAGCACTTTGCGAGTGTCTAGCGCAGTGGTCACCAACCCTTTTAAGCCCAAGATCACGTTTTTTCTTTTTCTTTTTGGTGAAGGCAAGATCTACCTATTGAAGCATTGAGAGAAAAAGACAGCCAAGATTGTACTTTAAACTAAATTACTTTTATTTGTCTGTATTCTAATTACATGCAATGCTTTGGTCCAACATTAAAACGTCAAAGTAGAACTGTAATATGTACTTTCTCAATCAGTGCTAAGTGCAGTCCTCTTATGCAGCATCACTTTTCACATCAAAACAAAAGTAGAACTGTAATGTGGACCTTCTCCTATTAATTAACATTGCCAAACATATTTACAATTAGCATTTTATAAAGTAGAACTGTAATGTGTACTTTCTCAGTCAGTGCTAAGTGCAGTCCTCTTATGCAGCATCACTTCTCACATCAAAACAAAAGTAGAACTGTAATGTGGACTCTCATATTATTAACATTAGAAAATGCTAATTGTAATATGTTTGTCAAAGTAGAACTGTAATATGTACTTTCTCAGTCAGTGCTAAGTGCAGTAATCTTATGCAGCATCACTTTTCACATCAAAACAAAAGTAGAACTGTAATGTGGACTCTCAGGGAAAGATTTTTTTTTCTTTTTTTCTTTTTTTAATATAAACACATACATTTTTTTCAGGGAAAGATCTACAGAGAAGGTCTCAAAGATCGACCAGTCGATCAAGATCACTGGTCTAGCGGCTCGGGCTGCATTTTTCGTCAAACATATAAATTACCGTTTGAAAGATCCATTTGTTGCCGTTTGCGCTCCACCTCACTCGACCAAATCCGTGCCTCGCTTCTCGAGTTACATGACGATATGTCAGGCGAGTGACTTTTTACGCAGGCGTGTCAGATGACCACCCCAGACTCCTGATGCTCCAGAACTGCCAATCATCCGCTGATGGCGAAAATTATTAGTCAGCGTTGTAGCCAATGAAAGTACCTTTCCAATGAAATAAGGGATCTAGAAGTTGACGAGCGAAAACCAGAAGTTAATCACACTTGAGAATGAACGGTCGTGGACGAGGGAATGGATTTGGAAGAGCTTTTTTCTTTTTTTACCCGGATCTCTATTTCATTAGCACTAAGTGATTTTCCTTTTTTGCATTAGTAACTTCAGAATGTTATCTTTCAAAAGAGACCAGGCTCATGCATGCATATGTATAAGTATAAAGCTAAGCTTTGCAAAAAAAGTATGCAGTCAAGTTCAAGTAAAAAAGAAAAAATTTAATTGACACTTTTCTGGGTGACGTGTTTTGTGCAGCATGCGCATATTCGTGCAGGTTGCTCGAGCAGGTACTCCACTCTTGCTCCAAGTGTCTTGGATCAGAACAGGATCAATAAATATAACGTTAGGTGGCCCGCCAGCAGCGCCAGGCTAACGTTAAATCCAGATAACAGCCAGCCAGGTAACATTACATCCAAACAGCCCGTCTGAAAATACTAGAATCCAACATAGTCTGGTGAAAACGCACCTTATCATCCATAAGTGCGATAGTTTTGTCTTCTTCATAATAATCTCCAATAGTTCCAATAGCGGTCGCCATTACCGTTGCATACTATAACATGGAACAGAATAGTCCACAGAACTCCTTGGCCGGTTTGACTAGTATTTCTATGATTTACCAGAAGTGCTGAGTCCAATGTAGTCTGGTGAAAATACACATTATCATCCATAATAAGTGTGATAGTTTTGTCCTCTTCTAATAGTCTCCACAAGTCGCGATCGCCATAGCTCACTGCTGCTCGCTCTCTAGTGCTTTGAGTGCTAGACACTCCCCACACTAAAGTGGCCCCACACTAAACTAGCCCAGTTCAAAAGGTACTGCCACCTGCCGGGATTCAATCGTCATTTCCATTTTATTTTTATTTTTTATATATCTTTTATTTTGTGAAACATAGGTGGTACAGAGAAGCAAAGGTTGATTATAAATATTTAACATATCACCATGATTATTTTTTAGCTTTTATGGGACATGACGAGACACGGACAGGACTGAAATTGACCAGGAACGACAAAAAACAACGGACTAAATCGAAAAAGGAAAAAAAATAAATATATATATAATAATAATAAATAACCAGGATAATATATACAGCATCACTTTTCACATCAGAGTATCTGAGGTGCTCACCAGGGCTGTCTTAAATACTTCGAAGCTTCGTTCGATGACACAAGCTTCGAACATAAAAAATAAAAATCGAAGTTTAAAAAAAAAATATATATATATATATATTTCTTTTTTGCCTCCAAAATCTTGCGCCTCCATTCCAATGAAACGAAAGTAAGCGGCGCCTCGACTCCACCTCTCTACAACAAGCGCGTGGAGATTATCTGTGTTGAAAACAACAAGGAGATGTGCAGCAGACATGTCGACGAAGAAGTCATCAGACGTGTGGTTACACTTTAAAATATGCAAAGACAATGCCCAAAAAGCCGAGTGCCAGATATGCCAGCAGAAAATGGCATATCACAACTCTACAACAACTTTGTCAAATCACCTAAAAAACGTAAGTATCGTTGTACACGATGGCGACGCCACACAAAACATTAATAAGGCTATGCCTATGCTGCTATGACTAATGTGTTACCAAGTTGGCTAATTTAATTGTAATCATCTGCTTTTGTAGGTGCATTGTCTGATATAATTATAAATTAAATATAATATAATTGTTTGCTTGATAGACGAAGGTTGCAACATAATTATGTCATGTCGTTGGCTGTGAGAGCAGCCCCACTGCACCCAGGCAGCGCAGCCGAGTGAAACCTTGTTGGCTGCGTCAGTCACGAAAGGGGCTACTTAATTAATTAATCCAATCCACTTTATTTATAGAGAACATTTAAAAACAACGAAGTTTACCAAAGTGCTGTACAAGTCCCACAACATAAGATAAAAATATATATATATATATATTATATATATATTTTTTTAATTTTCTCTCTCGAAGCTTCGAATTAAAATCGAAGCTTGGCCCCGAAGCTTCGATTGCCAAAAAAAGCTTTGAAGGTCAGCCCTAGTGCTCACCTCAGAGAAGGAGTATTTCTTTAGGATCAGTATTTCTTTAGGATCAGTCGG
Source organism: Notolepis coatsorum (assembly GCF_963971535.1). Lineage (NCBI taxonomy): Eukaryota > Metazoa > Chordata > Actinopteri > Aulopiformes > Paralepididae > Notolepis > Notolepis coatsorum. The sequence continues at coordinate 220,111,559 of NC_140165.1, read as the reverse complement.
GGTCGAGGGATGTGAGTGTTTATGAATGTGATTAGAGGTTGCCATCTATCATAAAAATGGGCAATTGAGCTTTTTGGAGAGTACTTGACCTTTTCCGATGAAAGATATGACATCAAGTCCTTGAGCCAGGAGGTGGTGGACGGTGGGCTTGGGCTTTTCCAGTGCAGGAGGATACGTCTACGGGCTATGAGTGAGGCGAAGGCTACAACGTCTAGTTTACATTTTACATTTAGTAATTTAGCTGACGCTTTTATCCAAAGCGACTTACATGTTCTGTACGACAAGCCATCAGGAAGGGCACAGCTATCAGCTGAGCAACAATGTTCATCAAAGTGTTGAGTGCTACAGTGTAGGTTAGTTTATTAGGACAAGTGCATGACAGTACGGTTAGTTAGGTTTTTTTATTTTTTATTTTTTTAATAAATTCAGATAATGGTTGAAGTGCGTCTTTAGTCGACGTCGAAAGATTGGACGTGTTTCGGCTGTCCTAACTGGGGTGGCTAGTTCATTCCACCATTGTGGGGCAAGGACTGAGAATAGGCGACTTCTCTTTGATGACCCTCCCGGAGCTTGGATAGGAGTAGGTCTGAGGCGGCCAGAAGATGCAGAGCGTAGGGGTCTTGAGGGTGTGTAGTTAGAGACCAGGGTTAGAAATAAAATAAAAAATTCAAGGGCTTTTTTTGCCCCCTTAATTGATTTTCGGGGGCACAACATTTTTATAATGAAAATTAACAAAGATTATAAAACATTGACACTTTTTATTTTACAGTCTTCGTCCCTATGTTTGATAACGTAATGTTAATGTCTCCATATATAGAGCTCTACGCTAACCTTTTTCCCAAGGAGCACATGTGCTCCTAAATAAAATGTTAATAAATAAAATCTAAATACAAATTTAGGAGCACACAAAGAAATTTAGGAGCACAGTGACAATTGTTCAAGTAACACACACACACACACGATGTGTGACATGGCTTGGTTTTTGAGGTACCTTCAATTATCTGTAAATAATACATACATACTCTATCTAAATAGATTAAATATGATTGTCCCTGACGGATATATCTACAAATAGACGAATAGCCGGTTGCCTCTGGATCAATGAATGTCTAATATTGAATAATATTATTAGCTATTTTATTTTTAACATCCCTAATTCCAACAGTCAAGAGGCTTGTTTCAAATTTATACATGAAAAACCCCACACACGCAACAACATCCACCTCAAACACAACAAAAGAACACAGCATCTCATGAACTTATGTCATGGACTCTATGGACTGTCAGCTGAACTCTCAGTCGCATCAATGTATAGGGAAATAGTCAGACATCCCAGAATTATTTCATAATACAAGTTTTGAATGGACGTTTGGATTAAAATCATCCCGAAGACAGCACTGGAACGTTTGAGTATAGGCTCTGGCCAGATCTATCAATGAAATACGTTGCGCGCTCAGCGCTGTGGAATGAAGGAAATGCGCATCGGGATCGGATTTGGATGTTATTCTTTGAAGTTGTGTTACAAATGGAACGGTCTTTCCCCGCCGAACACAAGTTACTTAACGTTACACAGGTCGCGCTATGCAGATGCTTAGCTTGCTAACGTTAAGATAGCAGTGTAACTTAATGTTACACTATGCATGCTTGATGAAAGCAGAGCTCTCTGTCTGTCTGCGTTCGCACCTCTCAAGTACCCTGTAACACGCAGCGGGCCCCGCCTCCCTCCCTCCTTGCAACAAACCTTGCATTCCACCCAAAAACTGAATTTCAGTCCAGTTTCTGAACTATTATTAACAGCGGAGCTGTTTTGTAATCTTCACTCGTCTCACACACTGCAAGTAAATGATTTTTCCGGTTCGCACACACATATTATTAGGGGCAAATACGAGGGAAATGCTTGCACTGTCTGTAGAGCATATATATAATTATATATATAATTAGTAAACTGTCGGGGGCTTTTCTTGCCCCCCTTAACTGATTTTCGAGGGCATTTGGTAAATTTTCGAGGGCATTTTTGCCCCAAGCCCCTGTCAATTTCGAACCCTGTTAGAGACCATTGACCGGAGGTAGGCGGGAGCGGTTTTCTTTGCCGCACGGTATGCTAGGTCAAGGGCCTTGAAGCGGATTCCTGCAGCAATGGGGAGCCAGTGCAGGTCCCTAAGAAGTGGGGTGACATGGGCCGACTTCGGTAGGTTTGAGATCAGGCGGGCCGCTGCGTTCTGAATGAGTTGGAAGAGGCTTAGTGGCAGTGGCCGGGAGGCCAGCGAGCAGTGCGTTGCAGTAGTCGAGGCGGGAGATGACTGTTGATTGGACAAGGAGTTGGGTGGCTTCTTTTGTCAGGAAGGGGCGGATCCTTCTGACGTTGCTCAGGAGGAATCGGCAGGTTCTGGTTGTCGCTGCGATGTGAGCAGAGAAGTTCAACTGGTCGTCGAGGACAACACCAAGGTTCTTGGCGGTCGGGGACGCGGTCACAGCTGCATTCTCGACTGATGGAAAGGTTGGTCAGGCGGGAGGATTTGGCCGGCAGGTGGAGCAATTCTGTTTTGCTTAGGTTCAGTTTGAGGTGGTTGGTCGTCATCCAGGCGGAGATGTCGGACAGACAGGCCGAGATCCGCTCAGAGACGTGGATATCTGAGGGAGGGAAGGAGAGGAAGAGTTGAGTATCGTCGGCATAACAATGGTAGGAGAAGCCATGAGACGTGATAATGTTACCCAGTGATTTAGTGTAGAGGGAGAAGAGAAGGGGTCCTAAAACCGAGCCCTGGGGGACACCCGTCCGCAGGTGGCGGGTGGCCGACAGGGTCCCTCTCCATGACACTTGGTAGGAGCGGTCATTGAGGTATGATGACAGCCATGTCAGCGCAGAGCCAGCCACTCCCATTCCTGCGAGGGCCGCGAGGTTGACTGTGTCGAAGGCTGCAGATAGATCTAGGAGAATCAGGACAGAGGAGAGGCCTTTCGCTTTTGCTAAGTGAAGTGCCTCTGTGACTGCAATGAGGGCTGTCTCTGTGGAGTGACCAGTCCTGAAGCCTGACTGATTAGGGTCTAGGAGGTCATTCTGTAAGAGATAAGCAGTAAGTTGGTTGTTCCTTCCTGGAGAAACCAGCAGGTGTGAGGGGCACCCCAAAGATGGCTACCAAGGGGCATGGCTCTAGGTTGATGTTTAGGGCTTTGCCTAGCGTGTTGAAAAAACAAGACCAGAACTCGGCCAGCTTGGGGCAGGAGAAGAACATATGGGTGTGATTGGCAGGTGACAGGCCACAATTTCAATTCTAACTTAATCAGAGGGGAGGTTCCAGGAAGGTCTGCGCCGGGACTGTTTAGAATAATAATAATCAAAAAAACGAAAGGAAAAAAAACGTGATCTCGTTTTTGGTGCTCAAGCGTTGGCTTTCAGAAACGAGATATCTCGTTTTTGGCGCTCAATGAGTTAAGGGGTTAATTAGATCATGATGGATTCAGTCGGAGCCTGTCTATTTGCTTTGTCTAATTGCAGCATTTGTTTTGTTTAGGTGTGTTATTTCTTAAAGGAAAACTCCAACATTTTGGGAAATTAGCTTATTTAACATCTTCCCTGGAGTTAGACAAGAAGATACATACCTTTTTTGTCTCTGTGCATGCATTTAGCTTTGGGAACAGTTGCTCTGTTAGCGTAGCTTAGCTTCATCACTGGAAGTGGGGGAGATCCGGAGCTTCATCACTGGAAGTGGGGGAGATCCGGAGCCTGATGTTCTCTTACAGTTGGCCACTCCCACATGGATCTCCCAGTATAATCGACTGACCTGCAGTTACACAGGGATAGACGATAGGGGGCGGTTTTTTCCCATCGGGCTTTAGAGGGTCTGCTGTACCAACGGGAGACTCGGTTGATGAAATATGAATTCAGATCGCTAATAAAAAAATCAAACGACAACACATGTCGTCGGCACTCAACGGGTGTTCTGATAAGACGAGAATACACGTTGTTGGCATTCAAAGTGTTAATGTGTTTTGTCAATATATTGTGATGAGTGTCGATCCAGGAAGAATAGCTGCTTCTATGCAAAAGCGAATGGTGATCTAAATAAAAACAAACATCTCTCACACATAAAATAAACAGTCTATAAAACAGTTTTGCACACATTCATTTAGTTTGACAGTTATTAGTGAATGAGTTTGAATATGGCCACCAGTGATGTTGTGAGGGGACATTTAATCCTTGTGTTGTGTTACATAATTACAGCTGTATGAATGATACCTTGTCTTATAGGGACTGCTACCTCATTATTTCATTGAGTTGTAATTAATGGAATAAGGATTCAATGGACCCTGATGACATCACTGGTATTCCAACTAATTTATTCTCAATAACTGTCGAACTCTAAATAGCAAAACTGAGTTTTTAGATGTGTGAGATTATGAGCAAGATAAATCATAGGTTTTTTTGGTGAAGTGCCCCTTTAAAATAACCTAATACGCATGCATGTATTTTTGGTATTTCACACATTTTGGACACACTACTACTATTAGTTTCAAATAGTTTTCTGCCCGTAATTATGTTCTGTTTGTGTCGTCCTCTTGATACCCGTACGCTGTCCTTTTTAACCCGATTATCTTTTATTTCTGTGTTTCTTTTTAGTTCTTGGCTGAAAATCCCTCAGCCAAGCGCAAGAGTTTGACGTCGCCCGACGGTAAGCCCAGCAAGAAGCTGAAGCCCTCCGACACTCCCGGAGAGGAGTCGGGAGCGGAGAAGGGAGAGAAGAAAAAGAGGAGGAGGAAGAAGAAGGACGGCATGGCCATGCCCCTCAGCCCCACCATCTGGGGACACATGCAGGTTAGTAGGATGTCCTTATGCTACATTACCACCAAAAATTATGGCACCATATTTTCCTTATTTTTGACGGTATGCGTCTTTTTCACATCTTTATCTTGTACTGTAATATAATTGTCATGATCCTATTTTTTTTTCAAAGTAGTCTATTTTCTTTTATAAAAAAATTCTGCTGCAAGGAATCTTTTCATTTAACTGAAAAATATACAGTTTGTATATGTGTGTGTGTATACATATATATATATATATATATATATATATACCGTGCACAACAGTAAAAACCCATACATTTGCATGGTTCCATGACGGTACACCTTCATAATCAGTATACCTCCGAGCCCTATTACCCTCTTAACACATTCTCTGCCACCACTTTGATCATCTTAAACCATTCTCTGCCAGTACTGTAAGTCTATGGAGATGTTCACCTTCTTTGCAGGGCTATAACTTTTTAAATTGTATTGCTAAATTGACATTACTATGGCCCATTCAACATCGATTAGCTATCGTTCAGGATGTAGGAACGTTTTACTTTTTCATTCACACATTCATATACGAAAATACCGTCTAGAGTATAAATATGTTTTTATCGTTTTCTGCAGTATTTCCTAGAACGTGAGATATAGACATAAATGCATATATTGGATTATCAAATGCCGTTTGATACCGATCAACGTTATATTAAAAATTTCAACTGTACATGGTCCTAAACGTTATGACTGATCATCCGCGGGTGAAACGGGGGGGGGGGGGGGGGGGGGGGGGACCGACGTTAAATGATTTATGTAGTATGGGTGATATATAGATCAGAGCAGTTTGTATCGAAAATGATAAAGAAAAACGCTGAAACTCACGTCAGTCTCCTTGTACCGTTGGGCGATGAGAGTGGAGCAAACGGATCCCAGTTATGTGGTGGGGATCGAGGCGATCCAGTTCCGGTTTGTATAATACTAATATACGCCCAAATCATGTGGATTATTGAGTTATGGCAACCGATCCATATCCACGGTGTGTGTATTGAGTCCCGCGACGATAAACGAATGGCCGGACGGAATAGGCAGACGCACCGGGATCACAAGAGATCCACTTCCGGTTGCAACTCGCCGATCAGCCACCATGTGGCAGTATTGCAGAGTTGTGATGGCTCCCGCAGCATATGACAAGGCTCCGTGAGTGAAATATGAATACCATGACGAAAATATGAAATATGAACTTGAAACACGTCGTACGCCGTTATTGGCAGAATTCGCATGAACTTGAAACCCGTCGTACGACGTGATTGGCGGGAAAAGTGTTAACAGGCACCCAGAAAAGTGGAATTTTTTTACTTTTTTTGCAAAGCTTATCTTTATACTTATAGCACATGCATAAGTGTAGGAGCCAAAGCTATATATTTAGGTTATTGTATTATATGAATGTTTAATATTGATTGGATTTAGATAAAGTCATTGAACCGTCGTATTTGTCATAATAGAACATTCTAGAACATTTGTGATGTCACAGTATGATGTCGTGGAACATTGTAGAACATTTGTGATGAACTGGGCTAGTTTAGTGTGGGGAGTGTCTAGCACTCAAAGCACTAGAGAGCGAGCAGCAGTGAGCTATGGCGATCGCGACTTGTGGAGACTATTAGAAGAGGACAAAACTAAACTATCACACTTATTATGGATGATAATGTGCATTTTCACCAGACTACATTGGACTCAGCACTTCTGGTAAATCATAGAAATACTAGTCAAACCGGCCAAGGAGTTCTGTGGACTATTCTGTTCCATGTTATAGTATGCACGGCCCGAGCACCCTGGGGCCTTTACCGGTAATGGCGACCGCTAGGCCTGTCACGATAACACATTTTGCTGGGCGATTAATTGTCTCATAAAATTATTGCGTTAAGTGATATTATTGCGGTTTTGAGATTTTTTGTTGAAATGTATTTCCCAAAAGTTTTCAATTAACCTTTTTATTTTTTTTACTAATATAATAATAGCATAATAATGCAAGGAAACCGTTTCAAAGTGCAATAAACCTTTATTTAACATTGGAAGACATTTTAAATATCCTAAAGAAAAAAATGCTCAGTTTGATTGTTTATTATAAAACAAACTGAAACTGTAAACAAGCCCTCTGTCTGGCTTTTTGTGTCATCCTTTTAACATGTACATGTGTTATTAATGTACCTTGCGGTACCATGTACAAAATGTTAATAAAGTATGAGGGAAAAAACTGTGGAATCATAATAAATAAAAAGGCAGTGAAACAATAATCAAAAACACCAACATATATACTATCTTTATTGGAATGGAGACTTCAGCACAGGATAAACTAGGGATGGGCAAAAATAATCCAGATCGATTGATCACATGATGTACTCATGGAGGAAAACGCTGTACAAAATAAACGTCTTTTCCGGTGTTTTAGACTTTTATTTTGAAACCCACCGACCGGTCCGGAGTGGAAGTATTGTTGTTATTATCCTAGCAGAACGTATTGAGCGGACAATTTGTCTCGTCCGGTTCTGTGTTTTTGAGCTAATGATGAAACAAATGTTGAGATTGTTGGTGAACAACTAACTTTAGGTTAGTTTTAACGTTAGCTACTAACGTTAGATGCAGCTACTACAGGCAATCGACGATGAGGCGGAAGCGTCAAAGCCGTATAGAATAGCCCCGTGGCGCGTAGGCACGACTCGAAACTACCTGTTATAATAAATTAATTCATGTTTAACTTGTCCCCGTGTCCAGTCCTTTGACTAGCCCCACCCGTTCATTGTAAACAATGATGCATGTAATTGTATTAACATTATTGTGTGTTGTAGCTATGCTATACATTGTATTTAGTTTGTTAGCTATTTAGCTAATGTTGATAGCATTGGATAGCGTCAACGCTAGATCTTTAATCTTTATTTAGCAGTCCAGTTTCTCCGGGCAGTAGCGAGTAACTACTTGGGTCTAAAAATAGCTACACTACAAAGAACACTACTTGGTTAAAAGGAGCAACGCTATTGAGAAATGTAGTTAAGCTATGTGGCGTTGCCCCACGGAGCTCCCGTGCTGTGCTCTAGTAACGCCAGCGGCCCGCCTCCCCACGCAGAGAGTGACTGACATGAGGTACTGGTTCCGCCTCATTAAAACAAACGCGCAAATAGCAATTAATCACGCCCGTCAAAATCATTGCATTCATTTGAATTATCGCGCCGATTAATCGATTTATTGCTTATCGCGGCAGGCCTAGCGACCGCTATTGGAGATTATTATGAAGAAGACAAAACTATCGCACTTATGGATGATAAGGTGCGTTTTCACCAGACTATGTTGGATTCTAGTATTTTCAGACGGGCTGTTTGGATGTAATGTTACCTGGCTGGCTGTTATCTGGATTTAACGTTAGCCTGGCGCTGCTGATGGGCCACCTAACGTTATATTTATTGATCCTGTTCTGATCCAAGACACTTGGAGCAAGAGTGGAGTACAGGTGCTCGAGCAACCTGCACGAATATGCGCATGCTGCACAAAACACGTCATATTTCCGTTCTAGGAAACAAGACTGGATTATTTTGAAACGGGATGATTTTTAGCATGGGATAGCGCACGAACGAAGGCATGTAGAAATAAATGTTTTTTCCCTGTTGGAGTATAAATAGTGCCTGTCAAATGAGCCATACTATTGTCTCCATAGCTATAATATAGAATATACGATGGGTCTGCAAAGATCGTGAAAATTGTCAAAAAAGCTGGCTCCAGGGAGTAAAGATGGAAAAAGTGTGGCAGTCAAAACAGGCACCCAGAAAAGTGGCAATTATAAAAAAAAAATTACTTGAACTTTAGGACTGCATACTTTTTTTGCAAAGCTTAGCTTTATACTTATGCATACATGAGCCTGGTCTCTTTTGAAAGATAACATTCTGAAGTTACTAATGCAAAAAAGTAAAATCACCTTTTAGTGCTAATGAAATAGAGTTCTGAACTTGAGTTGAACTTGTGTACTAAAATCTTTCTAAAGCAGTTGCAATAAAAAAAATAGGTATAAGCTGGAAAACACTGCGGATCCATAGTCTGAAGTCTTATGTAGTACAGGTCCAAAAAAAAGCTCTCCAGAATTCCATTTCCTCGTCTATGGCCATTCATTCTCAAGTGTGATTGACTTCTGGTTTTCGCTCGTCCACCTTCACCTAGATCCCTTATTTGCACCCACCCACGTGGGGTATCATTTGAAAGCTACACTCATTGGCTACAACGCTAACCAATCATTTTCGCCATCAGCGGACGATTGGCAGTTCTGGAGCATCGCAAGTCCGGGGTGGTCATTTGACATGCGCATGTAAAAAGATGCTCGCCTGACATCGTCATGTAACTTGAGAACCGAGGCACAGATTTGGTAGAGTGAGGCGTCATTCGAATGGCAACAAATGGATCTTTAATTCGGTAATTTATATGTTTGGCGAAAAATGCAGCACCGATCCGCTAGACGTTCACAAAAATCCGTGACTTTGTGCATTCCTCCCACAGGCACGTCGGCCCGAATACATGTTAAGAGGTTAACACATTGGTCGCCATAAACGAGTTATGCCGTTTTTGGCCGCCATGCGTTGAACACCAACAACTGCGTAAGCCATTTTTAAAATAAATATTTCATTTTTTCGCCATGGCATTCATAATTCATCCAGCCAACCTCCGGTGCTGCAGCCAGTAACGTTATTTTCAGCCCGATTGTGATTGTGTGTTTCTTTGTTTGCAAACAAAGAAAACAAATATCAATATATCAACCCATACTACATAAAGCCGTTACTGACTATAAAGGAATTATAGACGACCCCCGCCCCCCCCCTTTCCTTCACGCATGATGAAGCATAATGTATTCCGATCATATACATTTGAATTTTTTTATATAGCGTGTATAGGAAAGAAACGGCAATCGATAATCTATCATATGCGGTTGGGCTAGGGCTGCATGATTTTGGGAAATAATCTAATTGCGATTTTTCGGACAGATATTGCGATTGCGATCAAATTTGCGATTATAATAAAAATAAGCAGCCCCACAGAGGTTTATTGTAAAATGCGGCTTGCATCTGGCCTACGCGGTGTGTCTTTTCGGGACACAGAGCCTGAAAATGTTACTGAAAATGCTACCTGGGAATCGATACCGGTACCCAACGGTACCTTTTTTTTCTGTACTTTACTCTCCCTCTCTGAAGTCTAAACTTCACAACACACAATCTAAAACCCCTTACCTCCCTCTCCCAAACCGATCTTGTATCTCAATGGGACTTCCTGGTTAAACAAAAATAAAGAAATAAATCAAATAAAAATAATGCGATTTAAATTTTTTATTTTTTTTGATAATTGCATCATTCCAAATCGCGATTTAATCGTGCAGCCCTAGTTTGGGCCTATAACTAGCGTTTTTGGAATTACAGCAGAAAAGCTTATAAACATACTTATATTCAAGACGGTATTAACACAACAATGTATGAAAGAAAAAATATAACGTTCCCACATCCGGAACGATAGATAATCGATGTTGAATGGGCCATAGTAATGTCAATCAAATTAAAAAAGTTATAGCCCTGCAAAGAAGGTAAACATCTCCATAGGCTTTCAACTAGGGATGTCCGATATTATCGGCCGACCGATATTATCGGCCGATATCGGCAGTAAAATGTGATATCGGAAAATATCGGTATCGGTTAAAAAAAAAAAAAAACAATAACAATATTTGTTATATATATATATCCAGTGAAATTATTAGTTACCTGAAATTATTCAGTTTTTTGGACGGGGAAACCCTGCATATATCGGTTGATATCGGTATCGGAAATTAAGAGTTGGACAATATCGGAATATCGGTATCGGTAAAAAAGCCAATATCGAGCATCCCTACTTTCAACGGTGGCAGACTGGCTATATTGATGGATATAACCCATGGCGGACAATGTTAATGAAGGCATATCGGACATTTTGCTCAACTCGGTGTAGTAAATACATCATATTGTATTTTGTATATGTCACCGTGATGATTGTATTTTGTATATGTCCCAGTGATGATTGGATACAAGGCCCTCGCTCTTATCTCTTGCTTTAATGGGGGCCCTCGCTCTTATCTCTTGCTTTAATGGGGGCCCTCGCTCTTATCTCTTGCTTTAATGGGGGCCCTCGCTCTTATCTCTTGCTTTTACCGACCAGATCAGTGATGTTACTTGATAACGACGGCTTTTAAAAGTTGTCCGATAGAAATCTTAACTGTGTTTTTTCCCGCTTATCAGAAAATTAAAATGAACGGCTCGCCACTGAAGGTGAAGAATTCAGGAACCCCTAAGAAGGACGGACAGGGCTCGTCTCCCTCCACCCCGAAACCAGGCAAGAAGGACGGAAGGAGGAAAGGCGGCGACAAGAAACTGAACGGCTCGAAGACTCCCAAGATGAAGCAGATGACTCTGCTGCACCTGGCCAAGAGCACCCCTGCAGGCAGCCCCAAGAAGCGCGCCCGCAGCACTGGCCCCGGCACGCCCAAGCTGGGCAAGCCCCTCCACCCCATGGCCCTCCACCTCCTCCGCTACTACAAGGAGAACAAGGGCAAGGAGGACAAGAAGAACGCCATGTCCACCCTTGTTACCAAGGCGGCCAAGACCCTGTCCCCGGAGGAGCGGGGCCGGCTGCCCGACGAGCTGAAGGAGCTGGTGCTGAAGCGCTGGGAGCTCCTGGAGCAGAAGAGGCGCTGGGCGGCCATGAGCGAGGAGGAGAAGCAGGCGGAGATGAAGAAGAAGCGGGAGGAGATCAAGGAGAAGCTGCGGGAGAAGGCGAAGGAGCGGCGCGAGAAGGAGATGCTGGTCCGCCGGGCGCAGTCGCGGCGCTACGAGGACGAGGAGATCGAGGGCGGCCGGACCCTGCCGGCCTTTAAGCTGGTGGACATGCCGGAGGGGGTCCCCAACGCCCTGTTCGGCGACGTGGCCATGGTCTCCGACTTCCTCAACTGCTACACGGGGCTCCTGATGCCGGACGACCAGTACCCCATCACGGCCGTGGCGCTGACGGAGGCGCTGGGCGGGGACAAGGCCGGCTTCCTCTACCTGAACCGCGTGCTGGTGGTGCTGCTGCAGACGCTGCTGCAGGATGAGCTGGCGGAGGGCTACAGCGAGCTGGACATGGCGCTGTCCGAGATCCCACTCACCATGCACTCGGTGTCTGAGCTGGTGAGGCTCTGCCTGCGGCCCTGCGACGCCCACGGCGACGAGAGCGGCCAGGGGTCCTCGGAGGACTGGGGTGCCCTTGGGGGCTTCGACGACATGGTGACCAGCGAGTTCCTGGAGCGCCTGGAGACGGCCGAGGTGTTCGAGCTGAACCCCGAGGAGAAGGTCAGCCTGCTGGTGGCGCTGTGCCACCGCATCCTCATGACCTACTCGGTGGAGGACCACGTAGAGGCCATACAGCAGCGCTCGGCCGAGCTATGGAAGGAGCGCCTGGCCACGCTGAAGGAGGTCAACGACCGTAAGAGGGCCGAGAAGCAGAAGCGGAAGGAGGAGGCGGAGGAAAAAGGTCAGGACTCATCACTGTTCTCCTATTGGCCTCGATACACTAATATTAAAGGTCCCCTATTTTTCACTATTTGGGCAATTTTACACAATTCATGTGAGTCTATGGAACACATCTGTACGTTTTTTTCAATAGAATTCAATGTTTTGTATTTTTTAATCAACTACTTTGGTGCACCACTTTCTGCCCTTCCAAAGTCCAAGCTGTTTTTGGCTGGGCTCCGCCCATACTCGCGATGCGCTTTGATTGACTGTCAGTCACCCACCTGCACTAGCAGATGAGAGAGAGAGAGACCCCCTCCCCAGAGTCCCAATCCCTCCCACCCCCTTTAACTAGTGAAGCTGCTGTCGCTAGCTAGCGGCTTACGTTACGAGGATGCATTGCAAAGCTTATTAGAAGCATTGAAGTTTTCACTGCACATAGAAACAGTGCAGGGGGAAAAGCTGGGATTTACAGCTGAAGGTGGCAACTCTGCTGTCGAAACCACGTCTGCATTATTTCCACTCGCTCCGTTTTGCTCATAATTTCAACGTATCACAATCACAGTTGATTGTGGGTGGGCGGTGGCAGATCAGTGCCTATTCACGGCAGCGAGTCAATTCAGAATGGCTCGTTTCAGTGGGGGGGGGGGGACGACCATTAACTTATTGATGTTTTGTGATTCACCAAGAATGAAAGAAAGGAATGTGATTTGCAATTTTACAAATTCCTGTTCTATCATTGCCTGTTGTAAAAGAAAAGAAAAGCAGAATGTATATCCCAAAAATGTGTTATTTAATGGCCTTGATAGGAGAATAAAATATTGACTTGTCATCCATATAGTGGTGGGACTCGATTAAAAATGGGGGCTGTTTTTCTCTCACAATCTAATATAATTATTATTATAAAAAAATAAATAATAATAATCAAGTCGATTATTACATTTTTTTTTTATCCACTTTTTCCTCCCATTTTCTATATTTTCCTCCCATCCCAATTTCGTATCATCCAATTCAACCCTCCCCTGTCACGAACGCTGTTTATTGCCTCCCACAAGCCGGCTGCAATGTGGACTAAGTCATACATAGCACAAGTCCCCTCCGGTACTTGAGGTAACAGCAGTCGCATCTTTTCACCTGCGCAGCTCGATCTCTCAGTGGCGAGGAGTAACGCGTGGGAGGCTCACGCTGCCCCCGACACTTCCTGATTCTACTGCGCAGGCGCACCAACCGACCTGTAGGAGTCGCTGTCCACAACGCCCGATCCCCACCCATCAGTTTCCCACCCCCTAATACGGCCAATGTGTATTAGTATGAACGACCAGCTAAACTGAAAGCAATGTGGAGCGCTGGGCTCGAACAGGCGAGCCCAGCGTCTCCGCATTCGTGGCGAGCGCCTTGCCCACTACGCCACGTAGCCGCCCGTCGATTATTAATTTTAATATAGAATATTTGTTGACAGCCCTACAAGTACAATTAGTTACTGCACACTACATCACCCCTGAGTGGAACATGGAAAGCCAAACTTTCCCCCACTGTACCGAAATCCCGTACCGAACCTTGACTTCAAAACCGAGGTACGTACCGTACCGTGGTTTTTGTGTACCGTTGCACCCCTAATGAATATACATACGTTTAAGCAGCAAAATCCTGTATTAGCTACTACACAGACCAACAGATCAATGCAATTTTTTAACAAAGTGCACTCTTGAGGTAAAAGTTAAACGCAGTACTTTCAAGTACATTCCAGAACAGTTGACCATTGAAAAAAAGAACTCTTGATTGATCTCAATTTCTCTTATTTTATTTATTTTATATGAAAAAACTCTTGCTTGATCTCAATCTCTCTTATTTTATTTATTTTTATGAACAAACCAGACTAAGAAAAAAAGTTATTTGCGATTTATTATACTTTATACTTATAGCACATGCATGAGTCTGGTTTGAAAGGTAACATTCTTACACAAATCGAATCATCGTGCGATTAAATGCATACATTTTTTTTAACTTTAAATTCTTTCTGTAGTTAATTAATCAAAATTAATGCGTTAAAGTCCCAGCCTGTGTATGTGTGTTGCAGTATTACATTGTGTTTACCCTCCCCTCCCGCCCCTAGTCAAAGAGGAGAAGGAAACGCCTAAGGCTGAGAAGCCGGAGAAGAAGAAGGAGGGCAGCGCCAAGAAGGAGGTGAAGGAGGAGGTGGAGGTGAAGCTAGAGACGGACGACATGATCAGCTCGGTGAAGAGCAGGAGGCTGTCGGCCATGCAGGCCAAGAAGGACAAGGAGGAGCATGACCGGCAGAATAAAGGCGAGTGCTGCTGGAGACCGGAAAGTGGACATGACCAGTTAGCCTAGGCATTGTCCAACTAACGTCATGTCCGCTTCCATTCATTGTGCTGTGCTAGGCTAACGTGCAGCCAGATAGCTTTCTACTGAACGCACAGAGAGGAAACTGGTATCTATCTTCTTGTCTCCCTCTGGAGAAGACTGTAAGCTAAATGTTTGCGTGTTCCTTTAAACATTATCTTATAGTGGGGCTGCGATGAAATGTATATAGTTTCATTTGAATCAAATCCATTCTTAAAAGCCCCACATCAATCTTTGAATCTATTTTTAGTAGAAGATTTTCACTCAACATTATGTCCAGTGTGCCTCCCGTCCTGCAGGTGTCTCTAGTTTGCCTGCTGAACTACTACAGAAACGCACATCACCAAATTACATAATTTGACAACAATGGCAGGTGCCCCCCCCCCCCGAAACCAGCACCATCGAGCCTAATTTAATCGATATTGAATTCAAATAGAATCCTGGCCTTGTGAATCTGAATCTAAAATGTCGGTGCAGATACCAAGCCCCAATGTCAAACTTGTGGAAAACTTCAGAAATTAATCTCTGTTTTAGGTTAGGGTTAGCTTTATAAACAACATTTTAGGTGAAGATTCTGACTAGGTTCGACATTGTCAATTGGCCAACTAGGGTGTGGAGGAAATTAGACACACAGCAGACTGGGTTCTTATGTGTCCTGGGAAAGCCCTCTCTCCTTACAGCTGTGTGTTTCTGTGTCTTCTCCTCAGAGCGCATGGGGAAGGAGCAGGAGGAGGAGCGTGTCCGCAAGCAGAGGGTCTCTGCAGAGAGAGCCTTCCAGGACGGCATCACCAAAGCCAAGCTGGTCCTGCGCAGGGCCCCTCTGGGGACGGACCGGAACCACAACCGGTCAGAACCGCACACAGATAAAATTACTGTATTGTCATCAGTGTTGTTGTCGGTACTCTGTAGTAGTGGTGGTAGTATTAAGTTTTTTTTTTATTTCAGTAATGAAACCATGCATCACAATAGCACAAGTGTAGGAAAGGGAATATATACATGCATTGTGTACGTCTACAAAAATATTTTTACTAATATTTACAAAATAATAATACTTAACACCAAGGCTACAGCGCTTCTTCTGATATGCAAGACCGATATGTGTTGAAAGTCTGTAATGCCGCTGACCTCCAGTGTTCTCCTCACCTCAGGTACTGGCTGTTCTCCGACGTGGTTCCTGGCCTGTACGTGGAGAAGGGCTGGGTCAACGACAGCGTCGACTACTTCTTCACCCCCCCGCCTCCTGAAGACAAACCACCGGCAGAAACGGAGAAGGAGGAGGAGAAAGATGAGAAGGAGGAGGATGAGGAGGATGAGGAGGGTGAGTTTAATGCTACTCCGTATTTTTTTTTCACAAGTGTGTTTTCTTCTGGTATTTTGTGTTCCTCCTTTCTTTGTGAATGGGTTGATGTACCTAATAAATAGGACCCTTTTTATTTTTTCTAAAGCTCACTACTGTAATCCAAATGTAAACCGATGGATGAGCCCACTACCAAAAATGTGAAAGAATTAGAAGTGAAGTATTAAAACGGGGGGTATAATTACTTGTCGAAACTAATTTCTTGCGACTCGTATTCCAGGAATGGAGAAGGAGGACGGCAGCGTAGACGGTGCTATGAGTGAAGGAGCCCACCAGGGGGCGGTGGCAGAAGTCTGTATAGAGACCACGATTCCCAAACAGGGACAAAACCTCTGGTAAGAGCTTAGCTATTTCTCTAATGACGACGACAAAATGCATAAAAACACAAATGTCAGTGTCTCGTCTCTGTACAGTGTTTCCTTGAGTTATTTTGTAGCTGGGATGAGTTTTGGTGTATGTACTTAGTACTGTTAATCTTTGGATCTTTGGATTATAATCTCTCTCTGGTTGTAGGTGTATATGCGACACGCCCGCTGATCTGGAGATGCTGGTAGAGAGCCTTCATCCTCAGGGAGTTAGAGAGAGTCAGCTGAAGACGAAGATACAGAGCAGGTGAACACACACACACATACATCACAGTATATATACACAAAAGACATGCATACTAGGTTTCCTGCCATTGCCCTTGACTATGGTACTGGCATTACACCTGGTGTACAACGTGCGCCGGACTGTGTGGCTGCCTACTGCTCTCAAATAGTTAGGATGGGTCAAATGCAGAGGACCCTAACCCTAACCCTAATTTGTTTTTTAGCATTAATTTAAGATGGCAAAATTGTCTGACATAATTCACAATCTTTTTTTGATCCACTTTTTCTCCCATTTTTCCATATTTTCTCCCATCCCAATTTCGTATCATCCAATTCAACCCTCCCCTGTCACGAACGCTGTTTCTTGCCTCCCACAAGCCGGCTGCAATGTGGACTAAGTCATACATAGCACAAGTCCCCTCCGGTACTTGAGGTAACAGCAGTCGCATCTTTTCACCTGCGCAGCTCGATCTCTCAGTGTCGAGGAGTAACGCGTGGGAGGCTCACGCTGCCCCCGACACTTCCTGATTCTACTGCGCAGGCGCACCAACCGACTTGTAGGAGTCGCTTGTTCACAACGTTCGATCCCCACCCTTCAGTTTTCCCTCCCCGTAATACGGCCAATGTGTATTACTGCGGACGACCAGCCAAACTGAAAAACAATGTGGAGAGCTGGATTCGAACACGCGAATCCTAGCGTCTCCACACTGGTGGCGAGTGCCTTGCCCACTACACCACCTAGCCGCCCTACATAATTCACAATCTATAACATGATGTAGCACAGATGGATGTAAATGATACCATTAGGGCTGCACGATAATTATCGGGCCGATATCAGCAATTATGACGTCATCCCGATAAACCCGATAACGTTATTGATAGCTCCGATAATATATAATTTTTTTTGGTTAAAAGAAATCCGTTGTGGGTGGATTGGGTTGAAGGGCGCTTGTTTTTATTATAGCCTCCCGTTTTGCCAGTACTGTATTACGACTGATGGCGTGTGGTTTAGGAAGAGGGAGTTTTTCACAAATCCAGCGCTCCCTTTCTTGGCTGTGACGTAGTCTGGTGACATTCAGACTGACTGAGGCAAGATGGTAAAAAAAGATGGCGGCGTCGTCGGACTTTTTCAAAGTTTCAGAGGAAAACAGCTTGCTTGCTATTTGTAACAAATGCAGAAGTTCCACGAGGAGGAAAAGGGGCAACAAGCGATAACGCATCCAACATAATAAGTCACCTGAAACATCACCACCGCTACGATGGTGTATTAAAATCCGACGACACCGAGCAGCAACGCGGCATAAGCTAATCCAAAACCAGCTGCTGGCGGGCGGCGGGACATTTACCGAGGACCAGCACAAAGTGTGGATATTATGATTTAAAAAGTCTATCTGTCCAGGACGATGACAACATTATTGCAGGTAAGCAGGCAGCCTAGCCGTTTCTAACTACTAACGTTATCACGCTAGCTTGGATGCTAACTAATTAAGCTTGTCATGGTTCATGGTGAGCTGTTTGTGTTATAACGAGACAGCAAATGAATGAAAAACTTTATTTAACAGATTGCAGAATGGGTACAATACAGTACAGCTCAATACATACAATTGTTAAGGGGATGCAGACCAGAGAAAGACTTTTGTCTTGTTTACATCAGGGTCCCCCATTTACAATTCATCATAACATAATGACATACATGACATACAGATACAGTACTGCCTACATCTATACATGACATACCAGATTTGCAAATACAGTACTGTTTGTGATACGAAAAGAGTCCAGAAAAGAGAGTATATACATTTGACGTATTATTATTGTATTGTGATATGTTTTGTTTCATGTTGAAAAAAGAAAAAGAAAAAAGATTTGATCAAAATATTTTTTTAATAATACAATAAATATCGGTTATTGTTATCGGCTTGAGGAGCATAAAGTTATCGGTGTCAAAAATCAATATCGTGCATCCCTAGATAGTATATTTTACCAGCTCTACCGTATATAACCTCACTGTATATTTCACCAGCCCTACCGTATATAATAGAGTTGTTCCGATACCAGTATCGGAAATGCCGCCGATACTGCCTAAAATGCTGGTATCGGCGAGTACGGCGAAAGTCTAGCCTCCGATACCATATGACGTCATTTATCAACAACACTGCGGTCTGCTGAGTGAGCATTATAAAACAAACGTGTTTTTAATCGACCGTTAATTAAAGTGTCAATGCTGTTTGTCATTTTAACAGCAGATACTTTCTTAAATGCCATCGTCCCGAGAGAGGGATGTTGACGGGGAGCTCTGTGTTCGCTTGCTGGTGTTATTTAGCATTAGCTGAAGCGCTAACCGAAAGCTAGTTTTAGCTTTAACATTACCTTGGCTAAAGTTGGGGCTATTCATAATCCAGCAATAATAGCTGCAGACCTGCAAGCAGGTCTGTACAGCAAGTTGGCACAGGAGTATTCCAAGGTAAATCACTTTTTCACCAGTAACGTTACATTGTTTGTATTTCCATCTAACGTTAGCTAACGCTAACCTAGCTCACGCTAATGTGGCTAACTGATCGACCTCTCGCACACAATTAATGACATGTTGCGGACAGCCATATCGGTGACAATGTTTAGCTTTTAGTGCCAAATGATAAGAGTCTGAGGCGGAGTCTCAAAAGAGAATGTTGAATATTTATTGTGCATTAAAAATCACAACAGAGCCTCTGCTACTAGCTGAAGTTACCGGAGCCTTCTGGAGTGCAACAACGTATAACGTCCGTGCGGAATCAATGTCCCAACAACCATTCCGTGGGTGATCTCATTGAGATAGTTGTCAATTAATGATACTACCGGTAATACTAATCTATACAATCACCTGTTGTTGAATAAATACCATTACTTTATACCGTAATTCCTCTAATAGTAACCCCGGCTTGTATTTGTTTCAACTGTAGCGGGTACCAGGCTTGTATTAGGAGGAGGCCTGTATAAGAGGGAGGCCTATATTTCAAATTTTCGAACGGATCATAATGAATAAATCAACATTTTGTGTCAGTTTGAACCCAGTAAAATGTACTGGGTTCATTTATTGAAACCAAGTACTGTATGAAATAGTAAACAGTGCAATTACAGGTAGTCACTGGTCATTTCAACGTTTTCAAAGTGAAATCAAGTAACTAGCTCAGTATGCAGCTCAGTATATTAGTAACCCGGCTTGTATTAGGAGGCCGGCTTATAATTGCTTAGCTCAAGAGCGCACCCGGCCATTAATAGAGACCCGGCTTGTATTTGAGACCCGGTTACTATTAGAGGAATTACGGTAGTTATTACTAAAAAAACAGTATATATAAAACAGTAGCTGTAAAAAAAAAGTTTAATGATTTTATATATATATATATTTTTTTTATGTATGCACTGGTATCGGATCAGTATCGGTATCGGATCGGGAAGGAAAAAATGGTATCGGAACATCCCTAGTATATAACCTCACTGTATATTTCACCAGCCCTACCATTTATATATAACCTCACTGTATATTTCACCAGCCCTACCATATATAACCTCACTGTATATTTCACCAGCCCTACCGTATATAACCTCACTGTATATTTCACCAGCCCTACCGTATATAACCTCACTGTATATTTCACCAGCCCTACCATTTATATATAACCTCACTGTATATTTCACCAGCCCTACCATTTATATATAACCTCACTGTATATTTCACCAGCCCTACCATTTATATATAACCTCACTGTATATTTCACCAGCCCTACCATTTATATATAACCTCACTGTATATTTCACTAGCCCTACTTTTTATATATAACCTCACTGTATATTTCACCAGCCCTACCGTATATAACCTCACACTATATATTTCACCAGAAAAATAAGTACACAACCACATTATTTCAACCTAATAAAACTATGTTTATTGTCATTGTTTTAAGAACACAAGTTGACTTGGTAATACTCACATTTTGAGTAAAAAAAAATGGCTTTTAACATGTGCAATGTTCAATGAAATAGAAAAATAAATAATAAAATGTGTTGATTAATCCCACTGGTCACAATGGTGACCGTAATAATGTTTTTGTTATAAGGCTCTGCAAATGTTACTGAATGATGTCGCAATGTATTTCCAGCTAAATTGAAATAATAAACAAATAAAGGGTCTCAATTAAATATGTGGTAGTAAAAAGAACCTGTGGGAGGATTTCAACAAGATAAATGCGACAACAGTGGAAAATATTTCACTATATTTCAAAGCAAAAAAAAAAAAAAAATTATAATACTTTTTTTTTTTTTTTTTTTTACTGCTGCCACCTGTGCCTATGACAATGCCCCCGCGTGCCTAAGCAGGCACGCGTGCCTAGGGTTGCCTACCCCTGCTGTACAGTATATTTCACCAGCTTTACTGTATATTACCTTATACTGTACAGTATATTTCACCAGCTTTACTGTATATAACCTCACACTGTATATTTCGCTTAGTTTTTGACTTTAAGATGAAATCCAGATGAATAAAACAAATTCTGCTCCTCCATCCTTGATCCAGGTACCAGGACATCCTCCACTCCATCTATCTGACCCGTAAAGGGAAGATGGGCCTGAGGACGTGCGACGGACACCAGGAGCTCCTCAAGTACCTCCGCAGCGACATCCTGGAGGTGTCCTCCCGGCTGGAGAAAGGAGGCCTCGGGGTCCTGGACGACAACACGGACATGGAGGAGAAGGTGATTTAAATCATTGAGCAACAGAAGCATTTCACAAATAGTTTTTGTCCTCCCATGTTGGAAGAAACAACTGTTGCTATGAGCAAAGCAACGGCTGCTGTGTTATGTGAGAAATATTGTTCCTATTCTACCACTGCACAAAAGGGAGAGTGGTTACCAATGGTTATTGGAAGAAAGAGAACTAGCACACATTCTGTGCAAGAAAGAAAGAACCTGCACTCTCCTCTCCTGATCACTGTATATATCGCACATAGATGTACAGGTGGCTTATATACAGTAGAGACGTAAACGTCTTATACTACAGTAGGGTTGGGTACTGTTCACATTTGAACCGCTACCGGTACCTGTGAATCGATACCGGTACCTGGGAATCGATACCAGTACCCAACGGTACCTTTTTTTTAGGTACTTAAGTCTCTAAAAATGCAATCTACCTACCTCAGTTGTAAACAATGTGTCCAAACTTCTAATGAATTATTATCATTATTATTTATTTAGAACAATTTGTTAATATATATATATAAATATTGCAGCAAGCATTGTCTGCATCTAGCTTTGTAAAGTGTAACCACACTTGCGACCGTTTTCGGCTTGCCATTGTCCCGATTGCAGACCTTTTTCTTTTCTCACATTTTACCAAAATCGCTAATTTCTGAACGGATTTTTATGAAATTCAGACATGTACTACACAAGACTTCAGGCTATTTTTCAGCTGTACCAAATTTTTTGGATATATATTTTTGGATATTGCAACTACTACAGAGTACACAAGTTCAAGTTCACTCTATTTCATTAGCACTAAAAGTGAATTTTCTTTATTGTATCAGAAACTTCAGAATGTTATCTTTCAAAAGAGACCAAGCTCATGCATGTGCTATAAGTATTAAGTATAGTATTTTGGTTTGCAAACAGTATGCAGTCCTCGAAAACTAAAATGGCCACTTTTGGGGGCGCCTGTTAAGATGTTAACATGCTGTGGTGAAGCTATAGAGTGTATTAACAGGCTGAGGTGAAGCTATATTTCAGTACCATTTCAGAAACTGGTGACTTCTCTTGATTTGTAAACTTGATGAGAAACATTATTCTGTCCGTTAGTGGTTTGATGTAGAGTACAGAATACAGAACTTAAAATATGTAAATGCACATCTGTTTGAAGGGAGTACAGATGATCATTTAGCCTTTGTCTGGTGGAGTGCTCTGTGGCTCACAACCCCTGACTCCCCGTATGTCTCCATCCAGCTGTGTGACATGGAGAGCCTCAAGGACTTTGGGGAGTGCATCATCACCCTCCAGGACTGTGTGATCCATAAGTTCCTGCAGGGCTTCATGGCTCCCAAGCAGAAG
Source organism: Notolepis coatsorum (assembly GCF_963971535.1). Classification (NCBI taxonomy): domain Eukaryota; kingdom Metazoa; phylum Chordata; class Actinopteri; order Aulopiformes; family Paralepididae; genus Notolepis; species Notolepis coatsorum. Next base: position 220,088,854 of record NC_140165.1, on the reverse strand, counting down.
AGGAGGAGGAAGCAGGTGGCGGAGGAGAGCACCAAGGCAGAGGTGGTGGACGAGGGGAGGAAACTGGCAGAGGAGGCCCGGGTGAGTGTGAAAGGAATACTTAATCACAATATTAAAATATGTAAAATACCAGGAGGTGTTTAATCGCAATATCAAAATATGTAAAATACCAGGAGGTGTTTAACTCATTGACCGCTGTGGATTAGCCTCATCCTGTAGTAGCTACCGCCACCGCTGTAAACGATGGGAGTCACTCACCTTGTTTGCAGGGCTATAACTATTTAAATATTATAGCTATGGATGCAATACTATGGCCCATTTGACATCGAGTATCTATCGTTCAAGATGTGAAAAAGGAATATTTTTTCCATCCATACATTCCCGTTTTATACCGTGGTGAATATAAGTGGTTTTAGAGCGGTTTAGGGTAATTCCTGGGAGGCTAGTACCGTAATAGCCTGTGACGTATATTATACTTAATCCATTGGCATTTCGTCCCTATACACGCTACAATAAAAAATTCAAATGCATATGATCGATATTAGGGATGCTCGATATTGGCTTTTTTACCTATACCGATATTGTCCAACTCTTAATTTCCGATACCGATATCAACTGATACCGATATATGCAGGGTTTCCCCCCCCAAAAAACGGAATAATTTCAGGTAATTAACATTACATATCTCTTGTTGTGGAATTAACACAACATTATGCATACTTTTGACAATAAATAAAATCAGAATTTGTTCTTACTTGCTTGCCTGGGTAAATAAAGGTTATAGAAATGTAAAAAAAAAAAAAAAATTGAAAACCGATACCGATATTTTCCGATATCACATAATGCCGATATCGGCCGATAATATCGGACATCCCTAATCGATATATTATGTTCCATCATGCATGCATGAAAGGGGGGGGGGGGTCGTTTTTGATTACTTGATTGTCAATAGCGGCATTCGTTAGTACAACAGCATACGCTGAGGCAGATGAGATTCCAAAAAGAATATTCCAATTATTTGATTGCCATGGTAAATGGCTGCTTTTTTATATAGCGCTTTTATCCAAAGCGCTTTACAATTTGTCCCTCACATTTTACCCATTCACTCACACATTCACACACCGACGGCGGAGGCAACCATGCAAGGTGCCAACCTGCTCATCGGGAGCAATTAGGGGTTAAGTGTCTTGCTCAAGGACACATCGACACGCTGCCTGGGAGGAGCGGGAATCGAACCGGGAACCTCCGGATTTCCAGACGACCTCTCTACCTCCCAAGCCACTGTCGCCATCAGGGGTTCCCAAACTTTTCAGGCCGCGACCCAAAAATAACCGGGTCAGAGAGCCGCGACCCCCACTATTATAGGAGGTAAATTATATATATATATATATATTTTTTTTAACAATTAATTATTATTATTTTTTATAAATGGAAATGTATGGTTGAAACATGCACACGTTCAAACGCACACACACTAATAAGCATTGGAGGCTTTTAACCAGGGCCGGACTGGGGAAATCATTCAGGCCAGGAAATATAGTGCAAAATATAGCCCCAGTCAGGCCACTTTTTAAGCAGGGGGTCTGTGGTCCCCCACCAGGACATTTCTTGTTACAAAGACTTCATTTCCTGCATTCTGGTGCAGGCATTTTTTTATTTGTACCCTTTAAATGCCAGTGTTTGTGATGGCATCACAAATGATTGTTAAAAAACAGGCTATCATGATTAGCAACAACACTGATTTTGATGGATTTTCAGTTTTTTTGTAATGTCAGATGTACAATATTTTATTCAACTTCAGCCCTGATCATAACGCCACAAATTAATTTTATAATTCTAACCCTTTAAATGCCAGTGTGTGTGATGGCATATATTTGCAATACATCAAATGCAAAGTAGATTTTTCTGGGGGGGATTATTACAGGCTAGCATGTGTCAATGATTAGCAACAACAGTTTTTTGTAAGGGTCCCGTCTCCACCAATCACATACAGCTCCTTTTGTGTGTGTGAGAGCAAGAGAGAGAGAGATTTTTGATTTTTTTTTTGGAATTTTTATGATTTTTTTTTAAATCATCTGGCGACACCCCCGCGGCGGCTCGCGACCCTCCTGTGGGTCGCGACCCCGACTTTGGGAACCCCTGTGCTAAATCGTATGTCCATTTGGGCCACGACATAACCCCCCACAGCATAATGAATCGGGCGTCCCGAGTACTATTCAATCGGGTGATGCTCTTGATCCACGTTACTAGAAATGTCCGCCCGGAGGAATTTCAATGACTCACAGAGAGATACAGAGTCTCAAAGGAAGTGCACCATCGGCCGCATACCGCCAGGCGGCGGTATTGAACCTTTGCGATCTCAGACACATTACCTATGGTACCACAGCCTTCCTGGATGATTTATGAATGGAAATAGCGAATAAAAGAAATAACTATCAAATGACGAGTATACTCGTTGGCGTTATTCGATTGGCGGCCAATAACGAGTATACTCGTCGTTGGCGGGGAATGAGTTAATCACAATATCAAAATATGTAAAATACCAGGAGGTGTTTAATCACAATATCAAAATATGTAAAATACCAGGAGGTGTTTAATCACAATATCAAAATATGTAAAATACCAGGAGGTGTTTAATCAAAATATGTAAAATACCAGGAGGTGTTTAACACTGAGTGCCACGCCCCTTCCGGGAAGTGGATCTGGCATTGCCGTCCATTAACCCCATGTAAACGCGCACCTTGTTTGTAGAGCTAAACCTATATTTTATATTATAGCTATGGATCTAATAACGCTGTCGGTTGTCAGTGAGTTGCTTCCAGTCAACGTGCAAAAAACAAGATAATTTTTTCATCTGTACATTTCCGTTTTATACCGTTTTTAATATGAATATAGTTTGGGTGCTTCTGAGTAATTCCAGGAAAAAGACGTGAAAACAGTGTTTGTGTAATTCAATAAACACGTTGTCATTTTTCCCCCGATTATCGAATCTTCCTGAAATCAACGCTAGATTATCATTATTATCCTTCCTCGTGCATACATGAAATGGGCCCTGGAGCCCGCGCTTCCCCCTCCCCTCCTGCATGGTAAACAGCCACACACATAAAACACAGACCGCTTCAATCGCGGTAGAAATAAATATCAGATCAAGATCAACGCAAGATTGGATATAGAGTCCTTACCTGGTCTCTGATGTAATGCAAAAAAAATAATCCAATTATCTGATCGCCATTCCAGTTATCCACAGCGATCCTGTCTCTGACGTTATTGGGCATTGCACATGAACGGGCGGGCGGGGTCAGTTGTCCAACCCATCCCTACAAGCACGTGTTTTGCCGGAGTGTTTAGGACCCGCCCCCACGCTGCAGCTCGGTAGAGAAAAGAAACGACACCGTTTCTAATGGAGTGCAATGAAGGCGTTGGAGGGCGGTATAAGACCGTCTGCCAGATCAGACACATTCAGAACAGTATGCACAAGGTGCCCTGCTGAATTATGAATGGCAATAGCGAATAAAAGAAATACCGTGAGAAAAACGTAGTTCTATGTTTCCGGCACTCAACCGTCGGGCGACAGAAATGTAGTTCTACGTGAATGCCACCCAAAGGGTTAATCACAATATCAAAATATGTAAAATACCAGGAGGTGTTTAATCACATCAAAATGTGTAAAATACCACGAGGCAGGCGCGGCCGGGTAGCGCAGCGGACTAAGCGTCTGTCTACCACTGCAGAAACGGTGGGATCGAATCCAGCTGCGGTACCTCCGGCTTGGTCGGCCGTCCATACTGACACAATTGGCAGTGTCGGCGGGAGGGAAAGCCGGTGGGGTGGGTCCTGGTCGTAAACAGCGACTCCTACAGTTCGGTCGGGGCGCCTGCACAGCGAGGGAAGGATCTGGGGAAGGTAGTGTGATCCTTCCACACGTTACACTTCCCCAGTGAGAGTCCGCGCTGCCAGGTGAAAAGAAGCGGTGGGCTGGCTACACATGTGTCTGAGGAAGCATGTGATAGTCTCCGCCCTCCCAGACCGACGGTAGGGGGTAGAGTGTGCAACGACCAGGAAGGGGATTGGGAATTGGCATAACGACTAACATTGGGATGGGAGAAAAAGAGTTTTTTTTTTTTTTTTTTTTATATATCTTTTCCACCCTCCTTTTTCCTCCGATTTTCTCCCATCCCAATGTTAGTCGTTATGCTAATTCCCAATCCTCTTCCTGGTTGCTGCGCACTTAGCCTCCACTCTCCCAGACCGACTGTGGGGGGTATCACGTGTTTCCTCCGACACACGTCTAGCCAATCAACCGCTTCTTTTCACCTGGCAGCGCGGACTCTCACTGAGAGGGTGTAACGTGTGGAAGGATCACACTACCCCCCTTAGATCCTATCCGCGCTGAGCAGGCGCCCAAACCGAACTGTAGGAGTCGCTGTTTACAACGACCCCGGACCCACCCCGCCAGCTTTCCCACCCTCTAATACAGCCAATTGTATTAGTGTGAACGGCCAGCCAAGCTGGTGACAATGCCGGAGCTGTGAGCTGGATTCGAACAGGCGAATCCAGCGTCTCCGGTGTTGGTGACGAACGCAATCTCCGCTACGCCACCTGACCGCCTAGAAAAAGAGGCTTTTAATCAAAATGTGTAAAACCAGGAGGTGTTTAATCACAATATCAAAATGTGTAAAAACAACACAGTTTATTAGTAGGTAGGCTTATGACAAATACAATATATCAGAATCAGAAATGTCTTTATTGCCAAGAAAGCTCGCACATTGAAAGATTACAGCGTTGACAGCTTCCTCGTTGATTGTTATCACCGTCCGTGAAACCCCTGCATCTCTTTAGTTGTTGATGATGGTTATCTTACTGGCTGTCACACTGTATCACCCATTGATGCATCCGGGCAAAATAATCTACTTGAAACGCAATCTCTTTCTAATTGGGATGTTTATTTTCATAAACAAAAGGTCTCGTACAGAATGAAACAAATTAAAAGTCTTTAAAAGGTGAAGAAACTAGATTAATTAATTCTATCTCTCTCTTGGTTGTTGCGGCCTAGCTCGCTAGCCGAAGCCTGATCGTGGTCATGGCCCTCCCTTCCAACCCTCGTCGGAGAGCCGGGAGGTCGGCTCCTGTCTCGCTTGCTATCCAACACACTTCTGTCTCTGTTACCGGGAGAATAGCAGCTTAATGTCTATTTCCATAGCAACGGCCGTTAGCCATAGCAACGCCACCCTATCTCTCCTACTCCCGTCACTAAGCGACGGCGGCCGCCTGTCACCTCTGACCCAATCAGACGCTGCTATGGCTTAAAATGAACACTCCATCTCTTGGAGTGACACTCTCTCCCGTTTCTTATCTCAAACGCTTGCTTCTACACAGACACACTTTCAGTGTGTCCCTCAGTCTAATACTGATGTAGGAGAGAGGCTAAACCCCACTTTGCCTTAATTAAAAGGTTTTTACCTACGTACCTCATGTTATATCACCTTTAGACCTACAACGCCTGCTAATAATGCATTATATACACACAATGGGTTAACACACACACCCACACCCAGGGCCTGTTAAACTAATATCTATATGTTACAGTACAAGGAATTTGTCTTGGTCATTTGGTGCATCAACATAACCAGACAATTAAAGTAAAATGGAATATATAAACTAAATTAGAATAAAAATACAGTAGAATATAATATAGGACAGGGCTGTACAGTTGTGTGACAGGAAAGCGTAGAAGAGAGAATTTAAGAGAAGTGAGATAATGTTCTTAGGGACAAGACAGAGTATCAGTTTCATCTCCACATGTGGTACAACTTAGGATGCTCTTCTCCCAAGACCTTCCATCTCTTGATTTACACGAGCTACAACCTACACCGATACAACAATAACATAGACTGGTATGTGACCTCAAAGACCTTTAATCTCTCTAGTCTTAACATTAATATCCACAGGAAGGGGTAGAGGAGGACAGGAGACGGAGATGACCATACCAGATGTGTTGGATGTTTGTTTACCCTATTACAGTGAGGGATCAGAGTATTAACTTTATTGTTATTCAAAGGTCAAATGTATTTATGTAGCACATTTAACAGCTTCAGTGCCAGCCTCCGTGTCCTATTTACCCCCTTGAGTGCCACCAACCACTTCAATGATAGCGCTCTCATATTTGCGAACGCATAAACAACATCTTAAATTATGGCTATGTGTCTAATCTGGCCGTCGCTTATCAATGACTTGTTTGCAGTCAACATTGTCGAAACGGATAGATTTTTTTAATCGGTTCATTTCCGTTTTATACCATTTTGAAAAACGCTTGTTTCTTGAAACTTCCAGAAGATTTCAGAAGATTCTGTGATAAACGCCCTATACTGTAATACACAAAACACGTCATTTTTCGGCCTATTTATTAATCGTTTTCAAATAAACGCTAGATTATCGATAATATATGTGTACTTATGCACGCTATAGAAGCGGGCTGAAAAATCTATTCTCTTATTTCCTGATCAGCACACACATACACACATAGGGCCCACGTTGATATCTCTGTGAAAAAAGTTCTGATTATCCTAAGACTGGTAAAATAGATTCCTTACCTCAGATCAGATGTTCTCCAAAAAGATTATTCCAATTCCTGATCGCCATTCCAAATATCGATCGCGTTTATTGATCCAACGCTGGGTGGTCGAAACACCGATTCCACGCTGTTCTGATGGTCCAGAATGAATCCGATCGTCTCGGGTGACTTGCCTGAGAAGTAAAATGAGGAAGCAGGATTCCCCCCCCCCATGCTTTTCATTCAGTCTAATCCAATGGGGTGCAGTACCACAGGGAGAGACGATAGGGGGCGGTATTTTCCCAATGGAGCTCTGAGAGAGTTCCAGTGGTAACGGGAGGCTAGATTGATGAAATATGAATGAAAATCGCTAATAAAAAAAAAACGATTAAAAACTAGATCTCTCGTCTCTCTGGCACTCAACGGTTGGCATGAACTAACGAGATATCTCGTCGTTGGCACTGAAAGTGTTAAAAACCAAGGTTGACCAAAGTTCCTTGCACTTGGGAGGTTTATTTGATAAAAAGTGTGTTATGTATAAAATACCTTGTGTAAACGCCACGGTGTACTTTTACTCTTACTCACAGTATACATTCAGATTCAAATTCTTTATTGTAATATATAACTGTAATTATACTGGGCTGCATCTTGTTTTTCTCCTATATTCAGAGTTAATGGTATATTGTTTACACCGTTTAGTTTTTCTTTTATATTCAGATCAAATTCTATTGCCTATATTTATGTCTTTCTACTATTACCCTGCACATACCTTTTATTATTATTTTATACCTGTACCTCTCCCCCATGCTGCTATGATGCCCAAATTTCCCCAAGGGGATTGATAAAGGAATATCATATCTTAATTTATGATGCTGATCATAATTATTACTGTTGTTCTAATCGTGATCATTATCGTCTGTTCCGTCCAGGTGGCCACGGCAGTAGAGAAGTGGAAGACGGCCATCAGGGAGGCCCAGACCTTCTCCCGGATGCACGTGCTGCTGGGGATGCTGGACGCCTGCATCAAGTGGGACAGGTCTGCTGAGAACGCTCGCTGCAACATCTGCCGCAGGAAAGGTGGGCGTTTATCACATTTATTCTAGATTGCTCTTGACCTTTGTTGTTACAGCAATCTATATTGTGTGGGTTCTTGGCTCATCTTGTTAATCTGTAGGATTTAATGAGTCAACATAGTTCTATGGTCATGAGAAAGTTGAAACCAGACTGAAAACTGGATAAGTACATTCATGGAATTTGTGAATAGATTTTTAATCTTAGAAGATAGAGTCTTGATTGACCCCTGGTGTTAATGTGCTTGAACATAAAACATAAACATATAAGGTGTAGCATACTTTCTGCTGTTGTATCAATATGTTTTGTAGTATATTTTTATATTCAACCAGCATTCTCCCTTGTTATGCACAAAAGTGATTAAAAATAATCAAAATATTGTGTGTAGCTAAGGAAACATACACTAGATTAGCGGAGCCAGTGCTCAAGCTTATCATATCACACAATTTCCTGTATTTGGTTTATCTGCTGTATTCATTCGTGGGTCCAATTGCAATGCTAAACTGAAGGCACCCAGTAGGTGGCAATAGAACATCACATGATTGGAGGGTGAAGTGTTGAAATGAGATGATAAAACTTCACTGAGTCATGTGACTTCTCTTGACCTTTGCTCACATGATCTCGACCCCCAGGTGACGATGAGAAGCTGATCCTGTGTGACGAGTGCAACAAGGCCTTCCACCTGTTCTGCCTGCGCCCGGCTCTGTCCCGCGTCCGTACCGGGGACTGGAGGTGCCCCACCTGCCAGCCCGCCACAGCCAGGCGGTCCTCTCGTGTGAGGTAGCTGTTCTTCTCCATATCCCATCGTCATTCATCTCTTATGATTGTCAGGGTATCTGCAGGGTATTAAACACTTGAAAAAAGTACGATATTTATAATTCTCAATTTAAAGTATTAAAAAGTTTTTAATTTAATTTGCACAGGTATTAAATTTGTTGGTGGGCAGCCCGGCTGTCGGCAGATGAAATAATATTAAATAAATTAAATGTTTTTGTATTCAAGTCGTTGTTTTTTGTGGGGCTACCGAGAGCGTGGTATGTCAGGCGAGAGCTTGTATGGAACGTGAGAATTTGTGCAGCCACCAGTTTAGTGTCTCTATGTGGTTTTCTTTTTTTGCTTGGTCGTGAAATTGGTATTCAATTTGGCTCTAAGTGGTATTAAAAAGTCTTAAATGTAACTCGTTGAAAGCTGCAGATGCCCTATATAAAGAAACCGTCTGTACGAATGGCTGAAGCTCATTGGACTGATAAGAAACTGAGGAAATCGTGAGGATTCCTTCGCTGTCTTTAAGCTAAGGGGACCCTGTAGCGTTCAATCCCCTAAACTGACGACCTCTCTTTGTCCCAGGACCTACGAGGACTACGAGGACACTGAAGAAGAAGAGGAGGAGGAGGAGGAGGAAGAGGAGTCTGATGAGGAGTATTCAGAGGAGGAGGACGATGACGACGAGGATAATGACTACAAGGCCACGGGCCACAGCTGTGAGTATCTGCTGGAAATAGTTTTCTTCTGTGCCTCCAGCCCCAAGCTTTGTAAATAGGTTTTAGCAAAGGAAACTGCTACCTACTTTCATTGCGTATCCCCCATACATTTTTGGTCCTCATCATCGTCTATAAATGAGGATAAAACATATAGGGGGGGGGGGGTGTCTTTCTATTCAGTCAACCTTGCTTTTTAGACACTGTTCATGTCTTTTTTGTTTTAGTTTTTGTTGTCTATTCTGTTTTAGCTCATTTTTTTTTTTTTAAATGCTGTGAAGCACTCTGCACTCGTGCTGAGAAGGGTGCTATAAAAATAAAGTTTTACTTACTTACTATGGTATATTGAGGAAGATGGCTGCAGCCTGTTTCACAATAAAAGCCATGGCTTAAGTAGATTAAACAGACAGGTGAAAAGTTAGACGAAACCATTAGAAAGGAGCTGTGGATTAAAGCATCTTCAAGGCTACGATCATCTTCTAATTCCATTAGAAGCTAACACTGCTTAGACCGGTGCTTTTGGGGAAACGGACCCCAGATAGAGGAGCGAGGGCTGGGAATGACAGGAATGTGTCCCCGGTCCTCTCCCTGTCTCCATTGTGTCCGTGTTGTTGCACAGCGCTGCTCGGGGCCTGGGAGCTGCTTTGATGCGAGGGCCCTCTCACTCTGGCTTGACTGACAGAATGTGGCAGCGTGATCCTCTGTGAGTTCAGGCCTGCTACATCGTCCTGGTAGTGTTTGCTAGAGAGCTGGACACAGAGCTCAGTGACCACTCATCCCTCTCTTCCTTCCTCCCTCCCTTCCTCTCGTCCTCCCGCTCTCTGCCAAGAGAGCACTGTGTGAAGGGCTGTTTATATCTTGTTTTTGAGTATTGGTTTCAACCTGTTGCCTTTTTTTAGGTCACTAGAGGCGTCCCCCGTGGATGTGATGGATGTAGGGAACACAGATTAGATTAAATGAGATTCGATTTCACATTTATTGTCATTACACAGCACAAGTACAGTACAACGAAAATAGGTTTGGCAAATTAGATTAGATTAAAATGTATTGTCATTACACAGCACAAGTACAACGAAAATAGGTTTGGTATCCAACCAGAGTACAAATATCACAGTAAAGTGCAATAGTAGTGTACAGGAGATTAAACTGGGTATAAAATATATAAATTAGTACTACTGAGTAATAGTGCTAATCGGATGCATGTACAGTCATACAGGTATAAAGACACTATGGTAGTAAATCATACTGGCCAGCAGCATAACTAAGTAGGTAAGGAATATGTATAGATATAGACCTACAGATATGTAAAAAGGAGTAATGAATGGCCTGCTTTCTAGCTGTTCACATGCTCCCTAACAGTCTGGATACTAACACCCTGGTTAAGTTCTTAAATGAGAAGGTGTATCCCAATTCTCCATATGCCTGTACACGAGTATGCTCAATATTGTGACTATTAAGCATGGAAACGGTACTCGTACAGACCGCAAATCCAATAGGTGTTGACAGGATATCCCATGGTTCTGATCTGATCATATCACTGGGTTCTGATTCGCAGTGAGATCAAGGAAGAAGAAGAAGAAGAATAAGAAGAACAACGACGACAACAAACAGTCCTCAAAAGGCTCCAAAGGCTCCAGTAAGAGCAAATCCAAGAAGCAGTCGCCCCCTAGTGGACGGAGTAGCAAGCAGAGGACTGACCCCAGCAACCATGCAGACATCGATGAGCTGGTAAGAAAACGTATAGAGTAGAAGAAGACATGAAGACTTATAGAGAGAAGAAGACATAGAGTAGAAGAAGACATGAAGACTTATAGAGAGAAGAAGACATAGAGTAGAAGTCGTATAGAGTAGAAGAAGACATAGAGTAGCAGACTTAGAATAGAAGATGTGTAGAGTAGAAGAAGAAGTATAGAGTAGAAGAAGATGTATAGAGTAGAAGAAGACGATGTATAGAGTAAAAGAAGAAGACTGCCTTTGAAGAATAGAATTTGAGTGTGTTGCTATCTCTGTACAAGTCGAGACTGCATCCGGAAGAAAGAATATTTAATGTATTTTGAGTTGTGCTCGCCTCACCCATCCGTAGTTTCAAGAATACTCACTCACACACACACACAGTTCCCTGAGACAAGGGGCAGGTGTTGGTGTTCATTGTTAACAATGGTGTACTAACGGTTTGTGTGTGGATGTAGGTGCGTCAGAGCTCCAGGACAGGTGTGCGCAGGCAGGAGCTGGAGCTGGAGAGATGTGAGGAGGTCCTGCACAAACTCATCAAGTTCCGGCACAGCTGGCCGTTCAGGTGAAGACGCAACTATTTCTACCGTCTACTTATGACATGAGTAGTACAATCTGGACCTGCTCCATAGACGGTGAACAAGTCTGAGCCCCATTCATTGTCTATGGAGCAGCCCCAGGTTTTACATCACTGATTCTCTCTCTCTGATTTCTAGCTTCAGGAGAGAGTGGTGCCTGTTCACAAATGCTGACTAAACTGTCCCGGGGGACAGGAAGAACATATGTGAACTCTTAACTCATTCTCTGCCACGCTGTTTTTCGGGATATGGCTATGTGCTGCCACGCATTAAACCAATGGAGTCAGTCACCTTGTTTGCAGGGCTATAACTATATTCTATATTATAGCTATGGATGCAATACTATGGCCCATTTGACATCGAGTATCTATGGTTCAAGATGTGAAAAAGAAAAGAAAAAATCCATCCATACATTCCCGTTTTATACCGTGATGATTATAAGTGGTTTTAGAGCGGTTTAGGGTAATTCCTGGGAGGCTAGTAATAGCCCGCAACGTGTATTATATATTATCTTTTGGCATATCGTCCCTACACATGCTACAATTAAATTAAAACTCATGTGATCGGTATTATGTTTCATCATGAATGCATGAAAGGGTCTGTTCTGATTAATTGATTGTCAATAACGGCAGTCGTTAGTACAACAGCGCTACGAGGGCCATTTCATGTATGCACGAGGAGATATAATAATGATAATCTAGCGTTGATTTCAGGATGATTATATAATCGGCCGAAAAATTACAACGTGATGACTGGATTACACTCAGAATCACCCAAACCATACTCCTATTCAAAACGGAAATGTACGGATGAAAAAAACAATCTGTTTTTTGCATGTTGACCAGAAGCAACTCACTGACAGTCGACGGCGTTATTAGATCCATAGCTATAATATAAAATATAGTTTTAGGACTCGCAAGTTTGCCATTCTAAAACTATATCCATTGAATAAAGACCTGGCGCTGAAGGGATCAGCGCCCCCTGCTGCTGGCGATCAATGTGTTAACAGTCGCTCGTTGTTATTAAATGTATGTCTAGTACAATCAGAGGGTCTAGGTCTATGTCCGGCAGCGTGGTACATGAATAGAGCTCCGGACTCATGATGGGATGATCACCGGTTCGAGCCCTGGTCAAGGCTGTTGTTGGAAAGTGGTGTTGTCCAGCAGGGGGCACTCTGTCCTCTGGACTTGTCAGTAACAATGCCCCTGTTACGGTGATGAGACGCTAAACTGAGGTCCTGACTGAATTCGGTCGTTAAAGAACCCAGGACGCCTATCGTAAAGAGTAGGGGGTTCCCCGACATTCCTGGCCAAATTCTAGAGCTGTGAATCTTCACTGGCCTCACGATTAGATTACGATTCAGCTGTCCACGATTCGATTAGATTCTTCGATGCATCTCAATAATATATTACATCCTCAATTTTATAATCTATATTACTGCACATGGCTACTTTTTCATCAATTAATACAAGCAGTCAGATAAATTAACTTTTATTTAGAAAGTTCTTAAATCAGAATGTCAAAATAAATGTCTTTACGAGTGTTGCATGATACAGATACTAGAAATACTTTTTTTATTTCGGCTAGGTGGTGCAGTGGGCAAGGCGCTCACCACCAATGCAGGAGACGCTGGGTTCGAGCCCAGCTCTCCGCATTGCATTCAGCTTTGCTGGTCGTTCATACTAATACATTTGGCAGTATTAGGGGGTGGGAAGCTGATGGGTGGGGATCGGACGTTGTGGACAGCGATTCCTACAGGTCGGTTGGTGCGCCTGCGCAGTAGAATCAGGAAGCGACGGGGGCGGCGTCCCTCCAAAGCGCAGACCCCCCGACACTGAAAGATTGCGCTGTGCAGGTGAAAAGATGCGACGGCTGCTACCTCGAGTACCGGAGGGTACTCGTGCAATGTATGGCTTCGTCCACATTACAGCCGGCTTGTGGGAGGCATGGCCAAACAGCGTTCGAGACGGGAGGGTAGAATTGGACAATACGAAATTGGGATGGGAGAATATCAGTATTAGTATCAATACTTTTAGAATAGCCTGATGCTATATTTTCTATGAGTTGAGTGGATGCATGACCAGAGCACTAGCTTTAATAATACAATAATAATATTTTATTTGTAGGGTGCTTTATAGTTTTTATTAAAAAAAAATGTATACGGTAATCGATTTATATTCTGTCACTGCATCGATGCAGAATCGTCCACATCGCGATGCATCTTAGAATCGAGAAATGTCCACACCCCTACCAAATTCCCATCAGCCTGCGTAGCCCAAGGTTGGGTGCTACCAGTGGTGGTGAAGGAGACAATTTCCACCCTACATTGTGTGGGGAGCGCTTTGAGTGTCTAGAAAAGCACTATAAATGTAATGATCATTCATTCTATGACCATAGAAGTACACAGTGTTAAAAGCATCCTGACATGGCTCAGTCTATGTTGGACCATGCTATGTTCACCACATTAGGGCATCTAGTCCTAAGGCTTACACCACACTCCAAAGGCCTAGACTGTCCTACGCCCATAATAGGGCTATAACGACGTGTAGACCGTCCTCGATGCCATTATCTGACTTGTCCTCTCCCTCCTCCCCTCCCCAGAGAGCCTGTGTCCCCAGAGGAAGCGGAGGACTACCTGGACATCATCTCCAACCCCATAGACTTCCAGACCATGCAGGAGAAGCTCAGCAAGGCCCAGTACCGCCACGCCCAGGACTTCCTGGAGGACATGAAGCTGGTGTTCTCCAACGCCGAGGAGTACAACCAGGAGAGCAGCGCGGTGCTCGTCTGCATGACCAGGACGGAGCAGAGCTTCACCGAGCTGCTTCACAAACTGCTGCCCGGCGTCAGCTACCTGCGCCGACGCCCCCGCAAACGCATCAGCCAGGTCCCCTCTTCTTCTGAAGAGGTGGAGGAGGAGGAAGAGGAGGAGGAGGAGCAGAAGAAGCAGAAGAAGAAGGGGAAGAAGATGCAGAACGGCAAGTCAAACAAGTCCAGGAGAGCAACACCGGAGCAAGGGCGGAGAAGCAGACGGCGAGGGGAAGAGGAAGAGGAGGAGAAAGAAGAGGAAGAGGAGGAGGAGCAGCAGAAGAAGAAGAAGAAGAAGGGCAAGAAGTTGCAGAACGGCAAGTCAAACAAGTCCAGGAGAGCAACACCGGAGCAAGGGCGGAGAAGCAGACAGCGAGGGGATGAGGAAGAGGAGGAGGAGGAGGAGGCCGATAGTGATAGTGAGGAGGAGGAAGAAGCCAGTAGCAGGAAGAAGAGCAAGAGGGGAACCACCACCGCCTCCCGCAGGAAGGATTACCGGGAGCAGGACAGTGATGGCGAGCGAGACGCGCGGAGAACTCGGCAGCGGGGGGGCCGAGTGGGGCGGGGGGACGCAGGGGGGGCGAGCAGCGACGAGGACGGGTCACGCCAGCGACATTCCAAGAGGCAGAAGCGCTCATCGTGAAGCCCAGCTTCATAAAGAACGCACCCACCTCCTCTTCCCACCGCCAGCCAGATGGGACTCAACTCTCAGATGGGAGTCTTTTTTTGTGTTTTGGAGTTTGTTTGTATTTTGAGGGGGTGGGGGGGGAACGACAACAACAACAAAAAACATAGAAAACTGATTTATATTTGTAATGCATTTAATATTGGTGAATTTTTTTCAACCAAGAAAAATTGACATTTGAGATGTTGAGGATTTCCGTGGGGCTCTTAAGAGACTTTTAATTTGAAATTACCCCCCACTACAACCCCCTCCCCCACCCTACCCCGAACTTCCCACAAACAACCTCACAGCCTGTTAATCCTCACAAACAAAAGTGTAATTTGGCTCTGTGGTGCCAGTTGAGTTAGTCCAGCAGTGAACACTAAACTGTTGTCTGTGTGAACTGCTTGTTTTCTATTTGTCCCGCCTGACCCTGGAGCACACGTTTCTGACATGACCCTGGAGCACACGTCTCTGGAGGCATCCGCGGGCCACCCTCAGGCTACAAGACACACATGAAATCCAGCCAATTTTCTATCCATGTATTACAAAATAGAGAACTATAGCTGTAATACTTGCAGTCATGCCCATATTTCTGTGTTACAATTTCTATCTAGTGTAATTATCAACAATTAAAAAGTACTTTTCTTTATTTTTTGTTAAGGTGTTAATGTTCCATGTTGCCCTTCCTGCGGATAGAATTCTATCCTGGTTATAGAAACTGAAATGGCCGATGTTTAAAATAGTCCGTCATTTCCTGTCTGCAGACCCGTTTGTGTCGATATTCCCATAAGCATCTTAGCATAAATACCACCTCTCTTCCAAGGAAAAAACAAGTCTACTGACTTAAGGTGATCTTGGCCAAGGATTAAAATATGTACTTTACTATTTTTAAAGTTCATTTGAATGCAAATTCCATATAGACTCTTGGTCAGATTCTGACAGAGGCTGAGGGGGAGAAGGCGGTCGATTGGTTGGTGCTGAAGTTCCTCATCCTGGTGCTAAGATGTTTGTGAGATCTTGTGTCCCGTTTCAGGGGGCTCTTTGCTGGCCTGGAGTTGCCCCTCCCCCCAATAACGGCTACCCCAGGTAAATAAAACAAACAAACACGTTGCCCTTATGAATTCTATCCCTTTTAGTACACTTAACCGTTACTGGGCTGTACAATGTTCTATTGACATGATTCATATTTACTATTGTAACCAGTAACAAATTTAAATAAAAAAGGCAAACGTGATGTTTGTTAGAAGAATGGGCATTTAAAGTTATTTTGAACTTTTTTTTATTTTAATTTTCTTTTGCACATTTTGAATTTGGCAGTGTATATGATGATGATACTTGTAAATTTATAACCACTTCCTCTAGATTTGTAAGTGCTCTGCCACTCAGTCAACAAGCCGTGTGGGTCAGGTTTGTGGATCAGACCCCTCGTTGAAAAAAAGCATGTGGATTTCTACTTCCAGTGAGTCCCGTCACGGACAGCAGGTGGCGCTGTATCCCTGTATTATAGCACATTGTGCAAATAGGCCCCATAATGTAACCCAGTACCCCCTGCTCTCCCAGACATTGTATAAATAGGAGAGCTGGAAGCATAGCGCCTGGCTCCCTGCTGCTTTGTGGCTGTACTGGCACGCCCACAGTAGACGGCCTTGGGCCACTGGGGGGGCACGGGATCAACACCAGCAACATGCTGGTCTAGTCTACTAGCTACTTTTTAACTCATCGACCAACTTTAATCTGGTGGTATGGAATCCATAAAAATGGAAGAAAATAAAATTGTCCCCCATCATGCCCCCCCCCCCCCCCCCCATGTTGGATGTCCAGATCGGCACGTTTTGAGCCTGTATACAGGTTAGGCAGTGGTATGCAAATACTGTATATTGGTTTGCCCTGTTCTGTATCTACCGTTTTCTAGTGTTTGTGCTAGCGCTGGTGTTCTCGCCCCCTTCTTGAAATTTCAGTTATTTTTTGTTTTTATTTTATTTGGGCAGTTTTTTTCTTTGACTTAAACATGCAAAATTGACTGGCCTCCTCAAGAGGACATCTGACTGTTGTAAATGCTTTCTTTCTGGAGGAACTACAAAGTCTTTTACACTTTTCGTTTTTTAATATATATTTATAGTCTCTAAAATTGGGCAGTGGGGGTTATTCAGGCAGGCTGGGGAGGGTGGGAGGAATCGCTTGCATGTAAAGAATTTCCAATAAAGGCTATCGATAACTTTAGTTTTCCCCTGTTATTTTTTTGTCTTGAGGTGATAAATGTATCCCAGCACAGTGATCACTGCCAATCATCAACCTTGCAATAGACAATAACTCCAGTGGGGAGGAGGGGGGTTGTGGGCGTCACGGGAACGCAGATTGATGTGTTTTCTTTACTTTTTAATAAAAGCGTCATACAATTGTCTTGCACTAGTTTTGTGGCGTCTTCATTGTGATTCAATCGGGGGTTCCTACAGGTCTTGGAAAACTTGGGGAAAGTCGGTGATTTTGTTTTCCAGAGCTGGAAAAGTCGTGGGAAATGACACATCCAGAAAGTTAATGGAAAATGTCATGACAATTTTCTTAGATTTACTTTTTTTTTTACCAGTCAAGTAGCATCAAGTCTGGCTACTAGTACATACAGGAGCCTCTCTGTAAGAACATGGAGCTGAAATTACCTGTCCTGGCGATAGCTGTAGCCAAAACAAGATGGTGTAAACTATTCCCAACAAAAATATTTAACTATTGAACCTAGATGTTGTCAAATCAATCGTGGAGATGCTATGGGATGTTACAATAGTTTAGAAAAATGTGAATTTGACAGGCCCACCCTAGCAACCCTAGATGTTTTTTTTTGTAAGGCTGAGACGATATGCCATTTGAAGAATCGATAAATCGGGACCAAATTATCGATAAATAATGATATTCTTATTAGTATAAAAAATATATACTTTTAAATTTTTTAAAATTTTTTACAACACATTTATGTTTATTTTGCAGCAAGTCTTTATTGTTGCTGCCATCTTTAGTGTTACAGATTTCCCCTTTCAAAACTACTACTGTGATCCTTCTCATTTTATAGTCGGGTCTCAGTCCACTGCATATTGAATGCACAGTGCATTGCAATTTAACTGAATGTACATGAAATGGGGATATTTTAACTAAAACATGCCACAAGACCTAGTATTTTAGTATAGTATGAAGTATTTATATATATACAAAAAAAATACATTATGCAAATATATCTATCACGCAGTTATTGATAAGTGGTCTCAGCCTTAGTTCTTTGTAATGAATTTGATTTTGTAATTCTAGAACTCGGTTACATTGGCCACCAGTTCCAATAGACGTCTTGCACAGAATGTTTGTGTACTCTTTCTTCCAACATGGCTGCCTGTAACGAAAATGCCTAATTTCTGTGCAGTGGTAGAGTGGTAGGTAAAACATCGGAACATCATTACTGTTCCACTGTGATTTGTTTACAAGAGCCAGTCAAAAGACATACATTTATTACATATTTGTTGATAATATTTCTCATTATCAACACATAGCAGCCGTTGCTTCTTCCAACATGGAGAACAAGTGTGAAAGGCCTCTATTAGAATGTTGGGTGAGACTGCACGACCAAGACGGTCATGACCTCCGCCGACGCCCGCGCAAACCAATCGGCGGTCCCCTCTTCTGAAGAGGAAGAAGAGCAGGGGAGCTGGAGGTGAGCTTGTCCACCTGAAAGGGTTAACAGCTGTGTTTACTTCAGGAGAGGGGTTAGCAGACACTGCAGTCTACTCACATCTAGAGCACTTAAACCTCATTACAGAAATCAATTGCCTTCATTCTTCATTGAGAGAGAGACTTTCCCCAAAACTCGATGAAAGCCACTATTGAACACAATAGGCCCTCTGTTATTAGACTTAATTACATGACATTAAAGGGATCATTCAAAAATTATAATTACATGTCACTAGATTTGAAGCTATGTCTTATGGGGGCTGCCATGTTGTTGTCATGGATATGCAGAGAACAAAAACATGGCGGCCCCCATTAGACGTAAAGCTTAAAATGAGGCTACATTTAAATCAATGTACTTGTTTGTTTTACTGTTCCATCAAAGGTGACATGATTATTTGAGGTGCAAATATAAATTGATTTGAAAGCTTTATTTATTCTCAAAATTAACATGAGGTTTACCCTCATTTGCTATGTTGTTGAGATTACAAGTTCAAACAATTCAAGTACATATAAAAGGCAAAGAATACATTTGCTTAAACAGGACAAAACACTGGTGGAAAGAAAAAACAAAGATCAAATTAAATTAAAAACAGTTACATACTGAGGTTTGTGATCATGTTTATTAGAGTATTGATTTGTATTGTGAGTTGAAGGTCATTCCAGGAAACTGGTGCATCAAAACAAAAGGCAGACTTACCAAGTTCAGACTGAACGCGTAGGACCTTACCTGTAAATCAATCGTCTGAGCCAGATAAGGTCCATAATTACAATCAAGCATCCTTTGTTAATATATTTAGAATTCTAGTTTTTCCAATTCCCATTCCAAGATTCCATTGCTATTAGGGACCAGTGAAGGGTCCTATCGATGGCCGAAGAGCAAAACCTAAATTTTTTTAGAAAGTGTTTTCGTGTTGTTTTCTTGCAGAATGCAATTTTTTTAAGAATACCCAATACAATACTGTTTTTGTACTATATTATGTATAGGTATCCACTTTCTTTATGCCGATATAGGAGGTTTTGTTCTTCGGCCATTGCTATGCAGAGATGATTCACCAAGGGAGTAGATGGATAGACTACAGGCAAATTAACCTCAAACATCAAATTATTGAATGTAAAAAGAGCCAGGTTCTCCAGGAACAAGCTCACCCAACACAAGATACATGGGAGTGCTGCTTGGGCCCTGTTTGGACTAGCTACTGCTGCTGCTTTCAAAATGCATGTTTGACGTCAAAAAAGAATGGTTTGGCACTGGTGAAATATATCAGCTAATAGCCTACCCGGTAGAGTTGCTTAAAAAAAAACTGCGCGCCCCTCCGCTGTTGGCAAAAGAGTTAAAAAGCCTTTACCTTAACATGGCAGCTTCATCAAGGTCACTGGGCCCCAACGTATTGGTCTGTTTTTAATCCAATGTTGAAATGAAGACCTCTACCTCCTTTTTTTCAAATGGCAGAGTGCCTTTGGAAGTGGGGGAGCGCATCTACTGTCTCACTGTGATTATGAAGTGTAGACAGAGTGCCTACATTTGGTTCATCATTTCAAATTACAAAGAAGTGGGGAGGCCCCTGGTGGCCTGAAGATTAAAGAAGGTATGTGTGTGTGTCTGTGTCTCTGTGTGTGTGTGTGTGTGTCTGTCTGTGTGTGTGTGTGTCTGTCTGTCTGTCTGTGTCTCTGTGTGTGTGTGTCTGTCTGTGTGTCTGTCTCTGTGTGTGTGTGTGTGTGTGTCTGTCTGTCTGTGTCTCTGTGTGTGTGTCTGTCTGTCTGTCTGTGTGTCTGTCTCTGTGTGTGTCTGTCTGTGTGTGTGTGTGTGTGTGTGTACGTATAACCCTCCCTCCCCCAGGCCGTCACCGTAAATATGAATGTGCTCTCTGTCAATTTGCCTGGTTACATAAGTGGTTTAAATAATAATAATAATAATAATAATAATAATAATAATAATGATAATAGCGGTTACACAGCATTGCTCATCGACGGACTTGTCATATCTTATTCCTTCTTGTTCCATCCACTCATGCATGAGTATTTACCTGCTGCCTCCTGTCAATTATAGATAATTCACAACAAGTCAGCACCTCCCCACTTCATAAATCCCACTAGACGTCCCGCCACAGACGTTCCCCCTCTCTCTCTCTTGGGTGACGTTCCTCCGTGTCCCGCCCCCGGCTCCTGCTTCCATCCAGGGTAGCGGCGTTTCAACCTCAGGCTGTTTCCCAGTCGGGTGAGATCACCCCTCTGTAACTGAGACGTCATCGCCGTCGCCTCGCTCATCTCCCGCCGCACCGGGACGTTAACCATTTCACTACCATACTACAGACAGTTAACCGTCTGTAGTGTGGTAGTGAAAGGGTTAACAGTATGTAGTGTGGTAGTGAAAGGGTTAACCCTTTGTCATGTGGCAGTGAAAGGGTTATCCTTCTATAGTGTGGTAGTGAAAGGGTTAACCTTCTGTAGTGTGGTAGTGAAAGGGTTACCTTCTGTAGTGTGGTAGTGAAAGGGTTAACCCTTTGTCGTGTGGCAGTGAAAGGGTTATCCTTCTGTAGTGTGGTAGTGAAAGGGTTAACCTTCTGTAGTGTGGTAGTGAAAGGGTTACCCTTTGGCATGTGGCAGTGAAGGGGTTAACCTTCTGTAGTGTGGTAGTGAAAGGGTTAACCCTTTGTCGTGTGGCAGTGAAAGGGTTATCCTTCTGTAGTGTCGCAGTGAAAGGGTTAACCCTTTGGTAGAGTGGTAGTGAAAGGGTTAAGGCAGCGACAAAGGGAAAATGGGGGACCCTGATGGAAACAAGACAAACGTCTTTCTCAGGTCTGCATCCCCTTAACAATTGTATGTATTGAGCCGTACTGTATTGTACCCATTCTGCAATCTGTTAAATAAAGTTTTCATTCATTCATTCATTCACTCTGTCTGTCTTTGTCGATCTTGTCCCACCGTTTCCAGGCTCTGTCCCACGCTGCCGCTGTCTCTCAACTCGGCCTTCCCGCCGTCCTCCTCCGCCTCTGGCTGTCTGGGGGCCTCCTCGCTCTCACCTCCGCCCACGCCAGTACAGTGTTGGAAAGGTAAGGCCTTTTTCCGGATCGCTAGAAATCCAACCTCTGCGACTAAAACATGCACGTTTATATTTCGCTGGAAATTTCTCACAGCTCTCGGAGCACCTCTTGGCGCGGAACGGGGGAACAAAATGGAATCAGGGTTTTGATCAGGAATATCTAGTGACAGAGTTCAATATCAATAATCATAACCTCACAATAACATTAACATTTCTTTGGCAGATTAACCTTGCCCTTTGACCTCTGCTTTGTGAAGCGTGCTGGATCTGATCTCCCCGAGGTGGTAAAGCCGTGCGTACACATACATATTACTCCCTGCCGGTCCGTCTCCCAGTGCACCATATGCTACAGACATGAGACACACAGCCAAGACTCACTCTCCGCCGAGGCCAAAGCAATCAGTGTCTAATGTATCCCGCGCTCGGTGGCTCACGGACAAGTCTGCCGTTGGTGTTCAGCGGGAGCCCCTCTCTACACCCCGTCCCCTGGGATCCGTTGCAGGAGCGCCGTCTGTGGCTTCTCTTTTAAAGGCGAAAGGTGAACAGAGATGATGGAACGTCTGCTCCTGAATGTGCTTTCATTGAGGAGGACGTCGCGCTAAACACAGTTATGCCCCCCCCCCCCTCCCCAAATCATCAAATAAGTTGTTTTGTTGTTGGGGCGTCCCGGTGGCTCACCAGGCTGTGGGTTCGAGTTTGTTGCACGTCATCCCCATTCTCTCTCCCCTGTGTCTCCTGTCACTCTTACCTGTGCCAATGAAGCAGAAATAAAGATAATGGAATTTGATAAGATGTCCTTAGGACTAAGATCCTCTGGGAGTGCAAACCCAGCAATGGCTTGATGTATGTCTAGGTGACCTAGATTTCAGGTTTGCGGTTCACATATTGTGACAAAGCTATTGTTATGCTTGTGTTAACAGTTACAAACCAAACTGATTGAAAAGGATTTTCTGCACACTTAAGATCCATGCTGTATCTCACTTCCTTCGTATGCCTTTCGGTTGAAACAACCTTTATACTAGTGTGTACGGGAAGGGAGGAGCACACACTTGTGTAGACAAAAGCCTTGCCAACAGAACATTCTAACTTTTTTAAAGATTTAAGTGTGCGGAAATCTTTTTCATAGTTTAGACTCCGTCTTCCAGCACCTTAGTACAGATTTGGCAAGGTGAGTGGTGGTTATCCTTTAACAGTTATGAACCAGAAATAAAAGCACCCTGATTCAAAGAGAACCGTTGCCCTTCATTCCTTATGGACCTGTAACACAGATTTAGAGACAGGACACTCTGCTCTCTGTAACCAGGCTTTAGGTGACAGTAGTGAATGTTCATTAACCCTTTCACTACCACACTACCAAATGGTTAACCCTTTCACTGCGACAATACAGAAGGTTAACCCGTTCACTACCACACTACAGACGGTTAACCCTTTAGCTACCACACTACAGAAGGTTAACCCTTTAACTACCACACTACAGAAGGTTAACCTTTCACTACCACACTACAGACAAATGTGCATATCTCCTGACATGTTAGTCATACAGTCACAAAGTTCCCCATATTCATGAACCCTAGTGGAAGGAACCCATTGGTGACCCTGTGACCTTTCCTCTCGCACCACCATTATGGATTTACAGCCTAGGTCAGTTGAGACTGGCAATATCGGCAACTCTCATTTTACATCATCTACCCGGTAAAATGTGAAAGTAACGGCAAAGTGGGCATTGGCAGAGGCCTGCACTCTACTGAGCCCATTGACCGTAATCACACAGCGGCCATGTTGATCTTATGTCTGTCATGCACTTGTCCTAATTTAAACAATGACATGCAATTTTCTTGATTCTGATTGGCTGAAACAGTCAAGTTAGACGTGGTTATTTCTCATAACACACGCTTGTGATCCCAGAACCCGCCCACAACCGAATTACAATCACTCCGCCAGTTCGAGTTTTTAGAAATTAAACCAAGATGGCGGACAATAGTCTTTACGAATGGATGTGTTGATAGCGTCATAACGACTCATTCAAAAACGATTGTCACGTGGAATGTGTTAGTTGCTTACACAATGTTGGATTATGTAATTGGTTGGTCATGACTCATCGTGGAACAAAATATAAATCGCGGGAAGTTTGTTGTTAGATGCCATTTGTCAAAAGGACACTCATTTCACTGTTAATAAAATTTTCAAGCAATCAATCAATCAATCCAATAACACACGCTCACTTCACTGTTAGACGGCATGCTGTGAAGCAGCTCGGAGGTGCATGCCATCTAAGAATGAAGTGAGCATGTGTTATTGGAATGATTGATTGATTGATTGAAAATTGTATTAATGTCCGCCTTGTTTCGAACTGGTTATGCTTAGGCCCTCTTTCGAAGTCGGTTATGCTTAGAGTTTGGAATCAGGGCTGGTGGTCTATCGCCCTGCTCTAAAGATAAACTCTAAGCATATCCGACTTCGAAAGAGGGCCTAAGCATAACATAAGGTTATCCTATAACCCTAGTTATATGAATACTGGCTGAGCGTCTCGCTCTGCCTTCTGAGATATCATAATCTCCAGCACCTACTGTGCCCGTGGAAACTAAACACATGCACCCACCTGCACGTGACCACGCCACTCCCATGCGTGCCTCTACAATAGGCAGGAAGTGGTCACGCTTACACCCTTCCAAGTTCGAATTCCATACGCGGAAAACATCCAAGGGACCTCAGGGTGCTGAATAGCGAGACGCTCAGCCAGTATTCATATAACTAGGGTTATAGGATAACCGTACGTTATATCTCATACTGGCAATCGCGTCTCGCTCTGCCTTCTGAGATAAAGGGCAGAGCGGATGCATGGCCACGTCAAATGCACCCCCTGAGGGCCCGTAAGCCCCTGCCAGGGAGGAGGGGAGTCCCGTCCACCCGCCCGTCCTAACGAAGGGGGGAAGGCAGTCAACTATAACCAATGTGCGAAAAAAGGGGAACCAGGCACCCCAGAACGCACAGCGCAAGCGGGACCACGTGTGACACAGCACTCCGCGGTCCACACCCACACACTCCTGCTAGCCCACCTGATGGCGGGATGCAGGAGAGGTCCCGGACCTCAGGACTGCCTGGGAGACAGAACCCCCAGTCATGTCCATGAGGTAAAACCTAACGAAAGGACTCGGGGAGGACCAGGAGGCCGCAGTGCAGATGTCCTCCACTGAGGCCCCTCCCCAACAGGGTTGGGTGCGGGGATTCCTCGTCTTTGACGCGCAATTAGAAAATACACAATGTCGAGTCTGTGTCACCTGCCGTTGGGTGAAGTTCCCATTTAATTCAAGTATTTAGCATAATACACGTGATGAGCCAAACAATAATTACTTCATAATGCTGTTAATAATACTTAAACCGAGCGTGTGTTCATGCGGTAAAAACCGTGAGATCTCTCCGTCACCCATACCTAGATACATAATTGACATAGCCTACACCTGTGCCTTTATTCAAAACCTATGCGCTCCGTGCTGCCACCCAGTGCTCCGTGCTGCCACCCAGTGATGAACTTAACAAACTACAAACTAAGCACAAAAACCATCAAATAGCTCCTACAGACAGGACATGACAGGTGAAGGCTCGCTTCCAACCCACTAGCGTGAGGAGGAGGGTGAAATGCCTGAATCACAATATCCCTGGAGCGAAAAGAGCTCCGGATATTCTTTGGCACGAAGACCGGATTAGGCCTCAGACTCGCACCGCTATCGGCCCAAATAGACAGGCACTCAGGCCGCACCGAGAGAGCACACAGCTCACCCACGCGCTTAGCGGAGGTGATGGCCAAAAGGAACGCAGTCTTAAAAGACAGCCGATCCAATGGTGCCTGCTCAAGAGGCTCAAACGGGGCCTCCGACAACCGTCCCAGGACCAGTTGGAGGTCCCAACTCGGAGACAGAGAATGTTCCACAGGCTTGAGACACCGAGCGCCAAGCAGGAAACATTTCACGAGAGGGTGGCTGAACAACGTACCGCCCTCAAAGCCCACATGACAAGAAGATATAGCCGCGGCGTATATCCTCACTGTCGAGGCCGACTGCCTATCCAGGATAGACTGGAGGAAGGAAAGAACCGAGTCCAGGGGGCATGACACCAGGTCCAGGCCCCCAACCTCACACCACTCCTGAAACATATGCCACTTCCCAGCGTAAACCGTGGTAGTGGACGGAGCTTGCACGTTCCGGATGGTGTTAATTACAGTAGGGTTAAGACATATCCCCTCCAGATTCACCCTTTCAGCAGCCAAACCATCAACGGCTGCCCCAGAACAGGACGCAGAAACAGCGTTCAGCGTGCCTGAGAGAGGGCCCGCGGTGACCACTGAACAGGCCACGGCGGAGCCACCAAGAGCTGAATCAGGGCCGGGAACCACACAGCCGTGCCCCGGTCCGGCGCGATCAGGATCAAAGTCCTGCGCTCCCGACGTACCCGCTACAACAGCTGAGCTATCAGGTGTATGGGGGGGAACGCATACATAATCCCGGGCGGCCACGGATACATCGAGAAGGCATCCACCCCCAGAGAGGGGTTGTCCTTCCGACTGACCGAGAACCACAAGGGGCACTGGTGGGACTGTCTGCTCGCAAACAGGTCCACCGTGGCCTCCCCGAATCGGTCCCAGACCTGTCTGACTATGTCTGGATGTAGTCCCCACTCGTCGGGGTGAGGACCGCCCCGTGACATCACATCTGCACCCACATTCTCCCTGCCGGGGATGTGGAGAGCCCTCCGGCTGCGCAGATTGAGAGACGCCCATAGCCAGAGCTCGACCGCCTCCCGGTGCAGACAGGGGGAGTGTACTCCTCCCTGTCTGTTGATATACGACACTGACGTCGTGTTGTCCGTCCTGATCAAAACATGCTCGTCCACCACAAGGTGGCCGAGCCGCTTGAGGACTAGAAGCACCGCCTTCAATTCCAACACGTGCAGAGCGGGCAGCATGGTCATCAAAGAGAAGTCGCCTATTCTCAGTCCTTGCCCCACAATGGTGGAATGAACTACCCACCCCAGTTAGGACAGCCGAATCACGTCCAATCTTTCGCCGTCGACTAAAGACGCACTTCTTCAACCATTATCTGAATTAAAAAAAAAAAAAAAAAAAAAAAAAAAAATCTAACCCTAACTAACCGTACTGTCATGCACTTGTCCTAATAAACTAACCTACACTGTAGCACTCAACACTTTGATGAACATTGTTGCTCAGCTGATAGAGTTGTGCCCTTCCTGATGGCTTGTCGTACAGAACTTGTAAGTCGCTTTGGATAAAAGCGTCAGCTAAATGACTAAATGTAAATGTAAATGTAAATGTAATGTATGGTCCTGCCAGCTGCTCCCTACTGCGTCGGCCCGACACGTCCCCCCCCATCCCGTGAGGGAGGGGTCGGCGAATACCGTGACTTGTGATAGCCTGCTGCCCATGGGGACCCCGCTGGAGAGGGCCCCAGGCCCCCCCCAGTGGTTGAGATCCCCCAGTACAGACACGGGAACCTTCAGCCGCTTCCACTTGTCTCTCACAGGGTCTATTTTCATACTGAAAAACCACCTCTGTAACCTCCTCATGAAGAGGAGGCCAAGAGGGACCACAGGTTGAGCAGATGCCATCATACCGAGCAGGCGCATCACGGACAGCGCCGTAACCGTCCTGCCAGGACAGAACCCCCTGAGCGCGCCGAGAATATTGCCCTCATAGACCTTGAGCTTAGAACCAAGCCCAAGTACTCCACCTGTTGACTGGGAAGAGGGGTACTCTTCTTCCAGTTCACAGCAAAACCCAGACTGGTGAGGGATTCCACCACCTGCCTGGTATGAGACCTGGCGATCTCCTCTGACCGGCTGAGGACCAGAATGTCGTCAAGGTAGAATAAAATTTGTATCCCCCGATGACGCAGAGGTCCCAGCACGGTCTCCACGCACTTGGTGAATGTGCGAGGAGCCAGAGAGTAGCCGGACGGCAGCCTCTGGTACTCGTACGCTACGCCCTGAAACAGGAACCGTAGGAACTTCCTGTAAGGAGGGAAGATCGGGATGTGAAAATACGCATCCTTCAGGTCTATGGAGGTGAACCAGTCTCCCACTCTGACAGCGCTTAACAGGTGTTTGACGGTCAACATTCTGAACCTTTTCGCCACAATCAGCCGATTGAACGCAGACAGGTCCAGTATAGGTCTGACACCTCCCGATTTCTTGGGCACCAGAAAATACCGGGAGTAAATGCCACACATTGCGTCCTCCCTTGGTACCACGACGATGGCCTGCTTCGCCACCAAAGAACAAATCTCCTCGGCCAGGGCTGTCACTGCCGCGGACCCTGACAATAGGGTCTGTACCAAACCCAAAAACGGAGGGTGGGGTTGTGCAAACTGTAACACAAGCCCCATCCTCAGTGTTCTCTCCATCCACTTCGACATATGGCACTCCTGTAACCATACGTGATATAATTCCAAAGTGCCCCCGCAGCCAACTGGCGCTGGTCTGCCAGGAACCGTAGATAGGTGGCCCGGTCCCTCCCGCTGTGCGTTGCCAACCCTGGACTCGCCAACCGCGCAAGCAGGGTGTCTCGCAGAGCCGGGATATCGCACCCTGACTCTACCAATGAGGCAATCGCACCCAAGGGGGGACCCCGACAGAAAGGGCCGGTCTGATACGGGGAGAGCGGCCATCACCCCTGGTGACATAGGCTCCCCCGCTGAGCATCTTCCCGGCATAAACTGCTGAGGACAGCCTGCTCTGCAGTTGGACATGCATGGTGTGTGGTCCCCACGCTGCCCGATAGGGTGAGTCCCTACACACCGTAGCCCTGTAGTGATATTACTACCACCCAAATTACACGTGCCTGACTGACCACTGCCGGACTTCCGGTCGGGGGAGGCACTAACGTAATACCCGGCTTGGCGAGGGCGGGGCTGGGGGAACCCACGCTGCGACCTCCTGGGCCTAGGATTCCCCCTCTGACAAATTTTTTTAGATACAGGGAAACCTGCTCCATCGACAAACACAACACCAGGCTCACCAAACACAGACGCAGGACGTGTAGTGTGGGAGCCGCCTGACAGCACAGCATTCTCATAGACAGACCCAGTCCTAGCTAGCAACTGGGTGTCAGCCCCTGTCCTCATGAGAAGCGATATGTGGGGCTGCTTGTGCTTCACTGGAAGAACGCGGCCCGCAGCCAAAGGGGACAAATCAGAGCCCTGAGTCCCGTAGTGTAGCAGGGGGGAGTAACCGGAGAGCGTGCTAGACACAGCTAGATGGCAACAGTTTTTCAGGGCGTGCCCATCTAATATAGCCGATCCCTCGGCCGCCGAGGCTGTCGGCCTTGTGACCACCTTTTCTTTGTGTCCAGGTCATCTCAGGCGGGGGAAACATGGCCGCTGGCCGGGGGCCTCGCCATGCTCTCACCTCTGGCTGCGCGGTGTGGGGCGGCGTGGAGCCCAGGTCAAATACCGCCAGCACCCTGCGGACAGACCAAAAAGTCCATCTGCGGGGAGGGGAGCCCTGAAAAGGGGCAGTCTCCTCTCCTCCTCAAGGGGAGATTGCTCCAACCAAAGATGCCTGTGAACAAGCGTTGACAGCATCCTAGCCCTCCCTGCGGTTATAGCTTGCGGCTGGGTCAAAAGCTGAATAACCTCAAAAACCTGTGCAATGTTTTTGACATCGGCTGGCCCTAAGGCCATTTTGGACATAAAAGCAGCCAATTGAGCAATGTTATTAGTTGCTGCTAAATTCTGTCCCGCGGCTTCATCAGCCCACTCAGCCACCTGCCGGGCCGACTCGCTCTCCGGCGTTGGCTTCCGGGTGGGATACCCTTCAACCATGCCAGGGCAAAGAACCGATGCTACCTGCTCCTCTAAGCACGGCACACCTGTCCTGGGCCCTGTCGTCAGCCCATCCACCCGTGTAAAGGGTAAATAAGCCTCAGCTAAACCCCCAACATTAGACACCAATTGACCTTCAGCAATGAAATGGTTAAGAGGAGGGAAGAGTGGAGACAGCCCCGGCGGGGCACATGGGAACGGCGCCCCAAACACTTTAGCATTAGCATCAGCTGCGCGCTAGGATACTTGGGAAAAACATTCAACAGTGAGTCATGATGACCACGTTTATCCAAATACCCAGCCCCCCGCGCCAATACATCGCCCGGTCGTCTCACGAGACAACGAGCAGTATCAAACATGCCAGTACCAACGCCTGTCGGCGTAGGTCCTACCTGAGCACGGCGTGGCTCGTAGCCCATCGGTCCGCTGTCAAGCGACGAGGAAAACACAGGATAGGACCGCCGTTCTGTCTGGACGTGCCGAGAAGGTTCCGGGGGCCGGGGTACTTCTGGCGAAAGCCCAACATTGCGTAATTTCTCCCTACGCTTCATAACAAAGTTCCACCTGGTTTAAGTGCATACGAGCTGCTTCCGCGGATGGAAAATAATGAAGAAGGGTGTAAGCTCCCCTCCTCCCTGGCAGGGGCTTACGGGCCCTCAGGGGGTGCATTTGACGTGGCCACGCATCCGCTCTGCCCTTTATCTCAGAAGGCAGAGCGAGACGCGATTGCCAGTATGAGATATAACGTAAGGTTATCCTATAACCCTAGTTATATGAATACTGGCTGAGCGTCTCGCTATTCAGCACCCTGAGGTCCCTTGGATGTTTTCCGCGTATGGAATTCGAACTTGGAAGGGTGTAAGCGTGACCACTTCCTGCCTATTGTAGAGGCACGCATGGGAGTGGCATGGTCAAGTGCAGGTGGGTGCATGTGTTTAGTTTCCACGGGCACAGTAGGTGCTGGAGATTATGATATCTCAGAAGGCAGAGCGAGACGCGATTGCCAGTATGAGATATAACCAGTTCGAAACAAGGT
Source organism: Notolepis coatsorum (assembly GCF_963971535.1). Classification (NCBI taxonomy): domain Eukaryota; kingdom Metazoa; phylum Chordata; class Actinopteri; order Aulopiformes; family Paralepididae; genus Notolepis; species Notolepis coatsorum. The sequence continues at coordinate 220,058,358 of NC_140165.1, read as the reverse complement.
GGACATTAATAAAATGTTCAATCAATCAATCAATCATTCCAATAACACACGCTCACTTCACTGTTAGACGGCATGCTTTGAAGCCTTGTTGTTTCGAACTGGTTATGCTTTGGCCCTCTTTCGAAGTCGGTTATGCTTAGAGTTTATCTTTAGAGCAGGGCGATAGACCATTAGCCCTGATTCCAAACTCTAAGCATAACCAGTTCGAAAGGCGGACATTAATACAATTTTCAATCAATCAATCAATCAATCATTCCAATAACACATGCTCACTTCATTGTTTGATGCTTCTATAGAAATTAGGTAAAAAAGAAAGAAAGTGAGAAGTTGCCTCCCTATAGGGAGGCAAATTCAAAAAAAAATTTACCTACTTTTTCTGCGGATGGTTTTGTGAATAAATCTCCATTATGCTTCAATTAATGTGTGTTTATTGTATAGCAATAAGGTTGGATGAATTCGGCAATTGTATAAAGATGTAAGCACTGTCTATCTGTAATAACATTTTCAATCAATCTATCAATCAATCCAATAACACACGCTCACTTCATTCTTGCCTTGAAACAGCGCACCTCCGAGCTGCTTCCACACGGAGCCAACTTCTATTTTTTTTTTAACTACTTTTTCTGCAGATGGTTTTGGCAATAAATCTTCAATTAATGTGTGTTTATTGTATAGCAATAAGGTTGGATGAATGCACCAATTATATAAAAGCCATTACACCACGCGCAGTCGTGCGTTATGAGAATTAGAGCATGCCTAGGGGGGTCTAACGACCACCCCTAGCGACCACCCCTAGGCATGCTCTAATTCTCATAACGCACTCCTGCGCATGATGTAATGCTTAAATACTAACCTACGCTAGCACTCAACACTTTGATGAACATTGTTACTCAGCTGATAGAGTTGTGCCCTTCCTGATGACTTGTCATACAGAACTTGTAAGTCGCTTTGGATAAAAGGGTCAGCTAAATTACTAAATGTAAATGTAAATGTTATGTCATGCTCAGGTTGGGTAGCTTTCCACCCAAGGAACCCAACCTGAGCATGACATAGGAGCAAAGTGGCCGATGTGTGAACATGATAAGTTCCTCTGGTTCTGGCTGAAGTGCAGTGGGTTGAGGTCTCTAGCTTCAGACATTTTGCCGCAGAGGTTTAAACTAGTATCAGCAGGTTGCCCTGTCGCTCGTGCAGAAGCAAACACGAGCCACGCGCAGAGTGACCTTTGAACCTTGTGCAAACTGCCAACAGGAATGTACGAGAGAGGGCCATCCGCTTGCCCGTGCAGGCGTGCACACACAGGGACCATGGTGGAGCGACCCAGCCAGCAAATATTTACCTACAACTTACACCTCCAAGGCTGAACTCCCGAAGCAGAGGGCGTTTGGCATATGGAGCAAACAGGTGTTGTTTCTGGTTACATTGCTTGAGATATTATGCGCTGTAGGGTTAACAGACAGAATGACAGAGACGTACGTGGCCTGCGTTAACTTTAATAATAACTTAGTTTTATATAGCGCCTTTCAAAAGACCCAAGGTCGCTTTACATAGGAGGGGAAAACAAACAAAAGTAACAAACATAGTGGAGAGACACAACATACAAATTGGTAAATTAGGGGTTAAAGGCCAAGTTGAAGAGGTGGGTTTCGAATGAGTCCAGAGTTGGGGCATTGCGGAGTTCTGCAGGGAGGGAGTTCCAGAGGGTGGGAGCTGCCACACTCAAAGCTCTGTCCCCAAAGGTCCGCAGTCTGGTTCGGGGAATGGAGAGCTGACCAGTGTCTGAGGATCGCAGGGACCATGACTGAGTGTGGGGGTGGAGGAGGTCAGTGAGGTACTGAGGTGCCAGAGAGTGGAGCGATTTGTAAGTGAGCAGGAGGGTTTTGTAGGTGATGCGGGATTTGATGGTGAGCCAGTGGAGGTGGATGAGGGTGGGGGTGATGTGCTGCCAGGGTTTGGTGCGGGTGAGAACCCTGGAAGCTGAGTTTTGAACATACTGGAGCCTGTAGTGTCCAGGGTTTTGCTTGGAACCCCAGACAGGACCCTGTTGCAGTAGTTCAGGCGGGAGGTGACGAAGGCATGGATGAGGGTCTCAGCTGTGTAGTCGGAAAGTGATGGTTGGAGTCTGGAGATGTTTCTGAGGTGGAAGAAGGCGGATTTGGTGACGGAACTGACATGGCTTGATAGGAAAGGGTGGAGTTGGGGCGGCTAGGTGGTGTAGTGGTCTAAGGCACTCGCCACCAGTGTGGAGACGCTAGGATTCGCGTGTTCGAATCCAGCTCTCCACATTGTTTTTCAGTTTGGCTGGTCGTCCGCAGTAATACACATTGGCCGTATTACGGGGAGGGAAAAACTGAAGGGTGGGGATCGAACGTTGTGAACAAGCGACTCCTACAAGTCGGTTGGTGCGCCTGCGCAGTAGAATCAGGAAGTGTCGGGGGCAGCGTGAGCCTCCCACGCGTTACTCCTCGAACACTGAGAGATCGAGCTGCGCAGGTGAAAAGATGCGACTGCTGTTACCTCAAGTACCGGAGGGGACTTGTGCTATGTATGACTTAGTCCTCACTGCAGCCGGCTTGTGGGAGGCAAGAAACAGCGTTCGTGACAGGGGAGGGTTGAATTGGATGATACGAAATTGGGATGGGAGAAAATATAGAAAATGGGAGAAAAAGTGGATCAAAAAAAAGGAAAGGGTGGAGTTTAGGATAACGCCCAGGTTGCGGACCTTTTGGGAAGGGCAGATGGAGCAGCCGTCTATAACCAGGGTAAGATCTCCTTACTTTGCGTCAACGTTGGCTGTGACTATACAGTTAGTAAAGAGTCATATTGGTGTGCTAGTGCTCATAGAGGAACAGCGCTTCTTGCTGTGCATTTGCATTTACGTTTAGTCCTTTAGCTTATGCTTTTTATCCAAAGCGACTTACAAATTGTGGGGCTACAGGCAAGTGGTGTTGTTTGCCTAGCAGTGCCGAACTTGAGTGCGTCACTCTGAGTGCATAGCAGTGTAGACATATTAGCATAGTATGTATTGTAGTAGTATATGCATAGTAGCACAGTACATAGTAGATAGTAGTATAGACAAGTAGCATAGTACATAGTAGATAGTAGTATAAACAAGTAGCATAGTACATAGTAGATAGTAGTATAAACAAGTAGCATAGTACATAGTAGATAGTAGTATAAACAAGTAGCATAGTACATAATAGTAAGACAGTAAGAAAGTTTGTCTTTTGGGAGGGTTTCAGGCAGCTGTCCTGACTGTGGTGGGAAGTACAATAAGCCAAGAAGCTAAGAAGAGCAGATGCCTCTAAATAAGGCTGAACTATTCATCAAAATTGTATCAAAATTGCAATATGGGCTTTAGAGCAATGTTCAAATCAATATGGACTAGACTAGAGCAATATTAAAATATTCAAGGAGGCTGCATTTGTTAAAGGTGAAACGTGTGTCAAAATACCATTCTGAATGAAGTAGTGCAGTGCTGCAGTGATGTCCCAGTCTAGACGCATATTTTACTCAAACATCTATGTTTGGTACAGATCCCTATAAAGATCATAAATCATAAATGTTGTTCAATGAAAAATGAGAATAATGATGCAAAAATATTCATTCCCTCCAATATCATGAATCATATCACAAATGCAAGTCCAAATAACCACAATTAGATCATTTTTTCCAAATAGTTTTAGCCCTACTCCTAAACGAGAGACGTTTCCTCCCCATCCATCCCATAATATTTGAGCAGTGGTCCTCAACATGGGGTCCAGGGACCCCCAGGGTTCCTTGAGGTGGTTTCAAGGGGTTCCCAGACAGTTGGAGAATAGTTTCATTTGACTATTTAACTACTATATATATTACTATATAAGAGAGAAAATACATACCGTAAGAATGACTACTGGGATCACAGGTAGTGACTGTGACCAATCACCTCTCTCCGTTACCTCGTTCGCTACAGTGTAGTCGGGCAGTGATGGCATTCTGGACTTAAAGGGATAATGCAGATTTTTGGAACCCTTGCCCTTTTTTTTTTTTTTACTTAACTTACTTACCTTTCACTACCACACTATAGAGTATAGAAGGTTAACCCTTTCACTACCACACTAAAAAGGATTAACGCCTTCACTACCACACTACCAGGGGTGCAGTCGTAATATCAGAAGTGCCTGTACTCTGTTTAAATGACGCCACATGCACGCTAGCTCCCGCGCATGCGTATACATGTTCCCTCGCGTGCGCACAGAACAGATGATTATTATGCATAAATAGTAGGAAACATGTTTGTATAGTAAATTACTAGTTTTAGTTTAGTTTTTGTAAATATTGCCTTGAAATAGAGAAGCTGAAAAAGGTGAATGAATGAATGAATGAAAACTTTATTTAACAGATTGCAGAATGGGTACAATACAGTACGGCTCAATACACACAATTGTTAAGGGGATGCAGACCTGAGAAAGACGTTTGTCTTGTTTCCATCAGGGTCCCCCATTTTCAATTCATATAGACATTTATGACATACACAACATACATGACATTTATGGCATAGGGACATATAGGTATTTAGTACTGATACATTTGTGACATAAACGGTATTCAAATATACAGTACTGTTACCCCTAGATCCTGACAGAGTATATACATATGATGGGGAGGGGACTGTACATTAGGAGGGGGTGGGTGGGTGGGAGAGAAATATACATACGGTGGGGAGGGAATATATACATGCGGTGGGGAGGAGACTGTCTATTGGGAGGTGGTGGGGGTTTTGGGTATTTACGGTGGCCAGTTTCGAATTGCAGCCTCCCGTAGGTGCTCTTTAAGAGCGGTTTTGAATGTGGGTTGGGATTCACATTCCTTTACAGCTTTGGGTAGGGCGTTCCACATTGATGTGGCATAATTGCGGAACGTGTTTAGTCCCTTGTTTGAGCCGAATCTGGGTTTAACATGATTTGTTGAGCTTCCTCTGGTGTAGTGGTTGTGGTATTCACTGATCTTTGGGAAGTATTTTGACATGTACATGGGAACCTTAGTCGTATTGTGTATCTTGTAGACCAGGCCCATTGCAAGTTGCTGTACTCTGTCGTAGCATGAACCCTTCAATATATAAAGAAATTATATTGTCAACAGATATGGTTGAAAAACAAACAATGTTTTAAATGTAATTGTAGATACAATATTGTAGTTACAATTTCTTTAATTGAATTAACTTAAACTAGAAAAGTAAATACAAACTAAATTAACAATGTAACTTACAGTTTACAAGGACAGTTTCCTTCTGAAGCACAACTTAAGAAATGTCTCATCCTTCCAGTCGGGACCATTTGTCACATAGTGAGAGCTCCACAGCTCAAGCAAACCCCCACAGGGCTTGTATTTTGGTTTTGCACTTCTCGTTCTTTGTTATGCTATTGTTATGCTATTGTTATGCAAAGACTAGGTGATAGATAAGTGCCGGTACTCAGGGGTGTAGCTGTATAATCTGGGCCCCATGAAATAATGTATTTGTAGGCCCCCAGTGAATGTGAGCACGCGTAAGCGCGTGAGAGAAATTTGTTTTGGCCATTTATTTATTGATGAAAACACATAATATGGTTTTTACCTATACATTCGGATCAGCAGTTCAGCACCTGCACTGTTGGTGGGTGAGCCTAGTAAAGGATGTCGCATTGCGTTCATCTTCAATGAATGGACCAATGCAATAGTCTACCAAAGCCCCCCCTCTCTCTATATATCTCACACACACACACACACACACACACACACTCACTCACTCACACACACACACACACACACACACACACACACACACACACACACACACACACACACACACACACACACACACACACACACACACACACACACACACACACACACACACACACACACACACACACACACACACACACACACACACACTTCAGAAACAAACATAGTATCAATGAGAGCATCAATAATACACCTGAGTGATGTCTAGTAAAAATAATAATAATAATAATTCTGGGCCCCCCCCCCAGTACTGGGCCCTTGGAATCATCCTAAGCCCCCCCCCCCCCCCCACGGCCTACGCCGTGTACCACTTCCGCAACGGATTTGATTTCCGGGGTTGGCCTGATTGGCCGCGACGGCCACGTGACACGCCGCAGCCCCGCCCCGCGGCAGCGGCCGAGGCGGCAACGCCAGAGGCTGCTGTGTTTCACTGCCGCTTTCCCACTTCAACGCCGCAGCAGCATTGTCGCGCCACATCTTCTGAGTGCAGAGCTGTTTAATCACTTTTCCCACTGCGTTACGCGTGGCGCGACGCTGGAGTTCACTTCGCCTTTCACATCGCGCCACGCTTATGCCGTCTAGCACAGTCTCTAACAGTAACAGTAAGAAGCATTAATGTTGCTGAATTAAAGAATGAATAAGTTAAACGTGTCAATTCAGCAGTCAAAGTGTACTGTATAAATCTAACTTCATTAGACGGCCGACGTACGGCTCTCTTGTCCATTAATGGATATATAATGGATATTTTATTTATCTGCCACCGTGGTGTAATGGTTAGTCCTCATACCTCTCACGTGGATGACCTGCGTTCGAATCCCCCCTTTTTCACACACACACACACACACACACACACACACACACACACACACACACACACACACACACACACACACACACACACACACACACACACACACACACACACACACACACACACTTCAGAAACAAACATAGTATCAATGAGAGCATCAATAATACACCTGAGTGATGTCTAGTAAAAAAAATTATAATAATAATTCTGGGCCCCCCCCCAGTGCTGGGCCCCTGGAATCATCCTAAGCTCCCCCCCGCCCCCCCCCCCCCCCCCCCCCCCTATCACCTAGTGCAGAGACTGTGCTAGACGGCATAAACGCGGCGCGAAGTGAACTCCAGCGTCGCACCACTGGTAACGCAGTGTGGCCAGTGGCGGCCGCTGGGTACTTCGCCACTAGGGGCGCTATACCAAACATTTTGCAAAATGCAAACATGTACAGTACAGTACCACGCAACACTCATGGCAAGACGTGAGCGATTCGACTCACGCTCACGGCAATGAATCGGCTCTTATGAACGAGTCGCTCAGCTGTTACTACAACAACACACAACCAGTCAAATAAAGTATAGTCTAGACTCTAATTCACAACTTGAAACACAATATATAAATAGAAAAGTTAGAAACAAAACTCGCCCGTCTACAAACACAGGCAGATCTCTCCCTCTCTCCTTCTCTCTCTCACACACAGCGCGACGTGGAATCGATTCGTTACACAATCAGACCTATTATATACCAAGAATAACTTCAGTATGAGTACAGGGCTGTACACATATTTTGCATATTGTTAAACGAGCCAAGGCTAGCTATTAAACTATCGATATGAATCGAAAATCTGGGACCCTGATGTAAACAAGACAAACGTCTTTCTCTGGTCTGCATCCCCTTAACAATTGTGTGTATTGAGCCGTACTGTATTGTACCCATTCTGCAATCTGTTAATAAAGTTCTCATTCATTCATTCATTCAAACATAGACGATATTGAACAAGCCATAATCCACGTATTTTCAATCCGAGAGAGCTGCAGTAGTTAAATCAATGAGCCATCGACATAGTCAGTGTGGTAAGTAACGTTATTATTGCATCCAAGATTGATACACGGCTGGCTAGGCAGTTGGTAGTCATAGTCTTGTGTTATAAAATAAATAAACAATCAGCAATGTCTTGCTTCATGAATGGCCAGCAGTAGTACTGCTCCTAAAAAAAACTATTTACAAACGTTAACGTTAAGCACAGAGAGAGAGAGAGAGAGAGAGAGAGAGAGAGAGACTCACTGTTTAGTTGAAACGTCCAGGGCAGGAGAGCTTGATAAACGTGTATAATCCGCCATATAGCTTGTTAGCCAAGTGTTAGCTGAGCTCGTTAGCACAACACTCAACAAGTACATTCCTTTGTCCATTTCCGCTCGAACAGACTGCAAACTACCTGGCGTTCTATCGCCATGTTCTAAGACAAACTCTAACCTTAACCAACTTTGAAAGAGTGCCTAAGCTTAACAGTCTAAAGAACTTGCAGTCACGGCACGCTCGTCTAAGACAAACAGCTGCATGCATCTCACAACAACACAACTATCTCCACCGACCAACCTAGGACCAACCTAGGAACCAAGCTAGAAGCTAGAATTGGAACATTAGAAATTGGATTCGGCCAATCAGAGATTGTCTCTGTGAAATTCTGCCATGGAAAAAATACTGGCGTCGGCCAATCAGAGAGCGTCTCCGCGAAATGCGGCTATGGAAATTCTTCACGGAAGTTCACGCTGCAGCCTAGACCGCTTCAAATCGCGCTCGGATTCCAACATAATAGTCATATTTCAACGCACAACGCCGTATGCACTGATTGGCTGTGACGGAGACAGCGATCAAACTGTGACGCGCACTCAGAGCGCTATCGCTTCTAGCCCGGGCGAGAAATACGAAAAAATAAAAAAAAACGTCACTTCCTGTTCAAGAAAACGAGTATTTCTTTTTTAATATAATAACGTTATATTGTGCATTGGAAACACAAACATACTTAAAATGAGTAAATATTATTAATTTTAAACATGTTTATATTATTTATAGGGCTTTAAAACAAAAAACTAAAAACGTATTTTTCTTGTTCTCTCATATAACCAGGGTAGGAGTTGAGGGGGGGCGGCGCCCGAGCGCCCCTAGTGGTAGAGCCGCCACTGAGTGGGGCAAGTGATTAAACAGCTCTACACTCAGAAGATGTGGCGCGACAATGCTGCTGCGGCGTTGAAGTGGGAAAGCGGCAGTGAAACACAGCAGCCTCTGGCGTTGCCACCGCGGCGTGTCACGTGGCCGTCGCGGCCAATCAGGCCAACCCCGGAAATCAAATCCGCTGTGGAAGTGATACACGCTGTCGGTACTTGGCGCACGGACGACGAGTCGAGTGAAAGTTGCGAACGCATTTTTGTGTGTGCGCGCGCGTGCACATCCGTGCGCGTACTTCTGCTCAGAAAAGTGCTGGGACGGCGTGGTACCGTGTGGCATGACCACTGCACCCCTGCACACTACATAAGATGAACCCTTTCTGTAACTGAGGGGTACAATTCCCTGACTGTATTGTTAGATATGATACTTACTACCACTACCTCTTGTACTTTAGACTCTGGCCACCCAGTACTAGGCATAAATAATTATGGTAAACACTCCCACGTAGATGAAACGATCCAACACAAATGTACCAAGTCGAAAGTCTGCGTTTAATAATAATTAATACATAGCAAAAGGTATGTAGAGCAATCACTTAATTACATTTATGATTTGAAATAGGATGCACTTTTATGGCAAATGAGTATTCGTTGGTATATCAATAGAGAACGTCCAATCTCTGGTGGCGCAGGCGGTAAATATACAACCTGGAATATTTAAGGAATAATAGCAATGATACTTTAATGATTATAGAACTGGATACACTAGGGGGGAATTCCGGTCGCTTGTAAGACAACTGGAGAAGGGGGGGGGGGGTAGAGTCTGGCTGTATCCGTCTGGCCGAGGGTATCCTGGGAGAACCCACGGTTGTGCGGCTCGGTGCCTCAGCGATCCTCGATCCACAGATGAAAGCAGTTGGACTCTCTGTGGGCCGGCTTCCTCCGGTCCACGATGGAGAGACGTGAAGCGACCTCGTCGTGTAGAGCGTCTCCTCACCTGTCGTCCTCTCCGGGGGGGGGGTTTCCAACACACGGCAGTGTTGGTCTTTATCCATAGAATAATCACTGTATACAAAGCATAATCCGTGCCTGGGAAGGCGGGCTGTCGTCGGTAGAATAATCCGGTATGCAGGTCCACTCGCCCGTCGGCTCTGGGGCTCCTCGGGTGCAGCCTCACATGGGGTCGGCCACCCTGGATAAGCAGCCAGTTCTACCCGAAACGATGGGGGTACTGACTACGATAGTATTCTCACCGCACGAAGCACTACATATGAATAGACTATTATTAGCTTAATAGACTACGTCCAACTCGACGATATAGTGCCAAATATGACTATTCAAATATTAATATACACGATGTCTCAATACCGATGGTAGGCCGAACTTGGCCTTACTCCCACACGTGGCGTCGCGGGGAGGCTTTACGTCTGTCACTCTATTGGAGGGTAAGAAACTGGACTAAAAAGAAAGTCCTACTTTAGTAGCGCAGTATATATACGCACTATGAACAAATAGTACCATTAGTGGTGCGGTAGCCAGATTCCTACGCGGAACTAGGACTTGTTCGTACATGTTGAGCGGTACGTTTGAACTGGGTCTGGGGGGTATGGCAGCCTGGCACCAAGGTCTCGACCAATAGTAGAATGGAGACTATTATGGGATGTTCAGTAGGCTAGAATGGATATTCAATGCATATTGTACAAGGAATATACAAGGGATATCAGGGAATATTAGAGAATATACAAATACAATTAAATATAAATATATATATTCGGTTTAATCTGGCCCTTCACAACACTTTCACTACCACATTACAGATGGTTAACCCTTTCACTGCTACACTACAAATGGTTAACCATCTATAGTGTGGTAGTGAAAGGGTTAATGCTGTTGTTGATCAGTAGAGTCCTTTCTCACTCAGCACAATCTACGCTTTTAGGTTTTGCATGTTTACATTTTTTTTGCATTTTGTACTTTAGTTTTGTACATTGTATATTTTTGTATAGTGTTTGGTCTTTTTTCTTTTAACTTTTTTTTTTCTGTATGAAGCACAGTCTCAAGAGGCTCATACAGAAGCAAGCATTTCACTTTAATGTACATGCACCTTATATGTGACAAATAAAACAAAACTTGAACATGAACTTGAACTTCCTCGCACTGGCTCTGGATAGTCAGCCACGAACCCAACGCAAAGTCAAGGTGGTCGAACAGCGCGGATCGTGCCGAGAAATAACCCTACCAATCAACATCGTCGTCAGCAAGTAAGAAATACGACTGGTGTTCCAAAAATCTGAACTATCCCTTTAATCATATTGAACAGAAATCTCCTCATACAGCGAGAAAGAATCTTAGGTGCTTAGAATCTTTGAATCTCTGCGGCCTAATGTGTATCAACTCGGGGGTCCTTGATGAGAAAAAAGGAGAACCACTGGATTAGAATAATAATATGCATAATTGGGCGGCTACGTGGCGTAGTGGGCAAGGCGCTCGCCACGAAATCTGGAGACGCTGGGCTTGCCTGTTCGAGCCCAGCGCTCCACATTTGCTTTCAGTTTAGCTGGTCGTCCGTACTAATACACATTGGCCGTATTAGGGGGTGGGAAACTGATGGGTGGGGATCAGGCGTTGTGGACAGCGACTCCTACAGGTCGGTTGGTGCGCCTGCGCAGTAGAATCAGGAAGTGTCGGGGGCAGCGCAGGGGCGTATCTAGACCCAGCACTTCAGTAGGGCACAGAAGGGCACCAAAAACTATGAAGCGGGAGCGCATAGCGCGACCGTCAAAAAAATTTGGCCGGTTTTGGCCGGTTTGTGGGCGAAAATGGGTGGATTTTGTAACTATTTTTTTTTAACTTTATTTCGGTTTTAGGGTTAGGTTAGGGTTATGTTATTTAATTATTTTGGGGAGCCAGCCCCCCAAACTCCTGAAATGCATAGAAATCTATGAAATAAATAAAACAATCTGACATTTATATTAAAAAGAGCTAGCCACCCAAACCCCTAAAATACATAGAAATCTATGCATTTTGGAACAGTTACTATATATATAGTCAAGAAAGCATTTAGTCATACTTAAAGTTTAAAGTGCTTTACTTGCATTGAACATTGCATTGAACATTGAACATTGAGGATACATCATTAGAAAGCACAATGTATGTTTCCATAGTTACGCAGATGACACACAATTGTACATCTCCGCTGAACCAAATTATCACACAGCTATAAACTCCATTTCCGCCTGTCTCTTAGCAATAAACAAATGGATGACGAACAACTTCCAAAAATTAAATGAGGGCAAAACTGAAATCCTACTAGTCGGTCCTATAACAAAAAGAGAAATGTTACAGAGCAATATGGGGCAACTTACTCCTTGGACTTGGGGAGAAAATGGGGGGTAGGCTGCGTTTGCTCACAAACTACAGCTTTAGGACAAATAAAGCAAACAGACAGAAATCATGCAGAAGACTATCACGTCCCAGGAATAGTCATTATCTCTTCGTTTTTGGTCACCCAGAGATCCAAAATTATATGGGGGTTATAATCTAAGAGGGAAATTGAATTTAAAACAAGCTATTGTCCGTACAACTCTCAAAAGCAAGTCCATCTCCGTTTGTGGGGTATCCATTTGGAATAATAATAATAATAATAATAATAATAATAATAATAATAATAATAATAATAATAATAATAATAATAATAATAATAATAATAATAATAATAATAGTTCTGTTTCGTACTGGCTCTCGCTCAGCGTCACTACTGCACTGTACTTCACTCGTGCACGCGCACTGAATAAAAAATTCCACAATGTACCTTTACATCCCAACATTCGTCTGGCCACACCCCTATCAGCTTACCTTCATAAGCAGGTGTGTGGTCACCTACTCGCCTCCTTCTTCGCTTTCACCACAAGGAAGTGCCTTCGGTAGATCCCCACTTGACGAGGTTGTTAGTAGAAGAAAGTTGGAAAACAAGAGATACGTTGACATCATATCTTTATTTTCTCTCTCACTATTTTTTTGAGAAAATACGGCGATATTGTCTTCGTCACTGGAGTGTCTGGAAGATGATGATCATTCTAAAACCTCCACCGGTTTTTCGTATTAGGGGCTCGCGTCGCTAATATACTCCCCAAACTGCAGTCCTCCTTTGTTGCGCCTGGATGGGTTCGACCCTCCTGCTATGCAGCTGGACTGTGGAAGTCTGTTGTGAGGGACTTTTGGTTTTTCAAGCCTGGGTGAGTAATGTTTGCTTGCGAGCACCACTTGTCTGTTAGTGCTATGGGGGCTAGCTGACAATGTTTACGAAAACCGGCCCCAGATTAGGGTCCTCTGTTCAGCCTCTTAGGCAACGGCGGAGGATCTTGGTTTGAAGCCCATTATAGTCAACTAGTGGGCCACGACCAGGAACTGGTGTTCCCAGGATTCTCTGGACGAGTGGATGCTTCTCTGTCACCGTGTAGGCCCCATCTTTCATATACAAATGAGAGTATACCCTAATGAGGAAATGTGGGCATGGATGTTCGTTATCGGAAGATCCATGTTCAAGTCGGCTGCAACCCAGATGGGACTTGTGCTGGCTCCGCCGGATGTCTGGTAAAATCACTGTTGTAAACTGTGTTGACATCTCTTTTTCTCTTCTCTCTTAAAGGTGAGGAGGGTTTCAGACGGCGGCCTGTCGGAAGTGTGGCTTGTTATATCGTTTGTGTACAAGTTCAGGTGATAGCTGCTTAGCTTGCGTGCTAGTTGTGGCCTACCTGTTAGCCGTGCAGCTGTTAGCTGCGGCGTTAGCTCGCTGTGTTTACCAGGCTGGTATACGTTAGCTTGTGGCTATCAGCCGATCGGCTGTTAGCTTAATGCTACACTGTTGAACGTTCTGAGACTATAACATGCTTTAAACACTCTGACTACGACGTCATCTTTGACAGAGGATGTTAGTCGAACCTACCCGGAGCCCGGCCGGCGAGGACTGCGTCAACAAGGAGAACCGTAGCGGCGGGGGGAGCAGCGACGCTGCCCGTGTCGTCAACACAGGAATGCTGTGTTTACTATCGGTGCCCTGTTAGCAGACTGCAGTTCGCTTGGCCTGCGCTCACGGTAGGGAAGGTCCTGACCAGACCTTAAAACGCGTCTTCTTCCTTCCCTTCTAATGTTTTGTAATAACGATGTTTTCCAAAACGGGTGTTGCTGCAATACATTTAGGATACAACGCGAGTTGTGTGTGAATTGTCTTGTCACTGGTATTAGCTTCTCCATGCAAATCGGGTTTTTTGTTACATATGTAAAAATGATTTGGTTTGTTGTGTTGAGAAACATCATGTGTGTTCATGTACCGTGTACTCACAACTAAGGGGGTTATTTAACCTATAAAGCTATGCTTAGTGACATATGAGTGAAGAATGAATTATTTTCTCAGCCTGTAATGACAATGAACAGTGTGTTCACATTTTAACAGGTTTACCTGTTCAACTGGCCGTATTAAGGGTAAGGTAGGAGAGGTGTTCCCCCCGGTTCCCTGGGGACTTCCCCACCCTCCTATCAGACATGTTGTTTACAATATATTGTGTCACTGTGTTGTGGGATACGATGTAACCCTTAGCTTGGTTGCTGGGGTTGTGCTAAAACCGCTTGAGAAACTATATTTTCCTAAAGAAAAGATTGTTTGGTCACTTTTCGTGTGTGCTTAGCAAGGCCTGTGGCCAATACTAATAGAGAATTGTGTATTCTCTCATTATGAAAAACGGCGTTCCTCTGTAGAGTGTATTTGCCATTTTTTGTGGTGATAAAGGGTTGTGTGTGTCTTGTGATCTACAACTGGGTTAGGTTGGCCACAGAAGCACATGTGTAAGTCTGGTACCGGGGCTCTTAAGGGGGCCCTCTCTATTCTGTGTTTTTTCCTTAGTAAAAATCAGATAGCAGGTTAGCACATGAGCTGTGTGAAGCTGTTAGACACTTCATGTAGCTGACTGTGACTGTGTCATGCTCTTTTTTGTCATTACATCGTATCATGGGTGTGGGGTCGTAAAGGGGTGAACTGGTAATCCTTTCCTCCCCTTTTGATGGGCAGGGGTTACAACCTCCTGTCCTTCAAGGTTCCTGTCACGTTGCTGTTCGGCACATTACAGGGTAAGAGGGGGGGGGGGGGGGGAGTTTCCTGGTCCCACGCCCTGGAATATTGGGCGTGTGCACAGCAGAAATTCCCCCGCCATAGAGTACGTCACTGTTGGTAAGACTTCCGTGAGCTGTTCAGGTCCATATGATGGATCTGTTTCAGGGAGTGGTCAGGGCTCCTCCTCACGAAGCTCCTACTCGGGCCTTCTGTTAGTTAGGACTCTCCTTCCATGTGAGGGAGCCTCCTCAGAGTGCAGAGCCTCCTCCTCAGATTGTCAAGGTGAGTAGAACTTCAAAAAGGAGTCCTGCTCTATTGTGTGTGTATTCGATTCAATTCGATTATTGAGTGTGTATTGGTTCAGAACTTCAGTGCCTCCTCCTCGGAGAGCCCTAACCCAAAATTGTACATGGCTCAATGTTGCAATATATTCTTTTCAATCTATACAGCTCGCGTGGGAAGTCTCTCTGGGGATTTCCGTCTCCTCCCTATGGGAGGGTGGTGGGATGTAAAAATGTAAAAAAAAATTACCCTCAGCGGCGTCACGAGGGATTCATGTCGGTCTGTGTTCTTTCTTTTTTGAATAAAAAGAGGAAGGTACATGAAGCACGACAGCTCCGTGTCGTTCTCCCAGGTGACTTGGAGGAACAATGTTTGGTGTCTTGCTAGACTATCCATTGATGTGTTTGGGTCTCGACGCATACATAGTGCTGGCTCAGGTGTGTTCTGTGACAGCATCACACAGGGGCTAAGTGCGCCTTGGTTGCTTGTTAAAACAGCGTTTTTATAGGGGGACTGGGATGGAGTTTTGTCTCTTCCGAGCGCCAGTTTACTAGGTTGTCTCGATTAATTCTCGTTCATATCTGGGGGATGTTAACGGAATAGATCTGAACATAGGTAGAGGGGTCTCACGCCCTTGGGGTGGGCCACTGAGCACGGTCTAAATGGGGACCGTCTGGGTGGCGCCCTCTTTTCATGTTTTAGATCGACACGCATACCTACCCCCTCTCCTGGAGTGGGCATGTCGGCGTGGTTAGGACACGGGACTGGTCTGGTCACGCTGGTCCAGGTCAGTTAATCCGTTGTCCGCCGGGGATGCAGATCTGCTGTTCTGGTACCCTGAGGGACTTGTGCTTTTTTCGGGGGGAAAAATGCCAGGTCGGTCCGGGTGTCACAGGGTTAGGCGCTATGGAGACCCTGTACTCTGCACTATCGTAATGGCTTACGGCCATGCCAACCTGTACACGCCCGATCTCGTTCGATCTCGGACGCTACGCAGGTTCGGTCCTGGTTAGTACTTGGTTGGGAGACCGCCTGGGAATACCAAGTGCGGTGTGCTTAGGGCTGGTTCTCCTTTTTTCGCTCCTCTCTCACGCATGGCGAAGAGGGGGCTGTTGGGGTGGTCTTGGACCTCCTCTGGTAACCCTGTGCTTCCCGTGCCGCCGGGCCCGGTCCGAAGTAAAGTTTCGTTGATACCGTAGGCCTGGGATAACCCTTTTTTAAAAACTGAAACACTTGTACTGCGGTATAGCCGGTGTATGCCCGCAGGTGTGTTTTGGAGTTTTTTCTTGAGGGGTTATAGGAACAACCACCGCATAGGGTAACGACAGGGTGGTTGGTTCCCTGGTGTGTTGGAGCAGAGTCAACTCCCGGGTTACCCGGTTGAGTGTGCCCCTGCACGTTCATGACGTCTGCCACTCATGTCAGCCTTCTCTGCCTCAACCCCTCTGGGTGTTTTTTTTTTAATGGAGGCTTTGTCATGCAACAACGCCAGCATACGCCCCTGGGGGGCTGTTTTCAGCTGACTCCTTTGGCGCCTGTCTTGTCCGCAGTGCTCCAGGCTCAGGTTACAGCCTGTTGCCTGGTTTCCCCGGTGCGCTGCCTGCTTCCGTTGGTTAACCTTTTTTGTGTGCTTACGGCTATGCTGACTGCCTGTTCTGCAGGGTCAGTGTGCCAGGCGGTGTGCTATTGGGGGGAAAGGGCCCGCTCTTGGAGGGGCCTTATCCGAATACGCTGGCGATGTGGGGGGCGGTGTCATTAAGTGACCACCTGGTCCTGGTGGGGTCTTGATGCCTGGTGTCATTGACCTCTCCGGGCCCCCGTTTTCCAGGGGATCCAGTCCCTTCAGTGGGTCTGGGTCTTCCTTCGCGCTCCGCTGCTACGGCCTTGCCACGGGTTGGGTTTGCTCTTGACCCCGTGATTTCTGGGGGCAGTAACGAGGTTGTTCCTTCCGTTTGTTCCCGGGTGGCATGCGGGTTGTGCGTGTGTGTAGTTGTGGGGTCAAGCCACGGTCTGCTCACCCTGTGCGTTGAGTTGCTTGAGTGCCTCTTCGTACGGTCGGATCCGTCGCCCTCCCGTGAACCTCCAATAGGGGGGGTATCCTCCATTAGGGAGGGTCGGGGGGGCTCGGTCCTCCCCGATCTGATGGTTGTGGGGGGCCTCAGTGGGGTACATTTGTCGGGCTATGGCTCTCGCTCAGCCTCCCTTGTGCAGTAGTGACGCTGAGCGAGAGCCAGTACGAAACAGAACGTTAGGTTATAATTATAACCAAGTTCTGTGAGTAATGGTGACGCTCAGTGTCAGACGCCGCTGCGGCCCTTGATCTCACCTTGTGGTGAAAGCTTGGGAAGGAGGCGAGTAGGTGACCACACACCTGCTTATGAAGGTAAGCGGATAGGGGTGTGGCCAGACGAATGTTGGGATGTAAAGGTACATTGTGGAATTTTTTATTCAGTCCGCGTGCACGAGTGAAGTACAGTGCAGTAGTGACGCTGAGCGTCACCATTACTCACAGAACTTGGTTATAGTTATAACCTAACGATTCCATTTGTAATGCGCTTTACAGTTGCGGGGCAAATCTCAAAGCGCTACAGTTAAAGAACTTAAAAATTAGCGAGAATAAAGGAAAGAAAGAATATAAAAATAGGCAAGACTAAAACATAGAATAACATAGAATAAATAAAAATTTGATAAAAAGTCAACAGAAGGCTCTACTAAAAAGGTGAGTTTTGAGGCCTTTCTTAAAAGCATCCACAGTCTGTGGTGCTCTCAGGTAGTCAGGGAGAGCATTCCACAGACTGGGAGCGGAAGAGCAAAAAGCCTGATCTCCCATAGTGCAGAGATTTGTCCTTGGGCGCTGGAGGAGGTTTGCCTGGCCAGAGCGGAGATATCGAGAGGAGGAGTGAGGGGTGATGAGTTCTTTGAGGTATAGGGGGGCGTTTCCGTAGAGGCATTTGTGGGTGAGCAGGGAGACTTTGAACTCAAGCCTGAGTGAGACAGGGAGCCAGTGAAAGGACTTGAGGATGGGAGTGATGTGGTGGTATTTCCGCACTCTCATCAGGATCCTAGCAGCGCTGTTTTGGATACATTGTAGCCTTTGGATGTTCTTGCTAGGGATCCCGATAACTGAGTGCGTTGCAGTAATGGAATGGCCTTGATGTAGCAATAAAAACAAGTAATACTATTGAAATGTATAAATGCAGATATAAACAGGAATTCTTTGACAAGTATAAGTTAGAGGAGCTTGAAAAATAACGTGAACTAGTATTTTTGTAATAATTTATTATCTTTTGCTGTAGTGGATAGGTATATTATTTTTTTATATCGATAGATAACTTATTACATATTAATATGATATTGTAAGGAAGGGGCAGGACCAGATAAGCTTTGCTTCATTCTGTCCCTTCTCGAACAAAACCATTGTCTTGAGCTATGCTGATTATTGTATTTTATTGTATTTAGTTTCTTTTTAATATTTTTTTTGTTATTTTTTGTTATTACAAATTTGTGTGTTTGTTTTATGGTTGAAATGTTCGAGATAAATAAAGATCAAATCAAATCAAATAAAAAAAGCGTGATATTAAATGTCCAGGTGGGGAAATGGGGAAATATCCTGCAGCTGAATAGAGAAATACTATCAGGAAAGACTGAAGAGACATGCCTGAAAATGGATCACATGTAACTTTTCAAAACAGAGCGAACGCTCAATGGTGGCCAGTGTTGGAAAGCAACTGCTTGACTTAACTTCAGTGGTGGAAAGTAACTAAATATGTTTACTCAAGTACTGTACTTAAGTACAATTTCCAGCTACTTGTATTTTACATGAGCATTTTCATTTTAGCGAGCTTTATACTTTTACTCCACTACATTAAGGAAATATTGTACTTTCTACTCCAGTACATTTATCTGAACCCATCAGTTACTAGTGACTTTGAAGAATAGAAAATAGAAAACATGGCAAAAATGTATGAAGATGATATATTTTCACATTTGAAGCCTGTCAACTTCAAGAGGAGTTAGAGGACGTAATCAGAGCAGCATAACTGGACCACATACCACTTTAACATAACCTTTAGAGGTCAGTGGATTGAGTATTGAATGCTCCCAAGCACTGGAATACACCAACATACTACTCTACTCTTAGTCTCTTTTACTTAAATAAAGGAACTGTGTACGTCTTCCACCATTGCTTAACTTGATGTACTAACGGAACAAACGTTTCCAACAATGTACATGCATTCTGCCGAGTTTTTATACGGGCCAAGTACAATAGAGATCAATGGAAAAGTCGTCTGTGGCTGCGAAGAAAAAGCCAAAGAACCTGGATTTTTTTGGCTCTGATGTATCGAAGAAGGTGCTTAAAACCCCTTCCCCAGCTAGAAAGACTATCCCTGATTCCAGTTCAACGGTGCACTTTTGAAAGAGCTCAGCCAATCGCCCGACTGTTCATCATGCTATCAGGCACAGTTAAGCCACACCGGCGGAGGGGAAGAAAAATGAGGATAAAGACAAAAATAACCACAGGACAGAGACAGACAGTAACATAATCATTCACAGAGCATAAAGGTGAACCCAAAATCAAGTGCCAAAACCAACTCATATGGCTACAGCAGCGACATGCCCTGAATTCCTCCCTCCACATCGCTCTCATCATGCAAGTGGGGGTGATTAATAATGCATTATTACAAAACAGAGCTCGCTACCCCACCCTTCTCCCCCAATCTTCTCCACTGAAGTGTGTCCTCTCCCTTTGATGATAAAACCAAAGTCAGGGGTGGGGGAGGGGAAAGCAAGGGAGTGCAGAAATAGAGAAGTTCAGAGGGTGGGTTTTCTCCTGAGGCAGAGTGCTCTCTTCTGAAACTCCAGTCAGAATCTTCCTGCGGACCAGACTCAGAACCCGGGTGATTTACATATCACTCATACGTCCCCCTCCTCTCTGCTGCCAGAGATGGTGCCAGCCGAGCAGAGGCCTGTTTTTTTTCTCTCACAAAGCTTTGATTGATTGATTGAAAACTTTATTAACAGATTGCAGAATGGGTACAATACAGTACAGCTCAATACACACAATTGTTAAGGGGATGCAGACCAGAGAAAGACTTTCGTCTTGTTTACATCAGGGTCCCCCATTTTCAATTCATCAGGACATATATGACATACATGACATACAGATAGTCAGTACTGCTACATCTATACATTTATGACATACCAGATTTGCAAATACAGTACTGTTTGTGATACAGAAGGAGTCAGGAAAAGGGAGTATATACATTTGACGTAGAAACTGTACATTGGAGGAGGTTGGGTGGGGGGGGTTGGGTACACTGGGATATTGACAACCATACTGGGTAATCTACATTGGAGGTGGTTGGGGGGGGGGGGGCACACTGTATAAACAAGCAAAACTGTACATTGAGGGGGGGGGGGGGAGACACTGTACAAACAAACAAAATTGTACATTGGACTATTGACAAAACCATACTAGGTAAATGACTGTACATTGGAGGGGGTTGGGTTAGGATATTTACAGGGGCCAGTGTTGAATTGCAGTCTCCCGTAGGTGTCCCTTGAGAGAGGTTTTGAAAGTGGGTAGTGATCCACATTCCTTTACAGCTTTGGGTAGGGCGTTCCACATTGATGTGGCATAATTGCGAAACGTGTTTAGTCCCTTATTTGAGCCGAATCTGGGTTTAACATGATTTGTGGAGCTCCCTCTGGTGTTGTGATCGTGGTATTCACTGACCTTTGGGAAGTATTTTGACATGTACATGGGTACCTTGGTCGTGTAGTGTATCTTGTAGACCAGGCCCATTGCAAGTTGCTGTACTCTGTCGTCTACTCTAAGCCATCCTAGGTTGTCAAAGTGGGCAGGGGTGAGGTGGGTTCTAGGAGTAAGGTCAAGCAGTAGTCTGACCAGTTTGTTTTGAGGTGTTTGTAATTTTGTTTTTAGCGCCTTTGAGGTGCTTTGGTACCATGAGGTGCAAGCATAGTCGTAGTACCCCTGAATGAGTGCTCCTGCCAGAGTCTTCAGGGTATTCTTGTTTACCAGAGAGGAGATCCGGTACAAGAATCGAGTTCGTTGGTTGACTTTTTTTATTACATTGGATGCCATTTTGTCACAGGAGAGATTAGCCTCTAGGATGGAACCCAGGTAGGTAATTTCATCTTTCCTTGTGACAATATTGTCACCCACTGTAACTGAGAAGCCGTCGGTCTTGCTGAGCTTGTTATTTGAACCGAAGAGAATGGACTCTGTTTTGCCCATGTGTAATGATAGTTTGTTATCAGCGAGCCATATGCAGATTCTGCCTAGTTCCGAGCTCAGGGTTTTTTCAACCTGTAACTTGTTCTTGTCAGAGACCAGCAGGGCTGAGTCGTCCGCAAACAGGAACAAGTTGCAGTCACAAGCTGACGACATGTCATTTGCATAAATTAGGAACAGTAGCGGTCCTAGTATGCTTCCTTGTGGAACACCACAGCTCACTGTGAGGGGGGGGGGGGGGGGTAGGGTACCGTTTACCTCCACCATCTGTTCCCTCCCCTCAAGGTAGGATTGCATCCAGCTCACTGATAGACTATCAAAACCAATTGCTTTTAGCTTGTCAATCAGAATGGAGTGATTGACCGTGTCAAAGGCCTTTTGTAGGTCCAGCATGACCATGCCGCAGTATTTGCCTGCGTCCACCTCTTGTTTGATGTGGTCATTCAAATAGAGAAGGCATGTGTCAGTGGAGTGGGATGTTCTGAAGCCAGATTGGAATTCGTAGATTAGATTTTTTCCCGCTAGGTACTTTTCGACCTGTTCGTAGACTCTTTTTTCCATGACTTTCGAGATGGAGGTGAGAATAGAAACAGGGCGGTAGTTGCCTGGGTCTAATTTGCTGCCCTTTTTGTGCAGAGGGGTCACCCTCGCAATTTTGAAGTCCTTGGGGACGTGTCCCTGTTTTATGGAGAGGTTTATTATGTGTGTGATGATTGGGGTGATGGCGGCTGCTGAGTCTCTGAGGAATTTGGAGGGGATGTTGTCATGGCCAGTGGCCTTGTTAGGTTGGAGGGCGCTCAGTTTATTGAGTACCTCATCTGTTGTTACCATTTCCAGCTTGAAGTCGTCCTTGCGGACCCCTAGGTTTTTGTAGTAAGCTACTATGTGTTCTACCCTTCTTTGCTTTGGCTTTTTCATCAAAACAGGTGAGTGTAAGCGACCTGGCAACCATTCCTGCAACACATCGATACCCTGATTATCAATGAAGAAACTGAGAAAGAATAGAGCTTTACACCTCTAACTACATTTTCATATCTTTTATCATTATTTTATTCCTATTGATTATTATTCCCCCCCCCCCCCCCCCACACCCTTCCTTGTCCTGGTATGTATATATGTGTGTGAATGAAATCCCGGGGAGGGCGGAGGAGGGTGGGTAATTGTGGGGGGGAGGGAGGAACGGGGCATAACTGCAGATGATTGAAATGTCCAATTATTAATAGGAAGGATACTATAGGAGGGGGCAGGGATAAAATGTACAATGATCTCATTATTGTTTTTCTATCCCAGAAACATTTATGCCAAAGAATCTTTCTATCTACCTATGTATGCATATCGCAGAAGTGCTTGTTGGTAACCTCCGGGGGCGGGAAGGGGTGGGAACGTGGGAGAGGGGAGGGGGGAATGAAGGGGGAAAAAGGGGGGAGGAAAAAAAGGAAAATGTATAACATGTACAACTGAAATGTTCAACTCAATGCTCTTCCTGCAATAAAGAAAGTTTACAAAAAACAGGTGAGTGATGGGATGGACTCTGCTGCCTGTTCCATCACACGTTGCATTCCAAGAATCTTTTGTTCCAGTTTTTTTTACACACATGAATAAATGGCATGAAGAAGACAGTCATGGCGATGATTATAGACAATGATATAGTCAGAACGAGAGGAAGGAATAACAATGCAGAGGGCGTTCTTTGAAGCTCTGGATTGTGATGTTGCAGCAGCATGTTATGCAGAAGATGAAAGGAAATCAAACTTGGAGACCCAATCAGAAGTTGGGGGAGATTTACACATGCATATGCTGAGGCTTGATCTCAGTGGATGAGCAGAGCTAATAATCCTAAATATCGCTCTCGTATTCCCTTTAAAGCTCGACCGTTGATGATAGAAAAGCCAATTAACCCCAACGTCAAGCAGCAGCATGGAAAGTAATCGCCCCAAAACAGAGATCGCCAGCTTAGAGGAACACGCTGACGTTATGGGGAGTGCGTTTACCGTCTTCTCCAGAGTCAGACGAGAAGATAGATACCAATTTCCTCTCTGTGCATTCAGTAGAAAGATATCTGGCTGCAAGCTAGCCTAGCACAAATTAATGGAAGCTGTTTTAAGATAGGCTAGTCCTACGTATAGTTCTCTACTGAACGCACAGAAAGGATATTGGTATCTATCTTCTTGTCTGACTCTGGAGAAGACAGTAAGCACATTTCCCATAATGTTAACTCACTGCCTGCCTTCGAGCAGCTCACCAGGCATTCTCTGAAAGTTTCCATTTGCGAAGCCACAAGGTAGAAATCAAGCTGTTTGACAGACTATCATACTATTTTTGTCAGTTTTTTCCACACTAGAATGACAGTTTTACTACTATCCACTCATGAAGAGTTGAATTCTGATATTCTACCTCATTGTTAGTTCCTCTTACAAGCATGTCTAAAACAGGTGATGATCTAACAACTTGTGCAACAATAGTAATGAATAAGCACCACTTAGTGCCTTGAAATATTTTCCATCAACAACCTGCTAGAAAATGGATTAATCATCAGATCGACCACTATTTAAACTGTAATTCAATAACATCATCTTTAAATACATATTATATGTAGATGATTATCCAACGTCTTCAACTTGGCTATGATTTGTAGTATCTGTTTGCTGTTTAGATAACAGTAGACTGTTATGCCCATAAAAAAGTAAAGATAATGGTAAGCTATAATAACCATTTGGTGGACACCTTTATCTAAAGCACCTTACAGTACATATATATATATTTTTTTTTCTTCTTTTTTTTCTCTTTAGCATTGGTGAGAATGAGAGGCCCAATGAGAATCAAACCCACAACTCTGGCATTACTGCCATGCTCTACCCATTGAGCTATAGGACCACACAACAATGTACTTGTAGCTGCAACCAGTTCTGTCTGTCAGTCATTTTGGTCCACAAAATTGCCTCTAGTGGCCACGGTTGTCGCTCTAGGAGGCTGAAATTTTGCATGGAGGTCAAGTGTGTGTGTGTGTGTGTGTGTGTGTGTGTGTGTGTGTTTAAGGTGTGTGTGTGTTCATGCCAATTGGCACAAAAGGGGAGTGGCCTAGAACAAAAAGGCGCATAACTTCTAAACAGATTCACATAACATGGCTAAACTTTGTGGAAAGCTCGATCATGGGGCAAAGGCACACACACACACACACACACACACGCACACACACACACACACACACACACACACACACACACACACACACACACACACACACACACACACACACACACACACACACACACACACACACACACACACACACACACACACACACACACACACACACACACACACACACACACACACACACACACACACACACATTTAGAATCTTTATTTATGTCCACATAAAGACAATGTTTAAAGGACACAAATATTATCAGTGCACTTGTACATTGTGGGTTATTCTGATACAGTCGTGCCCAAATTGACAATGGCAACCAAAGTTACACACACACATGGATGATGAACCTGACAATCAACACACAGCTCATGGATACAGGTAGCAGCGTCTTCTCCAAATTGCCCGGCTGCCAATAATTGCTGACACTGAGCAATATCTTGCTAATTGTTTGGCTCTTCTCTTCGGAAGACCGGCCATCTGAAGGCCTCTAACACCCAACTTATGGACATGACCCAGGCTTCCAAATATGAAGATTAAAAGTTTACAGTTGTAGCCGAGTTGTGATATGGTATGGTCTAACAGTTGATATTTTAACATTTTGGTTGTAAAGACTTCCTCTAGTCTAGACTGTAGTCAAACGTGCAGCCAACTTCTAGGATGAGAACCTCTCTGTTATTCTCATTAACAATAACAACATTGGGGGTGTTTGCTGAAATATCAGAGAACAATGAATTGTCCCTACACAGATTGAGCATATAATGGCTTCACACTGGTGTGCTTATACAAGCTTATATGTTGCAGGTGACCCGAGTGTGGAACTGACACTGTCTGCAATCAGATCCACGATCCTATCATGCCTACAAATGGGGGGGGGGGGGGACACACACACACACACGTTGTTTCTGATTATTGATTACCAATAACAGCATTCGTTATTTTAGCATCCTACACTGATGTGTCATGATGTCATGATGTCATGTATGTTGTGTATGTCATAAATGTCACTATAAATTGAAAATGGGGGCCCCTGATGTAAACAAGACAAACGTCTTTCTCTGGTCTGCATCCCCTTAACAATTGTGTGTATTGAGCCGTACTGTATTGTACCCATTCTGCAATCTGTTAAATAAAGTTTTCATTCATTCATCGGCTGGTTGGCTATGCTAACAAGGCCTGATCAGCATGAAATCGTTCTTACCTGTGGCCGGTTGGATCCCAAAAAGGATTTCCCAGTTATTGGTCGCCATCTGGTAGATCGATATGTCCATTGGCTGATGCTATATTCCTTTACTGCATACTGAATTCGGCGTCGCAAAAGGTATTCCATGCGATCTGATGAAGGCATAGCTTCACGCTAACAGAAAAAGTAGGCCTGAATGAAAGAAATTTACATCTGGTCTGAAAACAAGGAGTACTCCATTCTCGAGACAGCACCACTACCAGGATCTGGCCCTTGCACTTTTCCGAATTGTTGTGGGAGTTGTAGTATTATGTAGTATCACTTGGATTGACTTAATTATTGCCGATGCCTTTTGTAGACTACAATGTTTTTTTTTCATAGAAAAAAAGTCACCGGCCACTGTGGCCGGTAGAATGACAGTTACCGGCCACAGCCGAATTCTACCAGCATTTGGCCGGTGGTCAGGTGTTAATGTCAAGCCCTGCACACAACGATTGTTTATTGTTTATTCAGATCCCCATTAGATGTCCCTAGACAACAGCTATTCTTCCTGATGTAAGCGGCCCCAAAACAAAAAGGTTGGAGACCCCTGACCTTAAAGATTTACCCAAACGGAGTGAGCATTCTTCTTTTGAAAGTCATGGTTTCTGTGACAGACTTCTCACAACAACGCCAGAGTGGGGCTGGTCATGCAGGTCCAACTCCAAACATGAGTTTGAAAGTCCAAGTTGTTTACTGGAAATTCTGTTCAAACTATCTCTGGCCAAAAGCACAAGGTCAAATAATCCCATTTTGTTTAGGAGGAAACCATGTTTCATAAATAATGAATGAGGACCTGGCTTTAGACGCCTGTTTGTCCCTGCAGTGAAAACCAGACAAGTGAATAGTAGACAGTATGACTGTAACACATTCTGACAACTGGTCTAGGGGCCAGTTTCCAAAAGTGTCTTAGAAGGTCGTTGACAGGGAAATTTACTGTACCAACACACTTCCGTGAATGATTTTGTCAAATTATTCCACATCATCGCTCATTTCTTAGAAAGGAACAAAGAAATACTTAAAGGGATAGTTCAGATTTTTCCCACGATGTGGCGGACTACCGCCCTGGGCTGTATGTGGCAAACTGTGGTCACTCACTCACTCACTCACTCACTCACTCACTCACTCACTCACTCACTCACTCACTCACTCACTCACTCACTCACTCACTCGCTCACTCACTCATACATGGACATTTGGTGAGGGACGTTTTGTGGGACGTCTTGTAGGACACATGCGCAGGTCATGTAGGTGCAACACAAAAGCCTACATGTAGTTGCGCTGTGGGTTTGGCCGTTTCTCAGCACAATCCATGCTGTTCCTCATGCTAGCTCTGGCTAGTTAGTCACAAACTAATGCAAAGTTAATGGGGTCCAGCTCCTGTCTGTACAAGCTGATTGAAGCACAACTAAAATGTACTCCGCAGTGCACACAAAGTAGATTTCAGTTAGCTTCGGTCACCTTGTACAGGCAGGAGCTGGACCTTGTTGACATTGCGTTGCGACGAACTAGCCAGAGCTAATGTGAGGAACAGCATGGATTGTGCTGAGAAAGGACCGATCAATAACATCGCCATTGGTAAGTATAGGCTACGGTTTCAAAAAATCTGAACTATACCTTTAACACTAAGATGTATTTTTAGAAACATGGGCCCTGAAAAAACACTGCATTTCTTTTCTGACAAGGTATACATGTCGTCCCCTTTGTTAGATGTTAGTCTAACAGGCCGTCTAGGATGATGGTCCTGCTGTCTTGGCTCAGGTTTCCCTGGACTCTGCAAACGCTGTCAGTAATAAATAGATTAAAGTGTGTGATGGTGCAATAACCATCCTAGGACTCCTACACAGCCCCACCAAACACTGATGCACTGAAGACTGCAGCTGTCGTTGTCTGAACACAAGGTCAGACCCCTGCTTCAGTAAGACATGAGAGGTTGTCTGTGAGTGTCTGTGTGTGAGAGAGAGAGAGAGAGAGAGAGAGAGAGAGAGAGAATACAGAATAGAGGATAGATACTAGAGAATAGAGGTTAGATACTAGAGAATAGAGGATAGATACTAGAGAATAGAGGATAGATACTAGAGAATAGAGGATAGATACTAGAGAATAGAGGATAGATACTAGAGAATAGAGGATAGATACTAGAGAATAGATGATAGATAATAGAGAATATATGACAGAGGATAGAGAATAGTGGATAGATGATAGATAATAGAGAATATATGACAGATGCTAGAATAGAGGATAGAGATTAGAGGATAGATAATAGAGGATAGAGAACAGATGGCAGAGGATAGAGAATACAGAATAGATGATAGATAATAGAGAATAGAGGACAGAGGATAGAGAATAGTGGATAGATGATAGATAATAGAGAATATATGACAGATGCTAGAATAGAGGATAGAGAATAGAGATTAGAGGATAGTTAATAGAGGATAGAGAACAGATGGCAGAGGATAGAGAATACAGAATAGATGATAGATAATAGAGAATAGATGACAGATGCTATATAATAGAGGATAGAGAAAAGAGAATTCAAAATAGATGATAGATAATAGAGGATAGAGGATAGATAATAGAGAATATAGGATAGATGACATGATAGAGAATAGAGGATAGAAAATAGAGGATAGAGAACAGAGGATAGAGAATATAATATAGAGGATAGATGACATATGATAGAGAATAGAGAATTAAGGATAGAGGATAGAAGATAGAGAATAGAGGATAGAGAAAAGAGGATAGAGAATAGACTGCATGTACCGGAGACCAGCGGTGAAGGCCGTCTCTCTGAGACCATGCCCGAACTGCTGCAGAAGATACTAGGGACGGACGTCCTCCCCTCGCCTCCTATCTGTGAGTCGGCCTACAGAGCGGGCAGGTTTTCTCCCGGCGTGAACAAAGAACCGAGGCCCATTATAGTCAAGCTGAACAGACTCCAACAGAGAGAAATCATCATGCGGTCGGCTCGTACCAGAAGGGGTACTCTGAGGCTTGGCGATCACAAAGTGGCCATTTTCGAGGACTTTACACCGGAGGTTCAAGCTCAGAGAGCCGAGTACAAGGTGGTCCTGACTAAGCTATGGAAGCTAGGCCTGAGGCCCACGTTATTCGCTCCCGCGAAACTATCTGTGTTGGAGAAGGTCGGTGGTCAGCGTTTGTTTTGGTCGTTGGCTAAAGCGAAGGAATATCTCGCGGAGACACCAGAGTCTGTTGCTTGATATCTATGGAGGGTGAGTGACTTGGCGGTTTGGGCCTATATACATTGATTAGGTCGACTATTCACAAACACTTGCTGTCATGCCCAGACATGCTAACTGTCCTCTGCCCATCCAACTAGCGGGGCTTCCCAATGACTTCTGTTACTTGCTAAAGCTGACCTCATGGTCGTACTTGTGTATCGCCTCTTTGGAAGCTAACGAGCTAGCTGAACAATGTACATAGTAGGCTAACGTGCTATCCGGATTCGTCACTAGCTTACGCGCTAGCCTCGGGCTAACCAACGGGCTTCGACTATGGTCTGCGCTGAGACATTCGTTAATGGTTACGTATTTTGGTTGCTGTTGTTGTTCAAAGGGACATTGGTTTGCACAGTTCAAGAGTGACCGAGTCCCTAACTAACTTCTGGTATGCTTTTTATTTTTATATCCAGGTTGTTTTGAGCTTTGGTGATCCAAAGTAGATGCCAAGGTCGGTTGAATATGCATATACAATATTTGATAACAGGTTGGGTCGGGTATGGCTTGCACTTCAGGGCTATATGGTTATATGGCTTGCACTCTAGCCATTACCCTCTCTTCCTTTCTTTTTTCTTTCCTATTGTCGCTGTTTTTATGTCATCTATATGCGCGATTTAAAATGTGATCCGGTTCTACCTTGGACTAACAGCTGACTCGCCTTAATTTTGTTTTGAATTTTCCGTGAGGCACTTATGCTATAACGTTGATACATTAATATGCAGACTCCAAGGTGGATGGTTACAGGTTGATACTGAGTAATTATATAATAATTATTGTCGCTGTTTTAATGGCATTTGAATGAGCAATTTAACTGTGATCCGATCCTACCTTGGACTAACTGCTAATCGGCCTTAAATGTGTTTTGAATTTTCCGTGATCCACTTATACTATAACGTTGCGACATTAATATGCAGACTCCAAGGTAGTTGGTTACAGGGTTGATGCTGAGTAATTATATAATAATTAGTGTCGCTGTTTTAAGGGCATTTGAATGAGCAATTTAACTGTGATTCGATCCTACCTTGGACTAACTGCTCCGACCGATATCTTTATTGAAACAATGTATGATGACAGGTGGTGTCAGGTGTTGCCTATTACCATCCCCGGATTGATTAATGAATGATTGTGTTTAATTCTATTCTTACATAGGTTAGGTCATTTCAGCCGTTGTGCCTGATCAGAGGGACGGCTAAAGGGGTGCACTCTGACCATAAACTTTTTTTTTCCCTTCCTCCTTTTTTTTGTCATTGTTTAATTGACACTGTTCACACAATTTTGCACAATTAACCTGTGACCCAAACCTGCCTTAGACTATCGGCTGGGATGCTTTAATTTAATTTTGTTTTGAATTTTCCTATACCTTTTTGGGCTATAACAATGTGATGTTGAAGCGCAGATTCGGAAATAGAGGGCTGCAGGTTGATGCGGAGTTATTATTTAATAATGGCTATTTTTACCATTATGGTTGTCTCATGTTGGGGCCAGGGCTCAGGTGGTTTTCGACCGATATCTTTATTGAATTTTATTTTATTATTATTTGTGTTTATTGGACTAGTGGGGGTTTACTCAGGGGTTTATCTAGAGGGGGGTGGGAGTGGGAAGCGTCTTATTGATCCATGTCTCTAGTGGGAAGTGATAGGAAGATGACCATCCTCAGTGGATGGGGCATAGGGTGGGGATTGGAGAGTGGGTATAGAGGAACTTATAGTAGGACGGGTGGGTTAGGGTTTAGAGTAGAAGGAGGGGGGGCTGTAGCTGGGGTGGTATTTTTATGTGTTCTATGTACTGTTGTCTTATATATGTGTAAGTGTTCCTCCTCTGAACTCCTGGGATTGACTGTCCGGGCCCGCCGGGATCGGCACCTCTGTACTCAGCCTGGCTGCACGGGTATGTTCTCTACGCACTTATACAAGCTCGACCATGGCTAAATTGAATATTTTAATTTGGAACGCAGGAGGGCTTAACGCCCCACACAAGCGTGCCAGTGTCCTTTGGCTATTGAAGAGGAGAAATATTGACCTTGCTCTCCTTAGTGAGACGCATTTAATGGTAGGTGACGTGTCAAGACTGGCAAATCGGCAATATCACGTTATCTCCTCATCCTCAGCCGATGATAAGACGAAAGGAGTAGTCATAGTTACAAGACGTAACCTTGATATCAAAATCTTGGATGTATGGTCGGACACGGAGGGAAGGATTACTATAGCAAAAGTTGAATTCTTGCATAGGAAGATGGCTATAATAGCATTGTATGCTCCTAACACATTTGATTCAGCGTTCTATAATACAATCACGAAGAATATGTTGGAACTTAATGGATACGCTCTCATTGTGGGTGGCGATTTTAATGCGTGCTGGGATGCGGAGATGGATAGGTCCGGGCCCTCTGAAACGAGCGACCAGAAACGGGCCTCTAAGGCCCTCAGGATGTGGGCCAAAGACACGGGGCTCACAGACCTCTGGCGCATATGCAACCCCACCCTCAGAGATTACTCTCACCTGTCAGCCAGACACAAAAGCTTCTCTCGAATTGACTATGCATTCGCGTCCCCTAATATGTTTGATAGTTTCGATGTCTCATTGGTTCCCTTGGCTCTCTCAGACCACAAGGGGATTTTCCTTACGGCAACCTTTGGCAGGCTCTCCGCAAGAGCTCCCAGATGGCGTTTTAATTCGACCTTGCTAAAGAACGATGACTTCTGTTCTGAGTTCAGGAGTAAACTAGCTGAATTTTTGCAGATCAACGTTGGCACAGTAGAAGACCCTAGGGTCCTGTGGAACGCATTGAAAGGATTCATCAGGGGTCATGTCACACTATTTGCCTCCAATTTGCGAAAATCCCGGTCAAAAAAGCTAGAAGGACTGGAATCATTATATGCGGACCTACACGCATCCTTGCAAACTGACTATAATGAACGACTAAACACACAACGTAAGATAGTCAAAAAAGAAATAAACTCCATACTTAAACAACAGTCTGAGTTTTTGATACATAGGACAAGACAAAATTACTATTTTCACGGCTCCAGACCTAGCCATCTATTGGCAATGAAAATACGCTCAAATGATCATTTCTCAGATATCCCCTCGATTAGGACGAGCCAGGGTGCAGTCACTACTGATTCGAAAAAGATCAATGACACTTTTAAAGAGTTCTACTCACAGTTATATAGCTCAGAGGGTAATCTGGATGACTCTAGATTTGAATCGTTCATTGGCGGGCTTGAGATACCCCACATTTCTGAGGAAGAGGCCAAGGAACTGGGGAGACCGATTACTCTCGTAGAATTGAGGGAGACTATTGTTGAAATGCAGAGGGGTAAGGCGCCAGGCTGGGATGGTATTCCACCCGAAGTGTATTTAGCTTTCTGGGACCAACTGGGTCCATTGATGCTCGATATGATCAATTACGCTATCGAACAAGGGGAGTTCTCAAGAGATGTCAATATGGCGTTGATTTCTTTACTTCTCAAAAAGGACAAAGATCCCAATGATTGTGGTAGCTATAGACCCTTGAGTCTTCTCGGGGCCGATTTAAAGGTGTTTGCCAAGGTGCTGGCCCGTCGCCTGCAGAGATTTATGTCTGTATTGGTACACTGCGATCAAACTGGTTTTATCCCGGGGCGTCTGGCTGCAGATAATCTTAGGAGGCTGTTGCATGTAATCGATAACAGTAAAGACAATACAACTCCATCCACAGTTCTGTCTTTGGATGCCATGAAGGCGTTTGACAGACTTGAGTGGTCATACCTGTGGAAGGTACTTGAGGTCATGGGTCTTGGAAAGAGTTTTATTCATATGATTAAAGTCCTGTATGCCTCGCCGTCTGCGATGATACTGACAGGCAAAAACTGTTCCACACTCTTTCCAGTCTCCAGATCTTCTAGACAGGGTTGCCCTCTGAGCCCGGGACTGTTCGCGCTTTCCCTCGAACCTTTGGCCCAATTTATTAGGCAATCGGAGGACATCGTCCCCATAATGGTCAACAATACTCCACACAAAATTGCTCTCTATGCGGATGACCTGCTGATTTTCATGGACGACCCCTCCCGGTCGGCCACAAAATTATAGAGGATAATCGACGACTTTGGTAAATTGTCAGGTTTTAAGATTAACTGGAACAAATCAGCCTGCCTACCTCTTAATGAACTGGCCAAGGCGGTACGACTACCAGCTGATATCCCCATAGTAGAACATTTTAAATACCTGGGCATAGAGATATTCCCCACGCTGAACCAAACTACTAAGTACAACTTCACGGGTACTTATGATAAAATACGCCAGGATCTAGACAGGTGGTCGTCCCTTCCTAACTCCTTACAAGCCCGGGCTTCCATAATCAAAATGAACATCCTGCCTAGGATAAATTTTATTAGCTCAATGCTCCCCCTGCCCCCTCCAATAGACCACTGGCGCAAGGTACAATCGATGGTATCTAAGTTTGTCTGGAATAACAAACGCCCGAGAATCAAAAGGGCTACTACTCAACGTAGGAAACAAGATGGGGGCCTCGCAATCCCTGATTTTAAACTTTATTTCTGGTCCTTTTCACTGAGACCTCTGATGTGCTGGCTAGACCCTGTAGAGGCTGTATCGTGGCGCTCCTTAGAAGCGGCGGCGGTGTCTCCGCTAAGATTGCAGGATGTAGTGTACTCCACTGTCTCTATTGCGAAATGCCGGCTGAGGTATGGACCGATCATAACTCACGTGATCCAAACGTGGCGTAATGTACAGAGGTCGTGTGGGGTTAAATGCCCTTGGCACCTGGACTCTCCAATTTTTAATAACCAGCAATTACTTGTTGGACACAAGCCGGTTAATATTCCTCAATGGCAAAGGAGGGGAGTGCATACTCTGGAGGATATTTATGATAAGAACGGCCTCCGTGCGTTTCAGGACTTAAGAGAATTTTATGATCTTCCCGGCGAGTCCTTCTTTCTTTACCTTCAACTAAGGTCAGCACTGAGGGCGCATGGCGTACCGTGGGCTCAAGCCTTGCACCCACACCCCTTCCTCAGGCTCATAGTGGACAGGACGACATCCAGAGGGTTTGTCTCCGACTTTTATACGCTCTTAATTCAATCCACGTATAAAAATTTATCATTGGATACAATCTGGCGTGTGGATATCCCGGAGTTGGACCCCGAGTTTGACTGGGATGATGTTTGGGCAAATGTGGCATTATCTTCCCGCAACCCCAATCACCAGCAAATTAATTTTAATTATATTCATAGGACCTATCTTACACCTAGGAAGCTATTTGCTATGGGACTGATAACCGACTCTCGGTGCACTTTGTGCTCTCAAAAGGCCACTGGCACTTATATGCATATGTATTGGGATTGCCCACCAGTGGCCCGCTTCTGGAGGTCAATAACGGACAAACTTTCAGATCTGTGTGGCTTAACTATCCCATTCACAGCTGTTACGCTACTCCTGAACGATATAACGACACTACCCGCGTCCGTACAACTGAAAAGGGTTGTCCTAGCCGGCGTCACAGCAGCGAAGAAGCTAATAGCAATGAGATGGAAGGAGCCTGAGAAGCTTACAATGATTAACTGGTCCCTAACTCTATTGGATGTGATTTATCTTGAGATATCCACAGCCCGGGTGATTGGGGTGGGGCAGGCTGGAATTGACCTGTGGTTCGCAGCAGCTGAGAAGGTAAAGACCGCAGTGTGCGGCTGAGCGGGGTTGGGGTGCGTGTTCGGGTGAGTCCGGCGGTCTCTTGGGAGGGGGAGGAGGGAAAATGTTTTTGTCTGTCTTGTCCCTTGTCTTGTCAACTTGAGTTTAGCTGGGGATATTATGGGGGGGCAGCTATTTAACTAGTTCTTCACTGTTTGGCCACTTTTACACGGTCTCTGTGAGTCTATGGAACACCTACAGGTTTTTGTTTTTTCATGAAGGTTCATTGCTCTGTTTTCAGGTCGTGTTCCCCCAAAAAATGGTCCTGGTGGTGGGTTGGAGATGTACGTTTTATTAATATGGGGTCACACGGCCGGGAATCGGGACTGAACACTGGGAAAGACCATTTATTAGATAGTACCCCTTGGAATTAATTTAGTAGGTTGAACTCTGGTTTCTTTTCTCTTGTCTGTATAATTGTTAGTCATTATTATCATTGTTTTTGTTATTTTCTTGTGAAGTTCTATGTATTGTGATTGTGGTTAATGTGTTGTCTTGTTTCGTGAGAATGTCAATAAAAAAATTTGATCAAAAAAGAGAATAGACTGCATGTAGGGAAATGCAAGTGAATGTGTATGTGCATGTAAGCTTTTGTGAGTGTGTTTGTGCATGTGTGTGTGTGCATGCGTGTGTGTGTGCAGATTTGCATGTGCATTCGTGTGTTCATTCATGTGCGAGCGTATGTAAATATATCTGCGTCTGAGACTATGAGTGCGTGCACATGTTTTGTCTGTGCCCACGTCTGTGTCTGTGTGTGCATGTGTGTGTGTGTGTGTGTGTGTGTGTGTGTGTGTGTGTGTGTGTACACTAAGCTAAGTGTGCAAGTGTTTTAATGGGAAGCAGTCACAAGGCTGCTGACGGCTCCATAAAGGAGTCTTTGAATGGCCGGGCTCTGGTAAATTCATAGCAGATGTGGAGGAAAGAATATCCGCCCAGGTTGAGTGGCCCTTCACAGCCAGGCGACAGGCGTCCAATCCAGAGGAGGCAGACGGACGGCAGGCAGGAGCCAAGGGAGAGAGAGACACACTCTGGGTGGATTCCAATCACCAAGGAGGGACCTGCGTGTAGGGCACTAAGCAGGGAGGATGAGAGGTCTTCCACCAAGCCACTATGTCTATGGCTTTTACAGATGCGCTAAAGCAATATTTTCAATCATTTAAAATGAGGATCGTGTAGATTCAACCACGTGTAATTATGTGGAATAAGCATGTAATTTAGTGGTTGAGCTTACATGGGTCCACATTCCATTAGGTCAGCAATGCGGACCTTGTAGAGTCAATCACTAAATTGCCTGAATTTTCCACCCAAAGTGTGCGGTTGATTCGCGGTCCTCATTCCAAATGACCGAAAATCTTATTTAGTATATCCTTAAAAATAGATAATAATAGCCCTTTTTGAAATATAAATAGAATAGAATATTTTCAAATAAATACAATAAATATAAAACAAAACAAACAAACAAAAAAAATAAACACTTTGAGTACTCTGTGCCAAGGGCTGTTCCCTGTACTACTGGGCAGGTTTTCCATAAAAGAATTATCCTTGCAGGGAGCATTGCTTAGGAATGGCCCCTACAGTTTGGAAAACAGCCTCTGGTTCTCTCTGGACCCAGGGAGTCTGGGGCTCGCTGAGGCCAGGCTTTATGCCACCTTTCCTGGCTCGGGCCGACGCCGAGGGAGGGGGGTGGGGGGGACTGGCGCCTCACAGCCAATTAACATCCTCTCACACAGCGAGCGCGGCCAGGTAGCACATGATAGGCTTCAGGCTCTCTACCATAGAAGCCAGCCAGGCGCTGAGTGAGAGCCAAGGCCCGCGGCCATCAAAGACAGGTGAGGTAAGTCTCATTACCGGACGCCATACACTGTGTATCTGTCAGCGTGGTGACCCCGGGCCAGTGTTTGTCAAGGACCGAGATGTTATCACCGCCTACGCCCCCAAAGGGACTCCGTTTGCAGGAAGGGAGAGAGAGAAAAAGGCTGCTAAAGAGAAAATGGTATCTAAGAGAGCTGCTGGTTTTCTTGTATTGTCAACGATTTTCCACATCCCCAGGCAGAGTACAATTGGGCATAATGGTTGGTCGCTGTTAGTTGCTAGATTAAGACTCCAAACTCTTGCCTGTAAAATATTTATAAAAAAGAAGAAGCAATTTTGGGTCACAAGACAATATATTTAAGAATTGTGGGTCCTTGGAGAGAGTGTTTGCTCACCAAGGCCCCGGGCTAACTATTAGAGGGTTGAGTCAACCGTTGAGGACGTGAAGAGGGTTGGTGAGACATGGGGAGAACAGCTCTCCAGAATGTTCCTGTGTTTCCACTCTGTGCACTTCCTGGTGTTACACTGACTGATGCCGCCGCAATTCTGGGTCCCGACATTTTCTCCACAATCAGTCTTAATTAATGTGCCTTGACCTTAGTATGACCTGATGCCCATCACGCAGGTAAACTAGTAATTCAGATACCAATATCTACAAACAATGGGTCTCATTTATCAGTCTTCTCTGAGGATTCAGAGATTTTTTTTTAGAAAAAAGGCCCATAACCAAATATGATCATAGAAATGTGCTCAGTATAAATCCCAAAGAAAGCAGTCCAAGACAAGTGGTTATAGATTTATGATAAAAAGAAATCCTTCAGTAAGCCTAGTTAGCAACACACACCACTGCAAGAGAGAAAGCCACAAATGATGACTGGGAAATTTTTAGAGTGGAGCACTAAAGCTTATTCATACATATTCTGTTCCCTGACGCACTTGCAAGTGCCTGCGCTGCTTTATTCACTCAGACGTTTCTGTAAATAAAGCGTCCCGTACGTAAACTGCATTTGCAAACTCTCCTCGAGTTGAAAGTGAAGTAAATCCGAGCACATTTCTCTGAACATGGCCCCGGCTCTCCTGTCCCGAGGCAGTGATAAATAGGGTTCAATGAGAGCAGTCCAACTCCCATGTCGGAGGGGAGCTCTGGTTGTGACCACTATGTCAAATCTGGTTTCCTTAAAACATCCTCACTTTTAACTTCAATCCAGGTTTGTAATGGGGACCAATCTCTGTAAAGAAAAGAGAACTAGTAAAAAAAAAAAAAAAAAAAAAAAAAAAAAAAAAAAATCCAAACTAAAACAGAAAGACCTTTGACAAAGTATGTACAAGTTCCAAAACAGTAAGTGGCAGGGAGTGAGATGGATGTAATGTGGCCAGACATTTCCCAAAAGAGCCAT
>NC_140165.1:219820478-220015478 GCF_963971535.1 Notolepis coatsorum | reverse complement strand
AATAATGCAATAGTGCATTGCAATAAAATAGTTATCATCGTATTTTTTCGGGAGGCCGGTAAGGAGTGCATTACAGTAGTCGAGTTGGCTTGAGATAAAGGCATGGATCTGGTTTTCAGCGTCCTTTTGATTTATAAATGGCCGTACTTTAGCTATGTTTCTAAGGTGGAAGAATTAAGTTTTTGTCAACTTGTTGATTGTGATTTAAAGCTTAGGTCTGAGTCTACCATAACATCAAGACTTAACTCACTCAAATACAGTTAGCAGCTGGATAGACCACAGATGGACATTAGCTTCTGCTAAATCTGGTGCAAACATATTTTCATGTAACAATGATGAATTGTCAATTTTTTTTTCTTTTAAATAGATTCGGGGCTTTTCAGAAAACATTCGGGGCTTGAGCCCAAGTAGCCACCCCCTAGCCCCGCCCCTGTAGAGGACGCTCTAGGCGGAGCAACTCAGGAACACCACCAGGTGGCGAGTATAAATAGAGATGTCTCCTCCCATTCTTTCTCTTTCCCCAAGCCTCTCAGTGAGAGGAGAACGTAAGGTTATGTATATAACCAAGTTCTGTGAATGCTAGTGACGCTCAGCATCATAATGCATATATCTCGCTTCAGTGGATATGCACTGAATACATTTCAAAATGTACCTTTACATACCAACATCCGTCTGACAACACCCCCATCTGCTGCCTACATAAGCAGGGGTGAGGCCACACACTCATCTCCTTCCCAACAAATTTCACCACAATGAAAGATCAAGGGCCGCAGTGGTGCCTAGATGCTGAGCGTCACTAGCATTCACAGAACTTGGTTATATACATAACCTTACGTTCTGTTTCATGCTAGCTTCCGCTCAGCATCATAATGCATAGCAGGAGCTGAGCGGGAGCTAGAAGCTCGACAAATGTACCCCACTGAGGCCCCCCACAACCATCAGAACCGGGGAGGACCGAGCCCCCCCGACCCTCCCTAATGGAGGGATACCCTCCCTATTGGAGGACGGGAGGGAGACGGATCCGACCGTGCGAAGAGGAACTCGAGCAACTCAACGCACAGGGTGAGCAGACCGTGGCTTGACCCCACGACTACGCACACGCACAACCCGCATGCCACCAGGGAACGAACGGAAGGAACAAACCTCGTTACTGCCCCCAAAATCACGGGGTCAAGAGCAAACTCAACCCCGTGGCAAGGCCGTAGCAGCGGAGCGCGAAGGAAGACCCAGACCCACTGAAGGGACTGGATCCCCCGGAAAAAGGGGGCCCGGAGAGGTCAATGACGCCAGGCATCAAGACCCCACCAGGCGGTCACTAAGGGGCCTTTCTCACTCATTATATTCGTTTCCATTCCATTCCGTTCTAGCCCGTTCCGAGATCTAATGCGAACTTCCCCCCTCCCTCTCCCCCCTCTAGTTTGTGTACACACTGCAGTCTTGGTTCGCTCCGGGTTCTGTTTACGGTTTGCCTTTTAAGCGTTTACGCTTGCTGTAGGCGATGATGTCACATTCGAAAATGTAAACAGGAAGTGTCTTAACACGACGGCGGAGACTGGATGCTGATATAAAATGAACAAATAACCAATAAATATGAAGTTATATTTGAACCTCTGTTGTCAAGCCTTGTCAATATAACCCACCCCATTTTATCACGAATGGATGGTGTTGTAGAGTCCGCTTTTGAGCGTTTTGCAGGGTTAACTATAACGCTAAGCTAACGGCTAATGCTAGTTAGCTTAGCCTTTTACTAGTAACATTGCTGCATCGATTATATTAAATGTCATTGATCTACTGGTCGACCACGGCCGACTGGTTGGGCACCACTGGTCTAATAGAAATAAATGCATTCGAACAAGAAAGTATAGTATACAGCAATGGCTAACGCTAAGCTAACGGCTAACGCTAGTTAGCTTAGCCTGTCCAGCAGCTAACATTATCCCATCGCTCGTGTCAATTATATTACATGTCATTGATCTACTGGTCGACCACGGCCGACTGGTTGGGCACCACTGGTCTAATAGAAATAAATGCATTCAAACAAGAAAGAAACCAATGTATAGAAATAGCATGGCAAACAAAAATGGCCAGGCCTAATGCGAGCCAGAAGTGCTGTGCTTTGTAACGTGGCTTCATGTTTTCATCCACTGAGCTGTGAGCACTGAGCATGACAGTAACGACGTTGTGTGTGTCACACCCCCCGCTCCCACTGGCCCGAATCCGAAACCACCTAATCCAACTGTCCCAGGTTCAGCGGGGGGTAAAACGCGCTGGTTCGATCCCAAAAGGGGTGTGTCCGTCTGAGTGAGAACACTCCCCCCCGTTCCCGGGAGCAGTGATTCGATCCCAATAGGTGAGTGAGAAAGGCCCCTTAGTGACACCGCCCCCCACATCGCCAGCGTATTCGGACAGGGCCCCTCCAAGAGCGGGCCCTTTCCCCCCATTAGTACGCCGCCTGGCACACTGACCCTGCAACACAGGCAGTCAGCATGGCCGTAAGCACTCAAGGTTAACCAACGGAAGCAGGCAGCGCACCGGGGAAACCAGGCAACAGGCTGTAGACCCGAGCCTGGAGCACTGCGGGCGAGACAGGCGCCAAAGGGGTCAACTGAAAACAGCACCCCGGCGGAAGGGGCGTATGCTGGCATTGTTGCGCACCATGACAAAGCCTCCACCAAAAAACCCCGACCCAGAGGGGTCGAGGCAAAGAAGGCTGACACGATTGGCAGACGTCATGAACGTGCAGGGGCACACTCAACCGGGTAACCCGGGAGTTGACTCTGCTCCAACACACCAGGGAATCAACCACCCTCTTGGTACCACATGTGGTGGTTGTTTCTATAACCCCTCAAGAAAAAACTCCAAAAACACACCTGCGGGTATACACTGGCTATACCGCAGTACAAGTGTTTCAGTTTTCAAAAAAGGGTTATTCCAGGCCTACGGGTCGACGAAACATTACTTCGGACCGGGCCCGGTGGCTCAGGAAGCACACAGGGTTACCAGAGGAGGTCCAAAAGACCACCCCAACAGCCCCCTCTTCGCCACGCGTGAGAGAGGAGCGAAAAGAATGGAGAACCAGCCCTAAGCTTACTGCACTTGGTATTCCCAGGCGGTCTCCCATCCAAGTACTAACCAGGACTGAACCTGCTTAGCTTCCGAGATCGGACGAGATCGGGCGTGTTCAGGTTGGTATGGCCGTAAGCCATTACGATAGTGCAGAGTACAACATGTACCCAACAAAGGGTCTCCATAACGCCTAACCCTGTGACACCCGGGCCGACCCGGCATTTTTCCCCCCGAAAAAAGCACAAGTCCCTCAGGGTACCAGAACAGCAGATCTGCAGCCCCGGCGGACAACGGGTTAACTGACCTGGACCAGCGTGACCAGAACCAGTCCCATGCCCTAACCACGCCAACATGCCCACTCCAGAAGAGGGGGTAGGTATGCGTGTCGATCTAAAACA
Organism: Notolepis coatsorum; assembly: GCF_963971535.1. NCBI lineage: Eukaryota > Metazoa > Chordata > Actinopteri > Aulopiformes > Paralepididae > Notolepis > Notolepis coatsorum. Next base: position 220,012,014 of record NC_140165.1, on the reverse strand, counting down.
TGAAAAGAGGGCGCCACCCAGACGGTCCCATTTGTACCGCGCTCAGTGGCCCACCCCAAGGGCGTGAGACCCCTCTACCTATGTTCTGATCTATTCCGTTAACATCCCCCAGATATGAACGAGAATTCATCGAGACAACCTAGTAAACTGGCGCTCGGAAGAGAACTCCATCCCAGTTGCCCTATAAAAACGCTGTTTTAATAACGAGCAACCAAGGCGCACTTAGCCCCCTGCGTGATTCTTAACAGAAACACCCCGAGCCAGCACTATGTACGCGTCGAGACCCAAACACATCAATGGATAGTCTAGCAAGACACCAGACATTGTTCCTCCAAGTCGCCTGGGAGAACGACACGGAGCCGTCGTGCTTCATGTTCCTTCCTCTTTTTATTTAAAAAAGAAAGAAACACAGACTGACATGAATCCCACGTGACGCAGCTGAGGGTAATTTCTTTTTACATTTTTACATCCTGCCACCCTCGCCACAGGGAGGAGACGGAAATCCCCAGAGAGACTTCCCACGCGAGCTGTATAGATTGAAAAGAATATATTGCAACATTGAGCTATGTAACACTTGGGTTAGGGCTCTCCGAGGAGGAGGCACTGAACCAATACACACTCCATAATCGAATTGAATCGAATACACACACAATAGAGCAGAACTCCTTTTTTGAAGTTCTACTCACCTTGACAATCTGAGGAGGAGGCTCTGAACTCTGAGGAGGCTCCCTCACTGGGAAGGAGAGTCCAAACTCACAGAAGGCACTTCTCTCTGAGGAGGAGCTTCGTGAGGAGGAGCTCTGACAACTCCCTGAAACAGATCCATAACATGGACCTGAACAACCCACGGAAGTCTTACCACTAGAGACGCGCTCAGTGACGTAGTCTATGGCGGGGGATTTCCGTGGTGCACACGCCCAATCTTCCAGGGCGTGGGACCAGGAAACTCCCCCCCCCCCCTCTTACCCTGTAACGTGCCGAACAGCAACGTGACAGGAACCTTGAAGGACAGGAGGTTTTAACCCCTGACCAATCAGAAAAGGGGAGGAAAGGATTACCAGTTCACCCCTTTACGACCCCTCACCCATGATACGATGTAATGACAAGTAGAGCATGACACAGTCATAGCCTGCTACATGAAGCATCGAACAGCCTCACATAGCTCATGTGATAACCTGCTACCTGAGTTTTACTAAGGAAAAACACAGAACAGAGAGGGCCCCTTTAAAGGGGAACTATTTTACTATTTCTTTCACTATTTGGGCACTTTTACACAATTCCTGTGAATCTATGGAACACCTCTGTAATATATATATATTTTTTTATTAATTGTTTTGTATTTCTAATCAAGTCCTCAAAAACAGCATTTTTCTACCTCAAGATCTCGAGCCGTTTTGAGCCGTGTGGAGAGAGAGGCTGTGTGGGCTCCTGGTCAGGGTCCAGCCACTGTGTGGAGCTCATCTTCTATCTCAACATTAACATGCAGCGGTGTCTTTCTGACATCACATATCGCGCACATTTTCAAATGACTCAGTTCAGTGAGGGTGAATATTGTGAGAGGAGAATTGGAAGAATGCGCCAATATGAGAATTTTGAGACATAGATCATATTAATATAAGTTCACATAGCTAGGAAACAATGCTAAACACTCAAAAAGGCCATTTATAAGATAGTTCCCCTTTAAGAGCCCCGGTCCAGACTTACACATGTGCTTCTGTGGGCCAAACCTAACCCAGTTGTAGATCACAAAGACACACACAACCCTTCATCACAACAAAAAATGGCACAGTACACTCCTACTACAGAGGAACGCCGTTTTTCATAACGAGAGAAGACAGAAGTCCTCGATTATGTATTGGCCACAGGCCTTGCTAAGCACACATGATAAGTGACCAAACAACCTTTTCTTCAGGAAAAAATTGTTTCTCAAGCGGAAAGCACAACCCCAGCAATTAAGCTGAGGGTTACATTGTATCCCCACAAACACAGTGACACAATATATTGTAACCAAACATGTCTGAGAGGAGGGGGGGAAGCCCCAGGGAACCGGGGGGTCACCCCTCCTATCTTACCCTTGATACGACCAAGGCGAACAGGCACCTCTGTTAATGTGTGAACATACTGTTCATTGTCATCACAGGCTGAGAAAAAGATTCATTCCTCAATCACATGTCACTAAGCATAGCTTTACAGGTTTAATTAACCCTCTTAGTTGTGAGTTCACCCACGGTACAACGTTACATGAACACACATGTTCTCATCACAACCAAACCAGTTCATTTTTACACACGTAAAAAACAACACCAATTTACTACAGAGAGAAGCTATACCAGTGACAAGACAATTCACACACAACACGCGTCGTATCCTCAATGTATTGCAGCAACACATGTTTTGGAAACATCGTTATTACAAAACATTTAGAAGGGAAGAAAAGAAGAAGTGTTTAAAGTTCGGAGGACTCCTACCTTCACCCAGAACGCAGGCCGAAAGAACCGCAACACTGGTTAACGGGACACCGAGTTGAACCCAGCATCTCCTGCGCCGGTGACAAGGGTATGTCCGCAACGCCACCCAGCCGCCGTTCTCCATGTTGACGAAGTCCTCGCTGGCACTGGCACCCGGGTGTAGGGTCGACTAACATCCTCTGTCAAAGATGACGTCGTAGTCAGAGTGTTTTAAGGCATGTTATAGTCACAGTATCGTTTCAACAGTGTAGCATTAAGCATTAACAGTGTAGACTGATAGCAACAAGCTAACGTTTACTAGCCTGGTAAACACAACGAGCTAGCGCCGCAGCTAACAGCTGACTGGCTAACACAGTAGGCCACAAACTAGCATGCCAGCTAAGCAGCTATCACCTGAACTGTACACAACGACATAACAAGCCACACTTCAGACAGGCCGCTGTCCAAGTCCCTCCCCATCCTAAGAGGAAAGAGAAAAAGAAATGTCAAACACAGTTTTCAACTGTGATTTACCAGACATACAGCGGAGCCAGCACAATTCCCATCCGGGCTGCAGCCGACTTTGAGCATGGAACTCCCGATAAAGAAGATCCTATGCCCACATTTCCTCGTTAGGGTGTACTTCCACATTTATGTGAAAGATGGGGCCTGCACGGGACAGAGAAGCATCCGCTCGTCCAGAGGATCCTGGGTTCACCAGGTCCTGGTTGCGGCCCACTAGGTTGACCGTCATGGGCATCAGACCAAGATCCTCCGTCCGCCGCTTAAGAAGCCGAGCAGAGGACCCCTAGTCCGGAGTCGGCTTTCGTAAAATTGTCAGCTAACCCCCATAGCATAAGCAGACAACCAGTGCTCGCAAGCAAAACAGTACTTACCCCACCCTGGAAGCAACCGCTTTCTCACAACAGCTGGTGCTTCCCACAGTCCAGCTGTATGGCCGGAGGGCCAAACCCATCCAGCCACAGCAAGGAGAACTGCAATTGGGGAGCATGTCAGCGGCATGAGCCCCTAATACGAAAAAAGCCAGTGGTGGTCAGAATGATCATCATCTTCCAGACACTCCAGTGACGAAGACAATATCGCCGTATTTTCTCGAAAATAGTGAGAGAAAATAAAGATATAATGTCAACGTATCTCCTTGTTCTTCTGTTTTCCTTTCTTAATACTTTCTTCCTCGCCAAGTGATTGGTATACAGGCACTATCATGTGGATGAAATTTGAGAAGGAGATGAGTGTGTGGCCCCACCCCTGCTTATGTAGGCAGCAGATGGGGGTGTGGTCAGACGGATGTTGGTATGTAAAGGTACATTTTGAAATGTATTCAGTGCATATCCACTGAAGCGAGATATATGCATTATGATGCTGAGCGGAAGCTAGCATGAAACAGAACTGTAGAACTGCTGCTCTGCCATGTGAATAAATAAACCACGCCAGTTAAGGCTCAAGATATAAACCATGCCTCTTGACTGATTGATTGATTGAATTGATTGATTGATTGAAAAGTTTATTAACAGATTGCAGAATGGGTACAGTACAGTACAGCTCAATACATACAATTGTTAAGAGGATGCAGACCTGAGAAAGACTTTCGTCTTGTTTCCATCAGGGTCCCCCATTTTCAATTCATCATATGACACACACGACATACAGATAGACAGTACTGCTACATCTATACATTTATGACCTACCAGATTTTAAAATACAGTACTGTTTGTGATACAAAAAAAATCCAGAAAAAGAGTGTATATACATTTGACATAGAAACTGTGCATTGGAGGAGGTTGAGGGTAGGTGGGGTGGGGCTGTACATTGGAGGTGGGGGGGGGGGGACACTGTACATTGGAATACTGACATACATTTGACATAGAAACTGTACATTGGAGGAGGGGGTTGGGTGGGGCTGTACATTGGAGGTGGGGGGGGGGGGGGTTGGGTATGGGGGGGGGGTACTGTACATTGGAATACTGACAAAGCCAAGTCAAGTCAAGTCAAGAGTTTTAATTGTCACGGCATACAGGTATACAATGAAATGCGGCTGGTCTTGCCCGCGACGATGTGCGGTGTTTGCCATGTTTGGTCTTTATTGTACAACTGGGTTAGGACATTTGTAGGGGCCAGTTTCGAATTGCAGTCTCCCGTAGGTGTTCTTTGAGAGTGTTTTTGAAGGTGGGTAGTGATTCACATTCCTTTACAGCTTTGGGTAGGGCGTTCCACATTGATGTGGCATAATTGCGAAACGTGTTTAGTCCCTTGTTTGAGCCGAATCTGGGTTTTACATGATTTGTGGAGCTCCCTCTGATGTTGTGATCGTGGTATTCACTGACCTTTGGGAAGTATTTTGACATGTACATGGGTACCTTGGTCGTGTAGTGTATCTTGTAGACCAGGCCCATTGCAAGTTGCTGTACTCTGTCGTCTACTCTAAGCCATCCTAGGTTGGCAAAGTGTGCAGGGGTGAGGTGGGTTCTAGGAGTCAGGTCAAGCAGTAGTCTGACTAGTTTGTTTTGAGATGTTTGTAATTTGGTTTTTAGTGCCTTTGAGGTGCTTTGGTACCATGAGGTGCAAGCATAGTCGTAGTACCCGTTAATGAGTGCTCCTGCCAGAGTCTTCAGGGTATTCTTGTTTACCAGAGAGGAGATCCGGTACAAGAATCGAGTTCGTTGGTTGACTTTTTTTTATTACATTGGATGCCATTTTGTCACAGGAAAGATTAGCCTCTAGGATGGAACCCAGGTAGGTAATTTCATCTTTCCTTGTGACAATATTGTCACCCACTGTAACTGAGAAGCCGTCGGTCTTGCTGAGTTTGTTATTTGAACCGAAGAGAATGGACTCTGTTTTGCCCATGTGTAATGATAGTTTGTTGTCGGCGAGCCATATGCAGATTTTGCCTAGTTCCGGGCTGAGGGTTTTTTCAACCTGTAACTTGTTCTTGTCAGAGACCAGCAGGGCTGAGTCGTCCGCAAACAGGAACAAGTTGCAGTCACAAGCTGACGACATGTCATTTGCATAAATTAGGAACAGTAGTGGTCCTAGTATGCTTCCTTGTGGAACACCACAGTTCACTGTGAGGGGGGGGGATAGGGTACCGTTTACCTCCACCATCTGTTCTCTCCCCTCCAGGTAGGATTGTATCCAACTCACTGATAAACTATCAAAACCAATTGCTTTTAGCTTGTCAATCAGAATGGTGTGATTGACAGTGTCGAAGGCCTTTTGTAGGTCTAGCATGACCATGCTACAGTATTTGCCCGCGTCCACCTCTTGCTTGATGTGGTCGTTCAAATAGAGAAGGCATGTGTCAGTGGAGTGGGATGTTCTGAAGCCAGATTGGAATTCGTAGATTAGATTTTTATCCGCAAGGTACTTTTCGACCTGTTCGTATACTATTTTTTCCATGACTTTCGAGATGGATGTAAGGATAGAAACAGGGCGGTAGTTGCCTGGGTCTAATTTGCTGCCCTTTTTGTGCAGGGGTGTTACTCTCGCTATTTTGAAGTCCTTGGGGACGTGTCCCTGTTTTATGGAGAGGTTTATTATGTGTGTGATGACTGGGTCGATGGCGGCTGCTGAGTCTCTGAGGAATTTGGAGGGGATGTTGTCATGGCCAGTGGCCTTGTTCGGTTGGAGGGCGCTCAGTTTATTGAGTACCTCATCTGTAGTTACCATTTCCAGTTTGAAATCGTCTTTGTGGACGCCTAGGTTCTTGTAGTATGCTACTATGTGTTCTACCCCATACTGCCCTGAGTGGGAGGGTAGTTTGTTTACCAGTGTTGTGGCTATGTTTGTGAAGAAAGTGTTTAAGTAATTGGCTACATCCAGTTTGTCTGTGATGAGCGTGTTGTCCGTCTTTATGTTTATGTTTGAGAACCTGGTTTTAAGTTTTTTACTGCAGCCTAGTTGATTATTGAGTAATTTCCAAAGTTCATGTGGTTTATTTTTGTTTTCCTCAGTTTTGTCATGTCATGTTTGTGACCACATTATTGTCGCCCTATAGCCGGATTCTGTCAATACTTTGTTTTCTTTTTGTTTTTTATTAAGAATATCGACAGGTCAACTACTTTATAAACGTTTTTTTGCGGCGAGCGACAACACACTGACTGGTTCTTCATGGGCTGCAGCTGGCGCGGCGGGGGATGAGCTAAGTGAAATTAGCCTGTCGGCTATTGACAAACCCCTTTTATTTTTTATCAAATCTTTTTTATTTTCCTTTTTTTCAAAACAAACAAAACTCAATACAATAATACAATAAAACACAAGATACTGCAATAACGGTGCGGCTGGGTAGCGCAGCGCACTAAGCGTTTGCCTACCACCGCAGAGACTCTGGGATCTAATCCAGCTGTCAGCGGTACCTCCGGCATGGTCAGTCGTCCCTACTAACACAATTGGCAGTGTTAGCGGGTGGGAAGCCGGTGGGGTATGTATCCTGGTCGTTGTAAACAGCGACTCCTACTGGTCGGTCGGGGCGCCTGCTCAGCAGGGAAGGGATCTGGGGGAGATAGTGTGATCCTCCCACGTGTTACACTCCCCCGGTGAGAGTCCTCGCTGTCAGGTGAAAAGAAGCGGCTGGCTGACTCCACATGTATCGGAGGAAGGCATGTGGTAGTCTTCTCCCTCCCCAGGCCGACAGTAGGGGGCAAAAGCGTGCAACGATCAGGAAGGGAATTGGCATAACGACTAAATTTGGATGGGAGAAAAATACGGAAAAAGGGGGAGAAAAAGTAGATAAAAAAAAAAGATACTGCAATAACGATAACAAAAATAATAATAATACAAAATACAAAATACAGAGTAAAAATAAAAAACAACACCACAAAAGACATTAGACATAAATCTTGTTTAAAAAAGAAACTAGAAAAACTGGAAACACTATACGCGGACCTATACACTGCACTGCAGACTAATTACAATGAACAAATGAACATACAACGGATGGTAGTTAAAAAATAAATAAACTCCATACTTAGAGAACACTGAGTTTTTAATACATAGGACGAGACAAAATGATTACTTTCATGGTTCTAGACCCAGCCATTTACTGGCAATGAGAATTCGCGCAAATGATAATTTTTTGGATATCCCTTCAATCAGGACACAACAAGGAGTAGTTACTACTGACTCAAAAAAGATCAATGACGGGGCCCCCAAGTGGTGAACCATGTAACGCACTGCATCGCGAAGCGGCCGACCCGGGTTCGATTCCCGGACCCGCCGTCCTTTGCCGAATGTCTTCCCCCCGCTCTGTCTCCCGTTCTTCCTTTCTCTCTCTCTCTCTACCGGACTGCCCGGTAGTAAAAACAATACAAATCTACCAAAAACATAATAATTTTTTATTTTTTTTAAGATCAATGACACTTTTAGAGAATTTTATTCACAACTGTATAGCTCAGAGGTCAACTTCGATCATTCCAAATTTTAAACGTTTATTGGCGGGCTTAAAATACCAAAATTATCCAAGGAGGAGGCAGAGGAATTGGGGAGACCAGACATAAATGTTTTTATTTCCTTTTTTCCTTCAAAACATACATAGAACAAGACATAATACAGTAAGCTCAATAACAATAACACTAACAACAACAACACCAACAATAACGACAACAAGAGAGACAATTGTTGAAATGCAGAGGGGTAAGGCACCAGGCTGGGATGGGATCCCACCTGAATTATACTTAGCATTCTGGGACCAGTTGGGCCCATTATTGCTTGAGATGATTGAACACGCCATTGAACAGGGGGGATTCTTGAGAGATGTGAATATGGCTTTAATTTCTTTACTACTCAAAAAAGACAAGGACCCCAATGACTGTGTCAGCTAGGCTTGGGCGGTATCATTTTCTTCACACCGTCATACCTTGATGACATAATACCCCGGTATATGACGGTATGACTTTCATTTTCATCAGGGGGGGGGGGGGGGGGCAACCCGTGTTACCAAGTAAACAAATCATCGTTAGCTCTCGGAATGGTAGTCAGAAGCCTGCACCGTTAGCGTTAGCATGTAGCCTAGTCATGGCAGACTATTTGATTCCTTAAGGGCTCGAAATTGCCTGGGTTTTGGTTATATGCTCCCGAAATGCTCCTGCTGTTTGGCTACTTCTATGTGCAGTGAAAACTACTTGAATGCTTTATAACCTAGTCATTGATTTAGTTCAGGGTAATCTAAGATTAGCCGCAGAGCTAACGCTAGTTAACGTGAGATAACGCTAGTTAATCAAGCTCACAGAGAGAGATAAACAGCTGACAGCGGATAGTACAGGACGGTACAAATACAATAAAAAAGCAGGTGGGGGCTGTTGTGTAAACCTTGTACTCTTTAGTTCACATATAATAAGAGACGGATTATTTGCTTGCTCCACCAGTGCACCACAACAACACACACCAACTCTCGTCACAACGCTTTACGGTATTTTCACAGCACTGTCGCAACATTACCGTAAAACGTGAACACCGTTGTGACCCACTCGCTCCACTAGTGAGGACTGGTCTCGCCCTCTGCTGGCGCGTGTGTGCACTACATTCAAAACTCCGTTTCACTGTAATAGAAACTGAAGCGCATCTGTGATTTTGACGGTTTTGACGGTATTGATTTTCAATACCGTCGGGATTTCTAAATACCCTGGTATACCGTAATACCGTCATACCGCCCAAGCCTAGTGTCAGCTATAGGCCCCTTGAGTCTTCTCTGCCCGCATAAAACTGAGCTTTGCTGCTGATGCCACTGTATCTCTGGTAACACCGTTCTGTGAGAGGGACGGGTGTTGTCTGCCCTTTTTTCTTTGGGCTGAAGAAGATCGTCGGCTGTCTGAAGTGATTAGGCCTGCATCGCAAATTTCTCACATTACACAGCTTCAGTAGTAGCTGTTAGCTAACAGTGGGCCTGTGAGAGCTAACCGTTAGCTTGCTGCGCGTTAGCCGGTGGCTATCGGTAGGCCGGTAAGAGCTGTTAGCCGGTAGCTGGCCGTTGGTCAGTGCCAACGGTGGGCTATGAAGGCTAATGTTACGTCTGGTACTCTAGCGAGTGCCAGCACTTTAACTAGTGTTCTAACTATTGCGACAGTGTCGTGTTATTCTGTTGAGTTTCACGTGACGTAGACGTTGATGTTCTGACTTACGTTACAATACATGTGTCTTCAGTTCAGTAAACACCGACATGCTGAAACTACGTGTTGTCTGATTCTTCCAACATAACATTGGCGACGAGAGATGGCTGAATTTTCTATCCCGCCCCCCTCCACCCTTCCTACCGCTGCCCGGTGAGCCGCCCGTCCCGTGGGCGTGTTGGATTTCCTCGTTCGAGACGTATATCCTGGCTACCGGTTTGGAATTGTCCGCTCATTGGTGGTTGGTGATATCACACTGCCCCTTCTCCTCGACACTGGAGCCACAGTGTCTCTATTGAATTGGGCGACATACTCTCAATTCTTCTCCCACAAACCACCCTGCGAGGCTACGCCGACTCCAAGATTGACATTGTTGGCTCCCTCCAGCTGCCGGTGAGGTACGGAGAAAAGACACTGCCTGCCTTCAATTTCAACATTGCACGCCGAGGGACCAACCTCCTCGGCCTCGACCTCTTCAGTGGCCTCGGTTTCTCTCTGCTGGACACCACAGGCTCAGAGATCCACACCGTCACCGCTGTCTCCTGGCAGCAACAGTGGCCTGCACTGTTCAACGGCGTGGGCTGCCTCCAGGTCTTCGCTCACCAGCCCCTGCTAGATCAAAAAGTGACTCCGGTCATCCAGCCCCTTCGCCGCTCCCCCCTGGCTCTCCGTGAGAGCATCGCCACCGAGTTACAGAAGATGCTGGACGACGACATCATCGAACAGGTGAACGTGTCACCCTGGATCTCCAACTTGGTGGTAGCAAAGAAGAAGTTAGGGGGGCTGCGACTCTGCGTGGACATGAGAGCGGTAAACAAGGCCATCGTCCCTGATAAATACCCCCTGCCAACCACAGAGGAGCTCACCGCCCAGTTCCACGGGTCCAAGGTGTTCTCTAAGCTGGACCTTCGTCAGGGGTACCTCCAGGTGCCACTACACCCAGAGAGCCGCAACCTCACCGCGTTCATCACCCACAGGGGGGTCTTCCGTTACAAACGCATGGCTTTTGGCTTAAGCTCCGCCCCCAGCTGCTTCCAAAAGATCATGGCCTCCGTCTTCGCCGGGATCCCCGGGGTGGCCATCTACGATGACATCGTGGTGCACGGGGCCAACGCCGAGAGTCACGACGCAAGCCTCCACAGTGTCTTAAGTGCGATGGCGAAGCACCACCTCACACTCAACGGCGAGAAGTGTGTCTTTGCCACCACGACCATTGACTTTGTTGGGTTCCGCCTCTCGGCTGACGGCATGTACCCGCTCCAGTCAAACACAGAGGCCATACACAGTGTCCCAGAGCCCACCTCAGTGGCCCAGGTGGCCTCTTTCCTGGGCATGACGGCGTACTACCTCCGCTTCCTGCCACACTACTCCGACACAACTGCACCGCTGCGGAAGCTGTTGAAGCAGGACGAGTCCTGGCTCTGGACGCCGGCCTGCTCGAATGCTGTGCGCCTCCTCAAGTCCCAGCTCACCTCATCACCAGTCCTGGCGTTTTTCGACCTAGACAGTACCACCCTCGTCACGTGTGATGCTTCCGCCGCAGCCGTTGGCGCGGTACTGTCACAGCTGCACGGGGGTGTGGAGAGGCCGGTCGTTTTCGCTTCACGGGCCCTTAGCCCCACAGAACAGGCACTGGCTGACTGCGCAGGGTGCAGGCTCCCGCTGCCCCGGGACAGGGTGTGCCCGCGGCTATAGCTCTGCAGGACAGATGATTCAATGATGTTGCAGCCCCAGCACCCGCGGCTATAGCTCTGCAGGACAGACAATTTGATGATGTTGCAGCCCCAGCACCCGCGGCTCAGCCTGAGGCTGCGGGACCTCCGCCGTTGGCTGTTGCAGTGCCCAGGCCCCGCCCACTCCGAGTGTGCAACAGGCCTGCACACCTGAATGACTTTGAGACTGAGTATCACTCCTAGGTTGAGTGAAGGGGGGGGAAATGTTACGTCTGGTGAGTGCCAGCACTTTAACTAGTGTTCTAACTATTGCGACAGTGTCGTGTTATTGTTAGCTTGGTGCTAACCGTCAGCCTGGAGTTAGCTGTTAGCTTGTGCTAAACCATTGGCGTTACCCGTGGGGAAGTAGCGGGCCCTGAACACTCTGACTCTGCGTCATCTCTGGCAGAAGATGTCGTTGGCCTGCACCATGGCCCGCCGCAGGATGTGGGCGAAACGCCGGAGCGAGGCTCCAGTTGTCGCCACTTCTGGCCCCGCCAGCAAGAGGCCTTGTCAACATGGTGGACCAGCCGTTGTTGCGGCCATTCATCCTGCGTTCCGGGGGTCAGGTAGGACATTACACTATGCCCTACTCTTCCTTCCTCCCCCCCTGAATGTTTTTGGTTAATAACAATGTTTTTGTTTAACAAAACGTGTGTTTACTTCACTGCATTTTGGGGATACGACGTGTGCTATGTGAACTCACAGCTACAAATGCTGGGGGAGCCTTCTTGCTTGGAGTTTGTGCAGTTTTTTCTGAAAAATTGCGTTGGTTGCTATTGTGTATAATTTAGCAAGACCTGTACTTCTAGCTCTCGGCCAAGGGCTTATGTCCTTCTCTCTACTTAAGACAGCGTTCTTTCTTACGTGAGTAAAGGTGAACTTGGGTTTTTTATTGTATGATGAGAGTTGTGTGTGTTCATGTAATACGTTTAGGTAAACGTAGCATTGAGTCCACAACTGGTATGGGTGTTAGCTTACAGAGTTGTACATATATGGCATATGAACCAAGGACCTTTTGAGTCCCTCTCTTTAATCTGATATTTTTTCTTGCTTAAGGGTAATGATAAAAATAACAAGTGGCAAGTTTTTCACACATAAGCCAGAGCCGTGGATAAAGCCCATTTTTTACACAAACAAGGTTATCGGCTGTGGCTGGCGTACATGATGTAAAGCTTTTACTCTACAGGTAAGTATGTGCTTTCATCTGGCGCGCCATGCAACTGGTGTCACGGCTCTGCTTTCTTATGGCGTCGTATCAGGGGTGAGGTGGTGAGGGGGTGGATAAAATAACCCCCCCCCCCCCAGATATAGTTATATCCTTTACGAAACTGATTGGCCGAGAGGTTGTGCCTTTCTACCTATCAGTCTCCCTGTCTAGGGTGTTCTCTCTCTCGTCACAGGCGGGGGGGGGATTTTCCTGTCTCCCACACCAAGTCAGGTTAGGTGGGACACGGGATTCCCCCGGCCATTTGAAAACGTCACGCTTTTTCAGGCGCTTTTTCTTGCTGGCCAAGAGACATGTCCGTGAGTTACAGGGCCTGTACTACAGACCGCTGTCATTGTAAAGGATAGGTGATGCAATGCAGTAGAGGCAACTTGTCTTGTACTCTGCTCCCTAGTAGTGTATATTGGGTCAGAGCCTCCGCCTCAGGGAGTTTCAGAGCCTCCTCCTCAGGGAGTTTCAGAGCCTCCTCCTCAGGGAGTTTCAGAGCCTCCTCTGAGATTCAGAACCTCCCTCTCAGTGAGAGAGCCTCCTCAGAGTTTCAGAGCCTCCTCCTCAGAGAGTCTTAGTCCAATTGTTACATGAACCTTTTCAATTGTTTTACTCACGTTGTGGTCTCTCTGGGAAAATCGCTGTCTTCTCCTCTTACATAAAGAGCAGAATTGATGCGGTTGTTATTCCCAGGCTTGTCGTATGTGAGCCCGTGTTTGTGTCTCTTGACCGGCTCCCTGCTGCTCGTCCCAGATAGCAAGGGGAAACGTTGTGAGGCTCTTTCTTGTTAGAAATTCACCGTCACTGTTCTCGGGTTCTTTGCGAGCATATACGCTGTTTTATGAAATCAGCGTATGGTCTTACAAGACCGATCAGCGCTGGCCCAGGGTGTTTTTCAATGATTGAATATGCTTTGTGGGTCCGGCGCGCCTTGGTTGCCCAACATCATAAAAACTGCGTTTTTTATGCGGTCGGCTGGGAAGGAGATTTTTGTCTCTACCGAGCGCCATTGCACTAGGCTAGACTCGACGGCTCACGTACATCTCCGGGGGGAGATGAGGGAGTAGATCAAAGGGGTTGATGTCATTTGGGGGCAGCGGTGGCCTAATGGTTAGAGAAGCAGGTTTTTGACCGGAAGGTCGCCGGTTCGATCCCCGGGACCGGCAGGACAAATCGGCAGCTGAAGTGCCCTTGAGCAAGGCACTTAACCCCCAACTGCTCCAGTGGAGTTGCTCAGTGGCCAATGGTGTCAGACTGTGGTTGTACTGGGCAGCTCCCAGGTCTGAATGGAACTGTGTGAATGTGAAGCAGGGCGTAGCTGAAAAAGAGCATCTGTGCTCAGCGAACCTACCCTGGGTAAATAAAGATTAAACAAAATATAGATGCCACCACGAGTTGCCCTTAACAGTGGCATGCATTGGTCCATACTGTGTTGTACCTTTTGCACAATGTTAGGGGGTTGGTCCTTCTCACCCCTCCCCTCCCTGCTAAACCGGGGATGGGAGGGGGCTGTCGGTGAGGCTGCTTCTGTCAACTCCTCTATGCATCCCTGTGTAGGTTCCGGTCCGCCTTGCCCTCAATGACCTGTTGGCCTGGGTTAACCCTTTTTAAACCTGAAACACTTGAACTGCATTGTATAGCCTGTGTATACATGCAGTTATGTTTCTGGGGTTTCTTAGTGGGTTAAGGGAGCAACCACCTCCTGTTAAAGTAAACATAGGGGGGTGGTTGTCTTCCCGTTGTGTTGGTAGCAGTTGAGCCCGGGTCTGACCACGGCTGCCCGAGAGTATGCCCCCGCATCTTTCATGACGTCTGCCAATTGTGTCAAACTGTTTCTCTGAACCTCGCCCCCGCGGGCTTAATAAATTGGCGGGGTCAGGGTTTGTGGAGATTCTGACATGGTGCACAGCATACCGAAACACCCTTTCCGCCCGGATACTGTTCTTACAGTAAGCCCCTTAGGCGCCTGTCTAGTCCACAGTGCTCCGGGCGCAGGTCGAGTTCTGCTCTTGGGACCCGTCGGCCTGGATTGAGGGATCAACCTCCTTGGAGGGTTGTCTCCACGGTGCGCCGGCTGGCCCCACGATATTGTGGGGGGGAAGCCTCTTTGGGAGCGCTTCGGAGCGGCGTGCAAAGGGGAGAAGGGCCTTCACCTGGTTTAGGCCCTGTCCGATATGCTGGCGATGTGGGGGGTGGTGTCACCAGTGACCGTCTGGTGGGGTCTCGATGCCGCGGCCTCATTGACCTCACCAGGCCCCTTTTTTCAGGGGGTCCTAGCTCCCGGGATGTGGCCTGGGGCTGGGACCTCCTCCGCGCCCCGCTGCTACGGCCTTGCCACAGGGTTGTTTTTTTTTTACCCCGACTCCGCGATGTTGGGGGCTGTGTTTTTTTGCTTCACGTCCGTTCCCTGGTGGCGTGTGGGATGCGCGTGAGAGTAGTCGCGGGCCCTTCTAAACAAAGGTAAGTCCCACGGTCTGCTCACCCTGTGCGTTTGAGGCGCTAAACCCTCTTCGCACAGTCGGGTCCGATCTCCCTCCCGTCCCTCGCTAGGGGGGGCCCGGATCCTCCCCGGTATTCTGATGGTTGTAGGGGACCTCAGCGGGTACATCTGTCGGGCTTCCGCTCTGCTGAGCTCTTGTGTTCCAATATAGCGTAAGCTATAACGAAATATAACGAAGGTTATCCTATAACCCTAGTTATATGAGTAATAGCGAGCGCTCTGCTCTGACTCACTGAGGACCCCACGGTCTTCCGTTTCGGCGGTGAAAGACTGGGGAAGGAGTTGATAGTATGGCCATGACGGTTGACCCTGCTTATATAGGAGCGGATGTGGGAGTGGTCAGGCAGGTGGGCAGGTGCGTACACGTGGTGAAAGTTTTCATTATAGAATATGGTTAAAGAGATAGTTCCAATAGAGCAGAGCGCTCGCTATTACTCATATAACTGTGGTTATAGGATAACCTTTGTTCAGAGGTCTTGTGCTGTCAAATGCCCATGGCACCTTAACTCTCCAATTTTTCATAACCAGCAACTACTTGTTGGGCACAAACCTGTTAATATTCCTCAATGGGAAAGGCGGGGAGTTCATACTGGAGGATATATATGATAAAAACTGTCAGACCTAAGACAATTTTACAATCTACCCGGCGAATCATTCTTCCTCTACTTGATTTTTATACACTCTTAATCAAATCCACATATAAAAACTAAGGCTGTCAATCGATTCAAATATTTAATTTGATTAATCACATAATTGTAGTTAACTTGCGATTAATCGCAAATTAATCGCATATTTTTTATCTGTTCTAAATCTACCTTAAACTGATCTTTTTCAAGTTTTAATACTCTATCAACATGAGAGTTGACAAATGCTTGCTTTATGCATAAAATGCATGTTTATTTATTGCCACAATGAGAAATACTGTCTAGAATCTTCAAGTAAATAAGATGTGCAAACTACATTGTAAAAGAAAATAACCCAACAAAAGAATAACAGATGGGCATACCAATTTACTAACTGTAACATTACATAGTAATTGTTGTGAAGGGCCAGATTAAACCGAATATATATATTTATTTATATATATATATTTAATTGTATTTGTATATTCTCTAATATTCCCTGATATCCCTTGTATATTCCTTGTACAATATGCATTGAATATCCATTCTAGCCTACTGAACATCCCATAATAGTCTCCATTCTACTATTGGTCGAGACCTTGGTGCCAGGCTGCCATACCCCTCAGACCCAGTTCAAACGTACCGCTCGACATGTACGAACAAGTCCTAGTTCCGCGTAGGAATTTGGCTACCGCACCACTAATGGGACTATTTGTTCATAGTGCGTATATATACTGCGCTACTAAAGTAGGACTTTCTTTTCAGTCCAGTTTCTTACCCTCCAATAGAGTCACAGACGTAAAGCCTCCCCGCGATGCCACGTGTGGGAGTAAGGCCAAGTTCGGCCTACCATCGGTATTGAGACATCGTGTATATTAATATTTGAATAGTCATATTTGGCACTATATCGTCGAGTTGGACGTAGTCTATTAAGCTAATAATAGTCTGTTAATATATAGTGCTTCGTGCGGTGAGAATACTACCGTAGTCAGTACCCCATCGTTTCGGGCAGAGAACTGGCTGCTTACCCAGGGTGGTTGACCCTATGTGAAGCTGCACCCGAGGAGCCCCAGAGCCGACGAGCGAGTGGACCTGTATACCGGATTATTCTACCGACGACAGCCCGCCTTCCCAGGCACGGATTATGCTTTGGATACTTTGATTATTCTATGGATAAAGACCCCCGACACTACCGTGTGTTGGAACCCCCCCCCCCTGGAGAGGACGCAAGGTGAGGAGACGCTCTGCAAGACGAGGTCTCTCCACATCTCTCCCCCGTGGACCGGAGAGAGCCGGCCCACAAAGAGTCCACCTGCTTTCATCTGTGGTCCAAGGATCGCCGGCGCATTGAACGGCACTACAGTGGGTTCACCTGGGATACCCTTGGCCGGACGAGGCAGCTGGATTCTACCCCCCCCCCCCTCCTACTCCTGTCGGCTTACAAGCGACCGGATTAACCCCCTCTAGTGTATCCAGCCTATAATCATTAAAGTATCATTGCTGTTATTCCTTAACTATTCCAGGTCGTATATTTACCACCTGCGCCTTCAGAGATTGGACATTATCTATTGATATACCGACGAATACTCCTTGCCATAAAAGTGCATACTATTTCAATTCATAAATGTAATTAAGTGATTAAGTGTTTATTCTACACACCATCGCTGTGTAGGAAATAAAGACCTGTTTCTAATTCGTACATTTGTGTTGGATCCGTTTCATCTACGTGAGAGTGTTCATGATAATATATTTATGCCGTGTACTGGGTGGCCGAATATTAAGTACAAAGGTAGTGGTAGTAAGTATCATATCTAGTAATACAGTCAGGGAATTGTACCCCTCAGTTACAATTGGTCCTTCGAACCGGATGGTAATTAGTGTAATATTAATATAGTGTTATTAATATTGAAATGGCCTATGATGAACACTCCACGAAACGATCCTCCTAACCAACGCCCGCAGCGCGAACGACGGCTCCCTCAGTACTTAGAGGCTTACGCTGTCAGTCAACAACCTAGTCTTCTACTAACAGTAAACGCGGTAAAACTAGAAAGTAAAAGTATGTCTAACCCCAACGCCCAGACTACCCCGACCATAGAGGCCCCTACGGGCTCTAATGTAACTGACCAAGTTCACGGTGGGGACCAGTGGGAACCAGACATGACTTCACACCCCGCCAGTACTGAAGAAGTAGTCCCTGATGAGTCCCGGGAGGAATACAACGCTACCGAGAGAGAACTCGGCACGGAAGAAGACGGGGAGAGCACCGTGGAGATAGAGCTCCAAGGCTCCGCAAGGAGTACCCCGAGGGAAGGCTCCCCTATACAACCGCCTTCTCCCAGCGAGGCAGAGAGGACCCTACAGCAGGCCTTCCTCATCAGCCTGAACGCCGCTGCTGAACGCGACCGACTGCAGATCCAGCAGCGAAGCGAACACGAGCAGATACGTCTAGAAATAAGACGCATTCAGATGGAAGAGAATGTGGCCCGAGAACGAGCCGGTGCTCAACGGGACGCAGCGCGCGACAGACAGCAGTCGCAACTAATAGAACAGCTGATCAGACGGACAACACCCTCTCCCTCCGCCAGAGGCTCCAGGAACTCGTCTAGACACACCTCCAGGGCGGCATCCCCTAGCCGAGTAAACAACCCTGAACTTGACCAACAGACGAGGTCTATACCCCCCACAGACCACCTCCCCCCACCGGTCCAAGCGAGACCTAGCAACCGGGAAGGAGCAGCATATCCTGTGGAGAGGCTAAACCAGAGACTACAAGCACTGGATGACCTAACTGAAGACGAAGAGGAAGAGGAGGAGAACCGCGCCCGAAGACAGCACAGTACTCTACCGGACCAGGAGGTCCGGTACAGCCCAGGCTATACTCCCGCGGAGCTGCGCTACAGACCCCCGACTCTATACACGGGTGAGCACGACGCACGACCCGCACCGAGGAACAGCACCTGGACAAGCGGGCCATGGTACACTGCCGGTACCAGCCCATACCAAGGAGCGGGAGGAGACTCGCCTAGGAGGCCTCCCCCCCAACGCTCGCCGATGTATCCACAGTCAGCGTCATACATTGGCACGCCTATGGTACCCGACTTCACCCAAGAGAACCGGGCCCAGTATACAGAACTCCGCATGTGTCTGGAGACCATGTTGGTGGATGTATTGGATGAACGCCACAAATACGCCATCCTACTGCAGCACTTAAAGGTGCCCCGCGCACATAATATAGCGCTCGCCTACGCGACTTCCACCACCCCATACACAGCAGCGCTGGTAGCATTGGACCAGAGGTATGGGCGCATATGGGATTACGTGATCCAGGAGATCCGACACATCGACCGCTTACCCCCAGCAATAGACAATCGAGCACTGGACGACCTGTCCATCAGAGTGCAGTCCCTGGTAGGGATGTTGGGAGCGCAAAGAGAGAAGGGGAAGTATGAACTTTACGCCAACTCAAATGTGGAAAGGATCCTGGAGAAGCTGCCGCCCGCTCGTCAGGAGCGCTTTAGGCGGCAGAGGGACCACAGAGACCCGAATGGCCCCGAACCGAACCTCCTCGATCTAGCAGACTTCCTGGCGAGAGAAGTCAGCAGCCTACGGCTAGATACATTCGGACGGAGCACCCCTGGCTCCAGAGAAGGAACCAGACGACTAAATGATGGAAGAAGATCGGTGACTGTGATGCACCAATCGGAGTCAGTACCGAGCAGCAGGAGCCACAGTACCCCCTCCAGAACGGAGAAGTGGAAGATAGTGTGCCCCTACTGTGAGAAAGAACACTGGCTAGCGCAATGTGACTCTCTCCCCAAGCTGAACGCGGAGGAAGCAGGTCAATGGATAAAGTCCAACAAGCGCTGTTTTCGCTGTGCGCGCTCACACATGGCAGCCGAATGCCGCTTAAAGAAAAGGTGCACCAAGTGCGATGGAGCCCATCTGGACATACTTCACGACAGTAACAGACGGCGCCCTTCACCTGCACCATCCAGCCGCAAAGCGAGCGTCATGTACATCGATCCCGCCAGCAGCAGTGGAGCCCGAGTACTCCTAAAAGTAGTGCGTGTGACACTAAGCTACCAGAATAAAGTCCTGGACACTTACGCCGTCCTCGATGACGGGTCAGAGAAGACCCTGCTGCTCGCCTCCGCTGCGGCCCAGCTAGGGCTGCGGGGAAGCGAAACCCAAATGACAATTCGGACAATAAGACGAGATTTGAAGACGATAAAGGGCGAGAATGTCTCATTCTCTATCGCAGCAAGCGGCCAGCCTGAGCGACGGTACCAGATTGCAGACGCTTTCACCAGCCAAGAAATAGGACTGTCGCGGTACACATACCCCGTCGCCAAGCTGATGGAGAAATATGCACATCTGCGCAAGTTACCGATCCCGCTCATAGACAATGCTATGCCGACCCTGTTGATAGGCTCCGACCATGCAGACCTCATTGTCCCGATAGACCGGGTTCATACCGGACCCCGAGGCTGTCCTGCAGCAGTCGAGACCCGTTTGGGATGGACTCTCCAAGGCCCGCTCGCCAAATCTCTCAACCGAAGTACAGCCACTAGATGTCTCCACTCCCGAGTCAAAGAGGGAGAAACCGCACTCCTGCAACACGTAGAGCGGCTATGGAGCTTGGAACAAATGCCCTTTAAGAATGGAAAGAAAGACATTCGCTCTAAAGATGACATTTACGCCATTCACCTCCTCGAGACAGGGACCAAGAGAGTCCCGGTCAACGGCGTGTTGAGATAGGCCACGCCACTCCTGCGGCGAGAAGGAATGCCTACTTTCCACGCCAAGACAGACGCCATAGAACGGTACCTGCTGAACACGGAGCGGCGCTTAGCCAAGAACCCCGCCCAAGAGAGTGTATACCGCGCTGAGATTGAGAAGCTCATCACAGCGGGACACGTCACAAAGATGGACATTAAAGAGGCTGACCAGACCACTGAATCGTGGTACGTGCCCCACCACAAGGTCCATCACAACGGTAAAGACCGCATAGTATTTAACTGCAGCTACCAGATCGGATCCCAAAATCTGAATAAAGAGTTACTGCCCGGTCCCACACTCGGCCCCTCCCTACTCGGCGTTCCACTCCGCTTCCGCCAGGAAAAGGTGGCCATCAGCGGGGACATTAAAGGAATGTTCCTGCAGGTGAGATTAGTAGAGGCGGACAAGCCCCTGTTACGGTTCCTATGGAGAGAGAAGCCAGGAGATGAGCACCCAGCCATCTACCAATGGGAAGTCCTCCCCTTCGGAACGACGTGCAGCCCCTGCTGTGCGACATTTGCACTACAGAAACATGTAGCAGAGGACCCAGCAGCGGACGAAGAGGTCCGACACAGCGTAAAGAACAGCTTCTACGTAGACAACTGTCTACAAAGCCTTTCAACCCAGGAAGAAGCCGAGGCTCTCCTGATTAAACTCCGCGCCTCATTGATCAAAGGCGGCTTTGATCTCAGGCAGTGGGCCAGCAGCGATCCGCAAGTACTGCGCAGCCTCTCCTCCGAGGACAAGGCAGCCAGCAGCGAGACCTGGATGGCTACAATCCCGGGAGAAGCCCAGGAGATGACCCTGGGATTGGTGTGGCGATTCAAAACAGATTCGCTTCACTACAGACACAAGCCCCTGACTACGGAGCAGGGAAGGCCGGCGGCGGCGCCGACCACCAGACGGAGTGTGTACACAACACTCGCCCGACAATATGACCCGCTAGGATGTATTCTACCGTACACCACCAGGGCAAAAATGATTGTACGAGCATTGTGGGACAAGGACCAGGGCTGGGACGACCCCATTCCCGCACACCTTGCATCCACCTGGAGAGAGTGGGAGATGGAGCTCCACTCACTCCCAGGCGTTAATATGCGCCGAAGCTACTTCCCACCCACGGTGAGGCCAGAGACATGTAAAATGGACTTACACGTCTTCAGTGACGCCTCAGAGGTCGCATACGGATCAGTAGCCTACTTGCGGGCCCAAGACCAGGGGGGAGAGATCTACACAGCATTTGTCCTCGCCCGCTCGAGAATAGCCCCACGCAAGCAACAATCTATCCCACGTCTAGAGCTCTGCGCAGCCCTAGCCGGAGCGCACCTAGCCACGCTCATCCAACGTGAGCTCACCATACCGGTGTCTAGAACAATCCTGTGGTCAGATTCCACGACGGTACTCGCCTGGATCAAATCGGACTCATGCAAGTACAAAGTCTTCGTGGGAGTCAGAGTCACCGAGATTCAAGACTTAACCGAAGAGTTAACCGGAGAAACAGAGTGGCGCTACGTTGATACAAAACAGAACCCAGCTGACGTCATCACCCGGGGGATGCCCCTGGATGACCTCACCCGTCGCAATGTCTACAGTGACGGCCCCGCATTCCTAAGACTCCCGGAAGGACAGTGGCCCATGCCTATCCCGAGGGAAGCAAGTCCAGAGGAGGTGGAAATTAAGAAGTCTGTGTTCTGTGGATTGAGCACCGTAGCCTCCACCGACCCTAACATAAACGATTGCACGTCCATAGAGAGTGCACAACAAAGAACATTCCTGCGGTACCACCCGGAGTGCAAGTCCCCCGCTGATATGTCAGCGGCTAACTACGAGGAAGCAGAATTGCTTCTACTGCAGCGAGCCCAGAGAGACTCGTTCCCCGATGAATTGGCCTGTCTACAGGGAGGAAAGCCCGTCCCATCCGACAGCAGATTAATTCACCTGGCCCCCGAGAGCGACGCTCACACCCTCATCAGAGTGGGTGGTCGCCTACGCAGAGCCCCCAATCTACCGGATGACATTAAATACCCGATCGTATTGAACAGCCGACACAAGGTCACAGAGCTGATTATAAAGAAATACGATGAGGATGTACATCACGCAGGAGCAGAAAGAGTCTTCGCGGAAATCAGACGTCGTTACTGGATCCTACAAGGAAGAGAGGCGGTACGACGCTTCCAACGAACATGTCTAGACTGCCGCAAGTGGCGCGCGCAGCCCAGCATACCAAGGATGGCTGACCTTCCTCCATGTCGCCTCCGAATCGGTGACAAGCCATTCCACTCAACGGGTATGGACTGCTTTGGCCCGCTGCACATAAAGAAAGGAAGAGGAACCGAGAAGCGGTGGGGTATTGTATTCAAATGCATGACCACCAGAGCGATACACATCGAGCTTCTCCCGACCATGAGCACAGACTCATTCCTTATGGCCTTCCGTAGATTCATATCACGGAAAGGAAGACCGTCTACCCTATTGTCCGATCATGGGACAAACTTTAAAGGCGGCGAAAGAGAGCTGAGAGAGAGCTTCCAAGCTATGGGCCCAGAACTTAAGACCCACCTCGCTCCAGCACAGGTTGATTTCCAATTCAACCCCCCAAACGCACCCCACTTCGGTGGCACTTGGGAACGAGAAGTGCGCTCCATAAAGACAGCCCTGTACGCAGTACTTGGGGCCCAGACTGTGGCGGAAGAAGTCCTAATGACAGTCCTCACGGAGATTGAGGGAGTACTTAACTCGAAGCCCCTCGGATATGTCTCCAGTGATGTGGCGGATATCGACCCAGTTACCCCCAACACACTCCTGATGGGGCGGCTAGATCCCACATTACCCCAGACAATGTACCGGCCTGAAGAAGCGAACGGCCGACGAATGTGGAGGTACAGCCAAGTATTAGCCGACAAGTTTTGGAACAGTTTCCTACTGCACTACCTACCGTCTCTACAGACCCGCCAGAAGTGGGTAAAGGAGAGAGACAATTTGACAGAAGGAACAGTCGTCATGATTATTGATCAATCACTGCCCAGAGCTATGTGGCCGGCCGGCCGCGTAAGCAAAGTGATCACCGGTGCCGACGGCAAGGTCCGAGCAGCTGAAGTGCTCGTCCAGGGTCGCACTTACACCCGTCCCGTGGCAAGGCTCATAGAACTGCCTCGACTCCCAGACACAATCGATGATGACCATGACCCTACAACCCTATGACTTTGTGAAGTTGACTGACCCCTACAGCAAACCCTTATGTGTAAATAGACAACGCGATTAATCTGTCTCCGTTTAACTGATTAGGTCTGGGACCTATTCAGGGGGTGGCTGTTGTGAAGGGCCAGATTAAACCGAATATATATATTTATTTATATATATATATTTAATTGTATTTGTATATTCTCTAATATTCCCTGATATCCCTTGTATATTCCTTGTACAATATGCATTGAATATCCATTCTAGCCTACTGAACATCCCATAATAGTCTCCATTCTACTATTGGTCGAGACCTTGGTGCCAGGCTGCCATACCCCTCAGACCCAGTTCAAACGTACCGCTCGACATGTACGAACAAGTCCTAGTTCCGCGTAGGAATTTGGCTACCGCACCACTAATGGGACTATTTGTTCATAGTGCGTATATATACTGTGCTACTAAAGTAGGACTTTCTTTTCAGTCCAGTTTCTTACCCTCCAATAGAGTCACAGACGTAAAGCCTCCCCGCGATGCCACGTGTGGGAGTAAGGCCAAGTTCGGCCTACCATCGGTATTGAGACATCGTGTATATTAATATTTGAATAGTCATATTTGGCACTATATCGTCGAGTTGGACGTAGTCTATTAAGCTAATAATAGTCTGTTAATATATAGTGCTTCGTGCGGTGAGAATACTACCGTAGTCAGTACCCCATCGTTTCGGGCAGAGAACTGGCTGCTTACCCAGGGTGGTTGACCCTATGTGAAGCTGCACCCGAGGAGCCCCAGAGCCGACGAGCGAGTGGACCTGTATACCGGATTATTCTACCGACGACAGCCCGCCTTCCCAGGCACGGATTATGCTTTGGATACTTTGATTATTCTATGGATAAAGACCCCCGACACTACCGTGTGTTGGAACCCCCCCCCCCTGGAGAGGACGCAAGGTGAGGAGACGCTCTGCAAGACGAGGTCTCTCCACATCTCTCCCCCGTGGACCGGAGAGAGCCGGCCCACAAAGAGTCCACCTGCTTTCATCTGTGGTCCAAGGATCGCCGGCGCATTGAACGGCACTACAGTGGGTTCACCTGGGATACCCTTGGCCGGACGAGGCAGCTGGATTCTACCCCCCCCCCCCCTCCTACTCCTGTCGGCTTACAAGCGACCGGATTAACCCCCTCTAGTGTATCCAGCCTATAATCATTAAAGTATCATTGCTGTTATTCCTTAACTATTCCAGGTCGTATATTTACCACCTGCGCCTTCAGAGATTGGACATTATCTATTGATATACCGACGAATACTCCTTGCCATAAAAGTGCATACTATTTCAATTCATAAATGTAATTAAGTGATTAAGTGTTTATTCTACACACCATCGCTGTGTAGGAAATAAAGACCTGTTTCTAATTCGTACATTTGTGTTGGATCCGTTTCATCTACGTGAGAGTGTTCATGATAATATATTTATGCCGTGTACTGGGTGGCCGAATATTAAGTACAAAGGTAGTGGTAGTAAGTATCATATCTAGTAATACAGTCAGGGAATTGTACCCCTCAGTTACAGTACATTACATTTACATTTACATTTAGTCATTTAGCTGACGCTTTTATCCAAAGCGACTTACAAGTTCTGTACGACAAGCCATCAGGAAGGGCACAACTCTATCAGCTGAGCAACAATGTTCATCAAAGTGTTGAGTGCTACAGTGTAGGTTAGTTTATTAGGACAAGTGCATGACAGTACGGTTAGTTAGGGTTAGATTTTTTTTTTTTTTTTTTTTTTTAATTCAGATAATGGTTGAAGAAGTGCGTCTTTAGTCGACGGCGAAAGATTGGACGTGATTCGGCTGTCCTAACTGGGGTGGGTAGTTCATTCCACCATTGTGGGGCAAGGACTGAGAATAGGCGACTTCTCTTTGATGACCCTCCCGGAGCTTGGATAGGAGTAGGTCTGAGGCGGCCAGAAGATGCAGAGCGTAGGGGTCTTGAGGGTGTGTAGTTAGAGACCATTGACCGGAGGTAGGCGGGAGCGGTTCCCTTTGCCGCACGGTATGCTAGGTCGAGGGCCTTGAAGCGGATTCGTGCAGCAATGGGGAGCCAGTGCAGGTCCCTAAGAAGTGGGGTGACATGGGCCGACTTCGGTAGGTTTGAGATCAGGCGGGCCGCTGCGTTCTGAATGAGTTGAAGAGGCTTAGTGGCAGTGGCCGGGAGGCCAGCGAGCAGTGCATTGCAGTAGTCGAGGCGGGAGATGACTGTTGATTGGACGAGGAGTTGGGTGGCTTCTTTTGTCAGGAAGGGGCGTATCCTTCTGACGTTGCTCAGGAGGAATCGGCAGGTTCTGGTCGTCGCTGCGATGTGAGCAGAGAAGTTCAACTGGTCGTCGAGGACAACACCAAGGTTCTTGGCGGTCGGGGACGCAGTCACAGCTGCATTCTCGACTGTGATTGAAAGGTCGGTTAGGGGGGAGGATTTGGCCGGCAGGTGGAGCAATTCTGTTTTGCTTAGGTTCAGTTTGAGGTGGTTGGACGTCATCCAGGCTGAGATGTCGGACAGACAGGCCGAGATCCGCACAGAGACGTGGATATCTGAGGGAGGGAAGGAGAGGAAGAGTTGAGTATCGTCGGCATAACAATGGTAGGAGAAGCCATGAGACGTGATAATGTTACCCAGTGATTTAGTGTAGAGGGAGAAGAGAAGGGGTCCTAAAACCGAGCCCTGGGGGACACCCGTCCGCAGGGGGCGGGTGGCCGACAGGGTCCCTCTCCATGACACTTGGTAGGAGCGGTCATTGAGGTATGATGACAGCCATGTCAGCGCAGAGCCAGCCACTCCCATTCCTGCGAGGGCCGCAAGGAGGATCTGGTGGTTGACTGTGTCGAAGGCTGCAGATAGATCTAGGAGAATCAGGACAGAGGAGAGGCCTTTCGCTTTTGCTAAGTGAAGTGCCTCTGTGACCGCAATGAGGGCTGTCTCTGTGGAGTGACCAGTCCTGAAGCCTGACTGATTAGGGTCTAGGAGGTCATTCTGTAAGAGATAAGTAGTAAGTTGGTTGGATACAGCACGTTCAAGTGTTTTAGAAAGGAAGGAGAGAAGAGAGACAGGACGGTAGTTGCCTATGACAGTAGGGTTCAGGGTTGGTTTTTTTATGAGCGGCGTGACTCTGGCTTGTTTTAGGGAGGTGGGGACCACCCCCGAGTTGAGTGAGGAGTTGATGGTTGCAGTTAGGAATGGGAGGATGTCTGGTGCTATGGTCTGGAGGAGTGGGGAGGGTAGCTGGTCCAGCTGGCAAGTAGTCGGACGGTTTGACGTTACCAGTGTCAGGGTCTCTGCTTCTGTAATGGGAGAGAAAGATGACAGAGTGAAGGATGAGGTTCTCGATTCAGCATTTGGAATGGGTGGGGGTTGGGAGAAGGAGCTGCGGATGTTCTCCACTTTTTCCTCAAAGAAGATCGCAAAGTCTTCGGCAGAGAAAGATGAGGGAGGGGGGGGTGGGGGGGGAGTGAGGAGGGAGGACATGGTAGCATGCAGTTTGCGAAGATTCTTGGCAGAGGCCTCGATCCTATGGTGGAAGAAAGAAGCTTTGGCATTAGTGATGGTTTTGGAGAATGTTAACAAGAGGTTGTGATATGTGTCGATGTCAGCAGTGAGGCGTGACTTTCTATACTTCCTTTCAGCTGCTCTCAGGACCTGTCTTTGTTCTCTCACTGGATCTGTCAGCCATGGACTGGGTGGGGAACGGCGGGCAGGTTTCTCAACGAGGGGACAGAGCTTGTCGAAGGAGGTTGCCAGGGCTGAAAGGAGGGTGGAGGTTGCCATCTCTGTGGAGAGAGCAGAGAAGGTGTCACTCAAAGGTAGAGCGGATAGTATGTCAGAGGAGAGGGTGGAGTACATACATATTACAACAGTAATGATTACTAACACAGTAGTGTGTTGAACTTTACACTTGAACTATATTCATCCCCATTTTTTTGTTTAAGCAGCCATTTAACACAAAAGGATGACCCTCATGCATTGCAAATTTGCATAAATTCAAAACAAACAAAATAACTTAAAAGAAAATAATAATTTAAAGGGGAACTATCTTATAAATGGCCTTTTGAGTGTTTAGTTCAAGTTCAAGTTCAAGTTCTTTAATAGTTGTCATACAGAAGTACAGAATACTTTCATACAAAATGCTTCTTACTGTTACGCTCCAGAGACTGTGCTAGACAAGATAGTATCAAATAACATAATATAGCATGTAATTTAGAAGAAGAAAAATGAGGTCACAGTGTTCGGTATAGACATATGTACAATGTTCTGAGTTACCATATAATATACAATACTATGCAGTGTACTAATGTACAGTACTATCTAGTGCAAAGCAGAAATGGGATGAGGTACAATTTTAGGTACAATTTACAGTAAGGTGTACGAGTTGTAGTGCAATCCTTCATCAATAAATATAAAGTGTGGGGAGTGGGTGCTACAGTGTGTTTGTTTAAAGTGGGTGTGTGCTATAAAGTGTGTGGAGTGGGTGCTACAGTGTGTTTGTTTAAAGTGAGTGTGTGCGTGTGGATGTGTGTGCTATGTGCGTTTGGTGGTTGTTGTTGTGTAGTGTTCATTCATTGTTCGTTTAGCAGCCTGATGGCCTGGGGATAGAAGCTTCTTCTGAGTCTTTCTGTGCTCGCCTTGAGACTCCGGTATCGCTTGCCTGACCGCAGCAGTTCAAAGAGGCAGTTGTTCGGGTGACTGGAGTCTTTAATGATTCTCTTAGCCTTGCCCGTGCAACGCTTGTTGTAAATGTTCTGGAGGGTGGGGAGCCCCCCTCCAATTGTGCGTTCGGCTGAACGTGTCACTCTTTGTAGTCTGCTTCGGTCTTGTGCAGTGCTATTCCCAAACCAGGAGGTGATGTTGCCGGTCAAGATGCTCTCTATTGTACATGAGTAGAAGTTCTTAAGGATCTTCTGACTGACTTGGAACTTCCTTAGGCGCCTGAGGAAGTAGAGGCGTTGTCGTGCCTTCTTCACAACACTGTCAATGTGTGTGGTCCATGTCAAGTCCTCGGATATGTAGGCTCCGAGGTACTTAAAGCTGTTGACTCTCTCAACCGGTGCCCCGTCGATGCTGAGGGGGCTGTAGTCCTTGACCCCCGACCTCCTGAAGTCCACAATCATCTCCTTTGTTTTGCTGACGTTCAGGGAGAGGCTGTTTTCCTGGCACCATCCCGCCAGGACCTTGACCTCTTCCAGGTAGGCCCTCTCGTCGTTGGCAGAGATCAGGCCCACCACCACTGTGTCGTCAGCAAATTTGATGATTGTATTGCTACTCCGCTGAGCCACACAGTCGTGTGTGTACAGGGAGTAGAGGAGGGGACTCAGAACACAGCCCTGGGGGGCCCCTATGTTGAGGGTGATGGATGAGGAGGTGCAGTTGCCTGCTCTCACCACCTGGGGTCTGCCAGTCAGGAAGTCCAAGACCCACTGGCAGAGGTCATAGCCCAAGCCCAGGTCCCTGAGCTTGGCTATGAGTATGGAGGGGACTATGGTATTGAATGCCGAGCTGTAGTCGATGAATAGCATTCTCACATAGTTCCCCTGCCTCTTGTCCAGGTGTGATGCTGCTGTGTGCAGCACATGGGCTATGGCGTCCTCCGTGGACCTGTTGGGGCGGTATGCAAATTGCAGGGGGTCCATGTTGATGGGGAGGGAGGAGCAGATGTAGCCCTTTACTAGCTTCTCAAAGCACTTCATGGCTATGGAGGTGAGAGCTACAGGGCGGTAATAATAATACATCTATTTTATATAGCGCTTTTCCAGGTGCTCAAAGACGCTTTACATGGGCAGGAGAGACAAACTATGGCAAAAAAAAAAAAAAAAAAAAAAAACAGAACAAAAATAATACATGACAAAAATAAAATAAAATAACACCGACAGAATTAGAGGTCAAAAGCAAGATTGAAAAGGTGAGTTTTGAGGGCTGATTTAAAAGATGTCAGGGTGTTTGCATCACGGATATGGCTGGGGAGGGCATTCCAGAGGGAGGGGGCAGCAGCAGCGAAGGCCCTGTCGCCCCAGGTCCGGAGCCTGGTCGTGGGAGGTGTTAGGAGGTTGGCATCTGCAGACCTAAGGCGACGGGTGGGCGTGTGACGGTGGAGGAGGTCGGACAGGTAGGGAGGGGCAAGGTTGTTGAGGGCTTTGAAAGTGATGAGTAGTATTTTAAAATGTATCCTGTATTTGATTGGAAGCCAGTGGAGGTCGTGGAGGACAGGGGTGATGTGATCAGAGCGACGGGTGGAGGTGAGCATGCGGGCAGCAGAGTTTTGGACATATTGGAGTCCAAAGTCGTTGAGGCAAGCAGGCTTGGATTTTTTGGGTACAGGGATAATAGTGGACTTCTTCAGGCAGGTGGGGATGACAGCCTGTTCTAAGGACAGGTTAAATATGTCAGTGAATACTGGGGCCAGTTGTTCGGCACAGACTTTTAGGACGCGGCCGGGGATGCCGTCCGGACCTGCTGCCTTCCTGATATTCACTTTTTTAAAGGTCCGCCTCACCTCATGCTCTGTTACCCTGAACACTGCGCCTCCATCAGCAGCCGACCCCCCCCCCCCCCATTGCCGTGGCTTGTGAGCTGGTGTTGTTATTACCAGCATCAAACCTTGCATAGAAGGTATTGAGGTCATTTGCTAAGGAGATGTCACTGTTCAGTTTGAGGGAGGCGCCTTTGTAGTCTGTCATCGTTTTGAGCCCCTGCCACATAGCTCTAGAGTCAGCTTGTTCAAACTGGAGTTCAATTTTATCCCTGTAGCGCCGTTTGGCCTCTGACACTGTCCTCCTTACGTTGTATCGCGCCACCTTGTGGTCATTCATGTTGCCTGCCACTAGGCCGTCGTTGTATGCTTTGGTGCGCTCTCTCAGAGCTTCACGGACGGATTTGTCTACCCAGGGTTTTTGATTTGGGTAAACTCTCATTGTGGTAGTGGGGATTGTTTCTTCCACCCTAGTACAAACATAGTCCAGCACTGTCTCCGTGTAGACATTAATGTTATCTGTGTCGCGGAACACATTCCAGTCTGTGCAGTGAAACACAGACCGGAGCGTCTCCTCTGACGTCAAATCCCATTTCTGCACCTCTCGCGAGACTACAGGAGTACTTTTAATTCTCTGTTTGTACTTTGGTGAAAGAAAGATTGACGCGTGATCTGATTTACCAAAGCCACTATCAGAATGAGCCTTGTAGCCACCTTTAAATTGCGTGTAACAGTGATCTAGGATGTTACCGCCTCTGGTGTTGCAAGTCACATGCTGATAGAAGTCAGGTAATACCTTTCTCAGATTGGCGCTGTTGAAATCGCCCAGCACCAAAATGGCGGCGTTAACGTTCGCCACTTGTATTCTATTTACCTCGTCGTGGAGTCTGGAGAGCGCGGCGTTGTTGCTGGCTTGCGGTGGAATATACACTCCAATCAGGATGATCGCCGTTAACTCCCTCGGGAGGAAGAAAGGACGACACTTGATGGTTATATATTCCAGTTCTGGGGAGCAGTGGTTGGATAATTCCTTCACGTTAGTTGGATCGCTCCAATTTTTGTTAAACATGAAGGCAATACCTCCTCCACGTTGTTTACCGGACTCTGATGTCCGATCCTTGCGATGGATAAAGAAGTGATCGGCCGGTTGAATTGCGTGGTCTGGGACCTCCGGCTTGAGCCACGTTTCAGTGAAGCAGAGAACGTTGCAGTCCCTAACGTCTCTTTGATATTGAATCCTTGCTCGGATGTCATCCAGTTTATTGTCAATTGATTGTACATTGGCTAGCAATATACTGGGTAGTGGTGTCCTGTGCCGCCTGGTTCTCAGCCTGTTACGGACTCCAGCTCTCTTTCCTCGTTGTCTGGGTCCTCTTTTCCTGGGATCAAGGAACAAAGGATCTGGTCCTAATCTCCGGAGAATTTCTTCAGGCCATTGTTGCGGTTCGGAAAGCTGGTCCAGTGAGTAATCCAGTTGGTAAGTTTCCCGTAATCCAATGTCTATGAGTGACTGACGGTCATATACATTAAATGCACCAACAGTTGGTACAAACAAAACTCTAAAAACTATAAATATTAACAAAAGTAAGCACAGTCTCGACGGAGCGCACAGACAGGCAGCCGTTCGTTGCGGCGCCATCACGTCACGTTTAGCATTGTTTCCTAGCTATGTGAACTTATATTAATATGATCTATGTCTCTAATTCTCATATTGGCGCATTCTTCCAATTTTCCTCTCACAATATTCACCCTCACTGAACTGAGTCATCTGAAAATGTGCTGATTTGTGATGTCAGAGAGACTCAGCTGCATGATAATGTGGCTGTGTGGCATCAGGCTCATGATGAGCTGCACACAGTGGTTGGAGCCCAGGCTCAAAACGGCTTAAGATCTTGAGGTAGAAAAATGCTGTTTTTGAGGACTTGATTAGAAATACAAAACAATGAAAAAAAAAATTACAGAGGTGTTATGACGGTAGCGTCTCCAAATGCCGAGCTTTTATCTTTCAGTGTTCGCTAGTTTTCGGACAACAATCACACACATTCCAAAGCGAGAGGTCTAAGGTAGCTTACCTGTCGGCCCTGCTCACGGGCGCTGCGCTGGAATGGGCAACCGCTCTCCACTTCAATAATTCTCCCCTCTGCGAGTCATACTCCGCGTATATCGACAACATGCGCAAAGTCTTTGACCACCCTCCGGGTGGTTCGGATAGAGCCGCCGGCTTATTTACGATCCGCCAAGGAAGTCGCAGTGTGAGCAAATACGCTATCGATTTTCATATCCTGGCAGCCGGCTCCGACTGGGGTGACACGCCACTGCGAGGGGCTTTCCGCCAAGGCCTGAGCGACGTTTTGAAAGACGAACTTGCGTCCAAAGAAAGACCAAATTCCCTAGACGAGCTAATCCATTTGGCCAGGGAACTGGACATGCGTCTCCGTGAACGCTGCCGAGAGAAGGCTAGCACCGCTCGTCCACCTATACCCTGCCCAACTCGCTCTCCCCGCGCCGTCCGCGCTGAAAGTAGTTCCCCCGAGCCCATGGACCTAGACCGCTCATGCCTCCCCCCAACGAACGTCGTCACAGGCTCGCTACGGGGGCATGCCTATACTGCGGCCAACTAGGTCACTCCGTTGCCTCATGCTCGCTTCGCCAAAACGACGGGGCTCGACAGTGATGCTGGGTGTCTGTTCAAGCCTTGACATCGCTCCCAGCTCCGGTCCAAACATGCTATTCAGCGCCACGCTGTGTCTCAATGGCCAATAACTCCCGCTGTCCGCCCTGGTCGACTCAGGGGCTGACGAGAACCTCATCGACGCTGGGGTAGTCTCCCGCTACCACATCGCTACGGACGCCCTGCCGATACCCCGTGACGCCCGCGGGTTAAACGGAAAACTGCTCACGCGAATAACTCGCCACACCGTACCCCTCCTGTTATCCGGAAATCATAGCGAGAGTATTCGTTTTCATGTTACCAGCTCTCCCCACAATCCCATTGTCCTTGGCATGCCTTGGCTCAAATTACACAACCCCGTCATCAACTGGCATACCGGCTTAGTGACCAGCTGGAGCGCTCACTGTTACGTTGCCTGCCTACAATCAGCTCGGTCGCCACTAGGGGTCGCTGGTTCCCACCTCCCCAACGAAACCATTGACCTGTCTGCTATTCCTCCTGTCTACCATGACTTAAAGGCTGTATTTAGCAAACAACAAGCTCTCTCCCTGCCTCCCCATCGCCAATACGACTGTGCTATTGATTTACTCCCAGGAGCGCCACTCCCCGCTAGTCGCCTGTTCAACCTCTCACGCCCAGAGAGGGAGTCGATGGAGAAGTACATCCACGAGTCCTTGGCCTCAGGCATTATCACTCCCTCCTCCTCTCCTGTCGGCGCAGGGTTCTTCTTTGTCTCCAAGAAAGATCGTTCCCTTCGCCCCTGTATCGACTACCAGGGTCTCAACAATATCACAGTCAAAAACAAGTACCCCCTGCCTTTAATTGACTCTGCTTTTGAGCCCCTGCAAGGTGCCACCATCTTCACAAAGCTGGACCTCAGGAACGCCTATCACCTTGTCCGCATCCGGGAAGGAGACAAATGGAAGACGGCCTTTAAGACACCACTCGGCCACTTCGAGTACAAGGTAATGCCCTTTGGACTGACCAACACTCCTGCTGTCTTTCAGGCCCTCCTCAATGACGTTCTCCGCAATGTACTCAACCGCTCCGTTTTTGTTTATTTGGATGACATTCTGATCTTTTCCCGCTCCATGGAGGAGCACGTCCAGCACGTCCACCGGGTCCTCCAGCGTCTTCTGGAGAATAAGCTGTTCGTCAAGGCGGAGAAGTGTGAGTTCCACGTCTCCTCCTTCGGCTTCCTCGGCTACATCATTGAGGGCGGCAAGATCCGGGCGGACCCCGAGAAGATCAAGGCGGTGTCCGACTGGCCCCGTTCCACCAACGTCAAGCAGCTCCAACGCTTCCTGGGGTTTGCCAACTTCTATCTGCGCTTCATCAGGAACTACAGTCGGGTCGCGGCACCCCTCACCCAACTCACCTCGCCTTCCGTGCCCTTTGTCTGGTCCGACGAAGTGGACTCCGCCTTCGCTGAGCTGCGCCGGCGCTTCACCACCGCACCCATCCTCGTCCAGCCGGACGCGTCCCGCCAGTTCGTGGTGGAGGTGGACGCCTCCTGTACCGGAGTGGGGGCGGTCCTTTCCCAACGCTCCGTCCTCGACCAGAAACTGCACCCCTGCGCCTTCTTCTCGCACCGCCTGACCCCAACCAAGGTCAACTATGACATCGGAAAACTGGAGCTCCTGGCAGTCAAACTAGCCCTGGAGGAATGGAGGCACTGGCTGGAGGGGTCAGAGGTCCCCTTCCTGGTTTGGACGGACCACAAGAACCTTGCCTACGTCCAGACGGCCAAGCGCCTGAACTCCCGCCAGGCCCGCTGGGCGCTGTTCTTCGCCAGGTTTAATTTCACCCTTACCTACAGGCCTGGTTCCAAGAACACCAAGCCAGACGCTCTCTCCCGGCAGTTTGTCCCCGAGGAGGGTCCCGCGCACCCCGACACCATCCTCTCCACATCCTGCTTGGTGGCCGCCGCCACCTGGGAGATCCAGTCCATCGTCAGGGAGGCTCAGCGTGCCCAGCCGGACCCAGGTAACGGTCCACCTAACCGGCTTTTTGTCCCTGACCTTGTCTGCTCCCAGGTGCTCCAGTGGGTTCACGCTTCCCAGTTCGCCTGCCACCCTGGGATTGAACGTACCCTGTTCCTGCTGAAACGGCACTTCTGGTGGGTCTCCATGAGAGAGGACACCCACGCCTTCGTCCTGGCATGCACCGTCTGTGCTCGTGCAAAGGCCTCCCATCGACCGCCCGCCAGGCTCCTTCGTCCGCTCCCTGTTCCCGGTCGGCCCTGGTCGCACGTCGCCCTGGACTTCGTCACCGGCCTTCCCCTCTCACACGGTAACACAGCCATCCTCACTATTGTTGACCGTTTCTCGAAGGGCTGTGCACTTTGTTGCTCTTCCCAAAATCCCCTCTGCTGCAGAGACCGCAGATCTGATGGTACTCCACGTCTTTCGCCTCCACGGGATCCCGGTGGACATCGTCTCCGACAGGGGCCCTCAATTCATCTCCCAGGTCTGGAGGGCTTTCTGTCTGGCCCTGGGGGCCACGGTCAGCCTCTCCTCCGGGTACCACCCGCAGACCAACGGCCAGTCGGAGCGGGCCAACCAGGACCTGGGATCCGCCCTCCGCTGCGTGACAGCCCGGGACCCCTCCGGCTGGAGCGCCTTCCTGCCATGGATCGAATACGCCCACAATTCTCTGTCTTCGGCGGCCACAGGTCAGTCCCCCTTTGAGTCCTCTTTGGGTTACCAACCCCCGCTGTTCACTGCCCAGGAGGAGGAGATCGCTGTTCCATCGGTGCAGGACCACCTCCGCCGCTGCAGAAGAATTTGGGAGGACACAAGGGCCGCGCTTCTCCGCTCTACAGACCAGAACCGTCGCTTCGCCGACCGCCACCGGACCCCGGCTCCCGACTATCAACCAGGTCAGATGGTATGGCTCTCATCTCGGGACCTGCCGCTCAAGTCCGTTTCCCGTAAACGAACCCCCCGTTTCGTTGGTCCCTACAAAATCCTGTCTCTCATCAATCCCTCTGTCGTCAGACTCCAGCTCCCCTCCCATATGCGGATTCACCCCTCCTTCCATGTCTCCCAGCTGAAGCCGGTGGTCTCCAGTCCCCTGTCTCCCCCTGCTCCGGAGCCTCCTCCTCCACTGGTCATCGACGACCACCCGGCCTACATTGTCTGGGAGTTGCTGGATGTGCGGCGCCGCGGCTGCGGCTACTAGTACCTGGTTGACTGGGAGGGCTATGGCCCGGAGGAGCGCAGCTGGATCTCCCGCCAAATTATCCTGGACCCAGACCTCGTCCGGGATTTCCATCGGGCCAACCCTGGCAAGCCTTGGCCGCCAGGAGGCACCCGTAGAGGGGGGGGTCCTGTCATAGTCACAGCACAAGCGTACTTCACTCCCCCTCCTTTTCCCCTCACATTCACCACACACTCCTCTCCATCCTCCCTTCCATCCACCATGCACTCCTCTTCATCCTCCTTTCCATCCACCACGCACTCCTCCTCATCCTCCCTTCCACCACGGAAGCCTCACGCCCTTATATGGCCAGCATCCCTTCACTTCCCGTCACTCAGCCCAGCTGCACTTCATCCCCCTGATTCACACGCTGTCAGGCACCTCACTCCTCACAGCTGTATCCCATCCCCCGTTGATGAAGACCCTACTTCTACCGGACGACGCTGACCAGAAGTCGTCGTGGTGTTAGTATCACTACCTAGGTACGACGTCTCGGCCTGAAGCCCTGCTAACCTGCTCTTGTGATTATTCCTTGCTCTAATCTGTTTCTCTTGTGCCCAGGACCCCCGTTCCAGTGCACCTTTCTGCCTGGACATCTCGTGCTGCACAAGGAGTGCTCTTGCTCTCTCTCCCGACACAGACCTGTGTCTTCTGCCCACAGCTGCACAGGGAGTGCACCTGTCCTCACCCCCCAAGAACATTCTAACCCCTGTCTGTTGCACATTCCTGATGTAGTACTTGTCTGCTCGGGAAATACCATTAAAACCCCTTGAAACGCTCCATTCTCCTCTCCTGTGTTCAGCGATTGGGCTGTGTTCAAAACCCACTTCTCACAAGTATTCAAATATCAATGATGAATATTGCATAAGGTTTACATAGTTAATAGATCACCTTTTTGTTTTATATTCATGTTCAGAGAGGAGTAATAGTTCGATATTTGTATGTGATTTATATGGCAATTAAATTAATGGTGTGCTTGTTTGTTTGGGGAGTTTGACCTACAGTTAATGTGCCTACCACGTGAAGGTGCATGCTCAATGGACAGCACAAAAACTATTTGTGTAGGTGGAGACTAGAGCTACCACAGATAGTAATACTTTATAAGAGTAAGTAAGCCATACCATATATATCCTAATAGTTACCTTATTACCATACTTGGCTGAAAATAAACTTTGCTGCCTGTTGTGAATGTGTTTTTCCCTGTAGGCTAATACATAAGTAGTATGGGTGTAAAGGTACACGTATCCGTACCGAATCGAACAGTTTCAGTGCGTACCGCACTGTACCGAACGGCTGTGTAGTGTACAGAACGAATACAACGGTATGTTAACCACTAACGACCGCCCACCGGGGGCTGTTTTTTTCACAATCTAATATAATTATTATTATTAAAAAATAAATTACAAGTCTATTATTAATTTCAATATCGAATATTCGTTGACAGCCCTACAAGTACAACTAGTTACTGCACACTACATCACCCCTGAGTGGAACATGGAAAGCCAAACTTTTCCCCACTGTACCGAAAACCTGTACCGAACATTGACTTCAAAACCGAGGAACGTACCGTACCGTGGTTTTTGTGTACCATTACACCCCTAATAAGTAGGCATACATTTTTGCAGTTGAGCAAAACATTTGCAGTTGAGTAGGCTATCTATGTGCTGTGTTTTTATGTTTTTATGTCTTCCATCGAGGACCACCTTGGAAATAAGTGTTTTAATTAATGCTTTTAGGTGATATCCTCAGGAATACAAATTGGTCAAGATCATTTGTTTTTATGATGTGTTTTTAATTTCCAAATACAAATCTAATCAAATCAAAAAAGCAGTCTTTGAAATTGAGCTACAGGTGTTTTTTTCGTGCATCTTTGTCAAGGGAACCCTTATCCTAATGATTTTTTAAATAATATTATGATACGATATGGACCTAGGTCAGGTCACTCACAGCAACATGGGCTTAGCTTAGCCAATGCTGACAATAACGTTAGCTAGTTAACTGCATTAGCTACAAAAACAATGCCAATAGCTTATGCTGCACTATTTGACATTGTTGAGTATGTTATCATTCATATTATTATCGACATTCATTGAATTAATCATCATGGCATGGCACGCACACACTACCTCAGGCTCCTCCAGCTCACGCTGTCCCTTGGCCCTGTCAAGCTCACATGCCTGCTCCTCTGCCTGGCAGTGGGCCACCTGAGGCTGTTGCTGCACTACTGTGGATGACGAGGTTGAAGCTGCAGCAAACATTTCTGTTATTTTGGTACATTTGGCAGCATCCACCTCTAGATTTCATGCAATTTCTCCACACCCCCCTTACGCTTCTTCTGTTTATCCATTATTTTTTTCACTCTGAGCGGCATCTGTTCTTACACGAGAAACTGGTGAGATAGAGGGGGGGGGGCTTAGTAAGAGATGTGATTGGACCAGCTTAATGGGCCGCTGTTCCAGCCTAGTGGGGGGGGGGCTTAGTAAGAGATGTGACTGGGCCAGCCCAGTGTCAGTCAGTACCAATGGGCCGCTGTCCCAGCCTAGTAGTGGGCCGGTCGTTGACCAAACCTTTTTTATAACATTTAAAAAAAAATTATAAATTTTTTTTTTTATAAATCAAATTATAACGGCCCAAATACGCGTCGGCCCACCTGGAAAATGCCTGGTATGCCAGATTACCAGTCCAGGCCTGTTTAGAGGTACTCCATTTCTCACTTCGAGTCCAAAAGTGTCTTGAATCAGAACAGGATCAATATATATAACGTTAGGTAGCCCTCATCCGTCTTCTTCATCTGCTCCGGCCAGACTATAGACGGAGCCGAATAGGTTTCCTCATCGGTCGGTTTGATTATAGTTTTTTTTTTAGTTTTACCAGTAGTGCTGAGTCCAACATAGTCCAACATCATAGTCTGGTGGAAACGCACCTTATCATCCATAATCATCATCCATATAATCTGTTTTGTCTTCTTCTTCATAAGTAAGGGATAATGTATAGCTACGAGGTCATTGTCGCAAAATAATTGACCGACACAGAGTTTAAAATACCGAGGCGCAGCGCCGAGGTGTTTTAAGCGCTATTGACCAATCACAAGCAAGCATTTCGGCGATTGTGAAAACGCCATGTAATAATATCCAATAGTTCACTCGCCATAGGTTTCCTCATCGGTCAGTTTGATTATAGTTTTTTTTTACGTTTTACCAGTAGTGCTTAGTCCAACATAGTCTGGTGGAAACGCACTTTATCGTCCATAATCATCATCCATATAATCCATTTAGTCTTTTTCATAATATCCAATAGTTCGCTCTAGGCGATCGCGATTGTCGAACGTGTCCTGCTCACTGCTGCTCGCAACGAGTACCTAGTTGTTTGGGGGCTGTGGGGCTGGTACTAAGCTGGCCCATGCATGTTCATAAGGTAGGCGATACTGCCACCTGGTGAGATTCAATCGTCATTGCAATTCCAATGTAGGCAGATGTGCCAGGGAGCTCCGGCTGAGTGTTTAGAACGGGGATCAAAGGAAAATGATCAAAGTATACTCGTTTTTGGCGCTCAAGCATTAAAGACGAAACACGAGTATACTCGTTTTTGTCGCCCACTGAGTTAATAAAAACGTATCATTAGATACAATCTGGCGAGGGGACATCCAAGAATTGGACTCTGAGTTTGACTGGGATGATGTTTGGACAAATGTTACATTGGCCACCCGCAACCCTAATCACCAGCAAATACATTTGAATTATATTCATATCATCTAGGTCGTCCTCGGACGGGCCCTCCATCGGTGCTTCCAGTCATCCCGATCCTCCATGCATCTGGCTAGCTCGCCGGTGCTTTCTGCTCCCGCATCTCTCCTGAGTACGTCCACGTACGTTAATGTGGGACGTCCTCGTGATCGATGCCGTGTGTTGGCTCCCACTGCACAAGTTTGCTGGTTGGCAGCTCATGGTGTCTCTGGCAGTGACCTGCCAGCCTCATTCTTCTGACTGCCACTTTCTCGCTCACCCTTAGCACCCCCCCCCCCCCCCCCCCCCCCCATACAAGTTTGCATTAGTGACATGCTCATCCCTGTTGATGTTGAGCACCACGCATCATTCTGGTGTAGCACCCATCCAGGGACTTCTGCAGGGTGGGCTTCAGGGTCCAGCATTCACTGCCATACAAAAGGACAGACTCAACTGTTGCATGAAAGAAGTTGAACTTGATTTGACGGGGGAGGTTGGATTTCCACACACTGGTTATGCCGTTCAGAGCCCTCCACGCAAGCGCCTTCCTCACTTTAAGGTCTTGCTCGGACGAGTTGACCCACAAGCCCAGGTATATTTGAAATCGCAGACTTCTTTTAGAGCCTCCTGTCCTACATCCTCCATAAGACGTATCTCACACCTAGGAAGCTGTTTGCTATGGGACTGGTGACCGACTCTCTGTGCACTTTGTGCTCTCTGAGGGCCACTGGCACTTATATGCACATGTTTTGGGATTGCCCACCAGTAGCTAGTTTTTGGAAATCCATAACGACTAAACTTTCAAACATATGTAACCTAACAATCCCACTTACGGCAGCAACACTACTTTTAAACGATATATCATTACTACCAGCATCCATACAACAAAATATAAGTTGTGGGGGTGTAAATGTCTTTTGTGATGTCTTTTGTGGTGACTTTTGTGGTGTCTGGAATAGTATAAGTTGGTTTTTATGTTCTAGTCAAGTCAAGTAGTTTAATAATTTATTTATATAGCACGTTTAAAAGCTCAAGAGCCAACCAAAGTGCTGTACAATCAAAGCTTAAAATCAATGTCCTAATATAAAATACACAAATACAAAAATACAAAAAGGCACAGCAGGACAAGACAGTACATTCCGAGAATAGGACAGTAGGACAACACACGGATAGGGGAACACAAAGTACAGTAGCACACAGGGGACAGAGGAGCATAAGAAGAGATACAAGAGGGAGGGGGCAGAATAAAATTGCATGGGAGTGTGTGAGTTAGGGTGTGGGAGAATCAGGGTTTATTGAAGGCTAGGGAATAGAAGTGGGTTTTTAGACGGGCCTTAAATGTCTCCAGCGAGGGGGCAAGCTGGTTCCATAGTTTGGGGCCACGGCCTTGAAGGAGCGATCGCCTCTCTTTTTGAGTCTGGTGCGGGGGGGGGGGGGGGGGGGGGCAGCTGAGCCTGGTTGGAGGATCTTAGTGACCTGGGTGCTGCGTAGGGGGTGATGAGCTCGGTGATGTATAGGGGTGCTGCAGCCGATAGTGCCTTAAAGGTGAGGAGGAGGATTTTGAAGTCTATTCTAAATGGGACTGGGAGCCAGTGTAGGGAGGCTAGGACTGGTGTGATGTGTTCTCTTTTTTTAGTGCCGGTGAGGAACCTAGCTGCCGAGTGTTGTACCATTTGGAGGCGGGACATGGCTGCCTGACTGATGCCGGTGTAGAGGGCATTGCAGTAGTCAAGGCATGAAGTGATGAATGCATTGACTACTGTTTCCAGGTCGACGGGTGAAAGGATTGTTTTTATTTTGGTGATGTTGCGGAGTTGGAAGAAGCATGACTTGACTACGGCATTTACCTGCCGGTCGAATTTTAGTTCTGTATTTATAATTTATATTATTGCTAATGTCGTTATTGTTATTATTATTATTGTTGTGGTACTGTGTGGTCTTGTTATTATTATCATTACTGTATTGTGTTGCCTTGTTTTATGTATAAAATAATTTAAAAAAAAAGTTTTGTATCTGAATATAAAAATATGAGCGAAAATAAACAGTGCAAACAATGTAATTAACTTTGAATATATGAGAAAGTTAAACAGCGTAAACAAAGGTGTTGATGAGGGTCTGTATGCCCTATCGATTATATTATATGTTCTAATAAATATAGGCAATAAAGAATTTGAATCTGAATGTATACTATGAGTAAGAGTAAATGTAAACTGTAAACAGTATACACAAGGTGCAGTATACACAAGGTGCCGTATACACACAAGGTGCAGTATACACAAGGTGCAGTATACACAAGGTGTCCTAACTAACTGGCATGATATACGTCATTATGTTGTAGTCCATGCAGGTTTTTGAGGTTAAGAGTTGTGACCTCCTCACAACAGAGCAATAGGATTGAGATCAAAGATCAGCTAAATGCCCCTTCAAGGTTGTAGGGGTCAAGGAGCCGACTCCTTGGTGGTCGTCTCCCTCTGAACCTTCCCTGACTCAATGAAAACATAACAGGGTGCTGCCTGCTCTCCTTTAGAAAGACCAACTGGTAAACATGCAAACTAGGGGCCCTTTCTCACTCACTGCTCTGTGTCGAATCAGACCCGGCTCGCATCAGAAAAGGGTGTGTCTGTCTGAGTGAGAACGCTGTCCCCCGTCCCCGCCCCCCGCTGATTCGTCCCCGGGGGCGCTGAACCTGGACCGCTGAAATAGGTGGTCTCAGGTGCGCACTAGTGGGGGCGGTTAGGCCTGGCAATTTTGTTTGCCATTGCTATGTCTATACATTGTTCGAATGCATTTATTTCTATTAGACCAGTGGTGCCCAACCAGTCGGCCGTGGTCGACCAGTAGATCAATGACATGCAATATAATTGCCACAAGCGATGGGACAATGTTAGCTTCTGAACAGGCTAGCTAACTAGCGTTAGCCATTGCTGTATACTATACTTTCTTGTTCGAATGCATTTATTTCTATTAGACCAGTGGTGCCCAACCAGTCGGCCGTGGTCGACCAGTAGATCAATGACATTCAATATAATGCATATAATCGATGCAGCAATGTTACTAGTAAAGGCTAAGCTAACTAGCGTTTAGCCGTTAGCTTAGCGCTATCGTTAAAACGCTCAAACGCGGACTCTACAACACCATCCATTCGTGATAAAATGGGGTGGGTTATATTGACAACAGAGGTTCAAATATAACTTCATATTTATTGGCAATTTGTTCATTTTATATCAACATCCAGAGTCCGCAGTCTGTTAAGACATTCCTGTTTACGTTTTGGAACGTGACATCATCGCCTACGGCAAGCGTAAACGCTCAAAAGGCAAACCGTAAACAGAACCCGAAGCGAACCAAGACTGCAGTGTGTACACAAACTAGAGGGGGGTGAGGGGGGGGGTTCGCACTCTGACCCGGAATGAGGGCGGTACGGACAGAATGAGTGAGTGAGAAAGGGCCCTAGGTCTATAGAATAGAGTTCCCGCTGCTGAAACAGGGGTGACATTCCAGATAACACACACACACACACACACACACACACACACACACACACACACACACACACACACACACACACACACACACACACACACACACACACACACACACACACACACACACACACATTCTTATATTCAGAGTTAATTATATTGTTTACACTGTTTATTTTTCCTCATATTTTTATATTCAGAGTTAATTACATAGTTTGCACTGTTTATGTTTTCTCATATTTCTTTCATATTCAGATACAATTGTATTGCCTACACTGTAAGAAAAAAAGCTGCAAGAAAACGGTAACTGTCTGGCATCAATGGTTTCCAAATACTTACTGTCAAATTACAGTAAAATCAAATACATTTACAGATTACCACCTTTATTTAATGGTTAATATTTGATAAAAGGTAATTTACTGTATTTTTTATGGCATTTACACATAAAGTAGAAAAACAAAAGTAATCTGTAAAACAATACAGTGAATTTCCTGTGAAAAAACATTTTTAT
The DNA here is from genome assembly GCF_963971535.1 of Notolepis coatsorum. Classification (NCBI taxonomy): domain Eukaryota; kingdom Metazoa; phylum Chordata; class Actinopteri; order Aulopiformes; family Paralepididae; genus Notolepis; species Notolepis coatsorum. The sequence continues at coordinate 219,968,329 of NC_140165.1, read as the reverse complement.
TTTATTTTTAACAATTTTTTTTATTATTTATTTTAAATTTTTTGACATGACATAAAACTAGACACACAAACATTAAAAGTAAAAATCTACAATAAATCATAGGACTATGATAGTCCAGTATTTAAATCAAAATAATTGTAGATTAAAGGATATACATATACATAATAATTACGATACACTACAATACATACAAATGCTCTTGCTAGCTCTTCTGCACCCTTCCTTTCTCCTTCAACCCCCCCCCCCCCCCCCCCAGGACCCCCCTTGGACAGTAAACCACCATTTCGTTTAACACCAAGGATTACAAATTCAAATGCTGTGCTTTATCTTCTCCACCATATCTGACCAAATTGCTATGTTGGCTTCATTGACACCTAGAATTCGTGCGGTAGATATCTCTAAATAAATCACATCTAGATAGGTAAGAATCCATACCTTCAGGCACATTTTATCCGGTTGAATCCAGCGTGATGCTATTAACTTTTTGGCAGCCGTAAGACCGGACAAGATTAGCCTCTTAACATGTACTGAGTGTGATAACTGAGAGACATCATTCAGCAACAATACCAAAGGCAGTACAGGTATGGTCAGAAACAAAAGTTCTGATAACATTTATTTTTTACAGTGTACATTTATGTCTTTCTACTATTACCCTGCCCATACCTGTACCTCCCCTCCCCCCTCCCCCATGCTGCTATAACGCCCGAATTTCCCCTCAAGGGGTCCCAAAACTTTTTCCTGTGAGGGCCACATAACTTTTCCCTTCTCTGGTGGGGGCCAGGGTCAGTTTGTAACAGAAAAAGTGTGACGATCGCAGGGGTGCCTAAACGTAAACATTTATTGTTTTCCAGAAAGCCACACATAACCAAATATTAATAACCCTTTCCGGGATCTTCACAGAAAAAAAAAGTCAGGAAATAAATAATAACACTATTAATGAAATAAATAACACTATTTATGAAATAAATATACAGTACCTACAGACCACCTAGCTCTAGCTCTGTACTATTTAAAAGCACAGTGCAGGACACACTCAAAGGTTATCGCACCTCAGAGATGGCAGTGGACATGTATGACAGGACAAAGGCCATATGTAATGGCCTTGGGATTGAGGAACATACTAAATGAGCTAAACCTGTTTTACAATAGGTTTGATACAGCGGCCCCAGCCAGTCTGCCCCCCCCCCCCCCCCCCCCCCCCGACACTACTCCAGTTGCCCACCCCCACACCTCTCAGCCCTTCAACTCGAGCAACCCCCTCCCTCCCCCCAACTGCCCACGCCCCCTCATCTCTGGTGCAGCCTGTCTGCCCCCCGCGGCTTGAAGACCCGCTCCTCCCCCCAACACCTGAGACCCCCACAGTGTGGCTCTCTGCAGACAAGGTGAGTACACACTACACAGCTGAGCAAGTTACACGCAGGCAAGGCTGCGGGTCCTGATGGGGTGAGCCCAAAGGTACTCAAAACCTGTGCCTCTCAGCTGTGTGATGTGCTCCAGTTCATATTCAATATGAGCCTGAGGCTGCAGAGAGTCCCGACACTGTGGAAAACCTCCTGTGTGGTCCCTGTCCCTAAGTGCCCGCGTCCCAGCACGTCCAAGGACTACAGGCCGGTGGCTCTAACCTCTCACATAATGAAGACCATGGAGAGGTTAGTCCTGGAGTAACTCCGCCCGGTGACCAAACCCCACCTAGACCCACTCCAGTTCGCCTACCAGCCCCGACTGGGGGTAGAGGATGCTGTCATCTACCTGCTGAACCGAGCCTACACTCACCTAGACAAGCCGGGGATAACTGTGAGAGTCATGTTCTTTGACTTCTCCAGTGCTTTTGATACCATAAGGCCTGGGTTGCTGGGTGAGAAGTTGGAGGCGATGCAGGTAGAGGCCCCCCTGGTGTCCTGGGTTGTGGACTATCTGACGGGCAGACCACAGTACGTGCGCCTACGGAGCTGTGTGTCAGACAGACTGGTCAGCAACACCGGGGCCCCGCAGGGGACAGTCCTCTCTCCCTTCCTCTTCACTGTCTACACCAACGACTTCCACTATCGGTCAGAGTCCTGCCACCTTCCGAAGTTTTCTGATGACTCTGCGATAGTGGGATGTATAAAGGACGGTGACGAGAGGGAATACCGGGAACTGGTAGTGGACTTCGTCACATGGTGCGATAAAAACCACCTGCAGCTAAATGTGGCGAAGACCAAGGAAATGGTTGTGGAGCTGGGGAGGAGGAGGAGTGCACCTGTGACCCCCGTTTCCATCAGGGGAGTTGATGTGGACATGGTTGAGGTGTACAAATATCTCGGTGTGCACATCGACAACAAACTAAACGGGTCAAAACACGCAGAGGCACTGTACAAGAAGGGCCAGAGCCGACTCTACTTCCTCAGAAGGCTGAGATCCTTCAATGTCTGTACAAGGATGTTGAGGATGTTCTATGAAGCGGTGGTGGCGGGCGCCTTCTTGTACGCTGTGACCTGCTGGGGCAGCGGACTGAGAGCAGGGGACACAACCAGGCTGGATAAGCTGGTCAGGAAGGCCAGCAGCGTGGTTGGGGTGGAGCTGGACTCCCTAGCGAGGGTGGCAGAGAGGAGGAGCCTTGCTAAGCTCCAGGCCATCAGGGAAAACCCCTCCCACCCACTATACACAGACTTGGCTGACAGGAGGAACATGTTCAGTGCTAGGCTCACACTACCCAAATGCAGCACCGAACGGCACAGGAAGTCCTTCATTCCTTGCCCCACAATGGTGGAATGAACTACCCATCCCAGTTAGGACAGCCGAATCCCGTCCAATCTTTCGCCGTCGACTAAAGACTCACTTCTTCAACCATTATCTGAAATGATTAAAAAAAAAAAAAAAAAAAAATCTAACCCCGACTAACCTTAATGTCATGCACTTGTCCTAATAAACTAACCTACACTGTAACACGCAACACTTTGATGAACATTGTTACTCAGCTGATAGAGTTATACCCTTCTTGCTGTCTTGTCGCACAGAACTTGTAAGTCGCTTTGGATAAAAGCGTCAGCTAAATGACTAAATGTAAATGTAAATGTAAATTCCAACAGCCATCAGACTATACAATGCATCACTGTGCCTCACTGCATCACTGAGCACAGAGTGGCAGTTACCATCTTCCTGGACTTAGTTCGAAACAGCACTGTGCAATACTACACCTACTGTAGACCTCAGTATATTTTACTGTATTTATTTACTGTATATTTTATTCCATTTTTATTCTATTTTACTCTACTCTTATCCTAGGCAACTTGATTTGATTTGTTTTATTATTCTAATTCGTGGCCTGTTCTATCTAAATGTTTAAATGTCGAGCGATTTGCAGTGTCAAATTTCCCACGGGATAATAAAAGTATTTCTATTCTATTCTATACTACCAGCCAAAGGAGGAAGCAGAAAAGGATGGACGAGTATGTAGTTGAGTCATCTTGTGGCACAAGCTCAGACCTCAGCTCAGGAGATCAGCTGAGACAGAGACTGTTCTCCAGTCCTCGACAGAATGCTGCAAGAGCTTGAGAGCAGGTTCTCATGAGTTGGAGAACAACTTATGAGAGGCATACAGGCATGTTATCCAGCCTCAGACCAGTTTCTCTCAGTGGAATGCATTTTATTTATAAGGTGCCTTTCAGGACACTAAAAAAGAAAGTCCACAAATCGGTGAATGAAAAGATTATAGGATCAAATGAAAACAACTACTTACTAAAAATGAATGTTTACGTACTAAAAACCAACAAAAAATATCAAACATTCAGTACAGACAATGGGGATGCTGCCATCTTAAAAAAAAATAAGAAAAAAAATATTTTTTTTATTTTTTATTTAAATTTGTTTTAAAGCTCCGGGGCTCTAGGGGGCCCGGGCCAAATGTGGAGGGCCGTAGTTTGGGGACCACTGCCTCAAGGGGATCAATAAAGGAACATCTTATCTTGTGTCATTTCAAAATAAAATGTTGTCACCATTTCTGAAACATAGGATGAGGCCTATTTCTGCCCACGGATCCTGGACCCTGCTGGACCGTTAAACTGGACCCCCTTAACCCGTGAGAGTAGACTGTGTCTCACATGTCCCGAGGCTCACGAGGGTCCTGAAAACAAAACAAAAAAAAAGGGAATTCCCATATCCAGTGAATCAGCACCTGTCCCTCGGCCCGGCCTGCCACCGGCACCACATGACCGCGGAGGCTGAATACACCCCCGTCTTATCAGATCCACCACCTGAAAAGGATCCAATGTAAGCGGCGAAGCGGGGGGATTTCAAGTTAGGAGCAGGGCTGTCCGCAACACTGAAGAGATGGTGTGTCTCCTGGAAGTGGGGGGAAGTGCACCTACTGTCTGAGCCTTCGTCTTATTTTCATACCAGCGCATGTATTCCTATGCTTTTTTTTGTCTTTAGCTCTATTATTATTACAATTTTAAAATGTTCTTATATACTTTAGATACTATTGCTACTATGTATATGTGTTTTATTGTATATATACATACACATACCAATGATCCGCTTGTTCTATTCTTCATCCATCTATCATCTAGTAGCAACACTATAATATCACAGACATCCTGCTGGGGGATCCCCTTCGAGTTGCTCATCTGAGGTGTCTCCCCTTCACGGTGCCGGTGGTGTCTCCCCCCTGTTGCTAGGCTTTAGGGAGGCGGTCCTTACAGTATCTTCATTGGGGAAAGTCTGGGGGTGTTGCAAATGTGGATTTTATGGTGTTTTTTTGTTCTAGATCTATTGTGATATTTCTTCTTGATCTGTGAAGCCCATGGGGGCAATTCGTTGTGATTTCGGGGCTATACAAATACATTTGATTTGATTTGACTATATGATTATAGAGTGTATAGACAGTGCCTATACGTTTGGTTTATCATTTGAAAATACCCCTGTGCCCCCCCCCCTTACTTAATCAACTTCATCATGCAATCGTGCAGAGAACCTCTTTAAATGTTGCACTTAACATGTGTACTTCTCATTTTCTTTTCAGCATGAAAAAAACAAAACAAAACGAAACAATAAGGTAAGACATTTGTACTATTAATAAACCATTTTACACCGAATGTGTCAGGACCGACACATTTTCACATGCACTTATACAGTGGTAGGTATAAAAGGGTTTTAATCAACTAACAAAGACCAAACTGACCTATTCATCTAAGAGGGGACAATCCTAAAGGATTATGGGCTCTATCATGGAGCATCAACCACGTTACACATTGGAGAGACATGGAGAGAGCTCTAACTGCAGATATTTGTACAGTAAGTGCTCTCTCTGGCAATAGCATTCTTCAAAGCCAGATGAGAAAAGTTAACTTTTCTAGAGTGTAAGTAAGTCCCCCCTTCCTCCCCCACTGACTCAGTGACTCACTCACTCACTGCCTACTTCATTCATCTCCTACAATTGCCCGAGTGCTTCAAAGCAAGCTCTGTGGTGGGAGCGGACCTGGACAGTCTGGAGGTGGTGGCAGAGGGGAGGACGAGGAGGAAGCTGCATGCTATCCTTGAGAACCCCTGCCACCCCCTCTATGATGAGCTGACCGCAATGCGGCCCACGTTTAGCCACAGACTCATCCCCCCCCGACATACCACAAAGTGCTTTGGGCAGTCCTTTGTGCCGGTGGCAATCAGGCTCCACAACCAAGCAGGGCCAGGACGGGCTAACTGCTGTGAACTGGAGGAGCTGGGTTGTGGACTGTAACAAATTAATTTAATTATTTAACAACACATTCATGATTGGACTTGTTTCTTTTTCACCACTTTTTTTTTTAGCTCTTTTTAGTCCTATTTTAGCTATTTTTATCCCTGTGTACTTGTCCATCTTGTTTTTAACACATGTATGTTATGTATAAACAGTTTTTTAATTGCTGTTTTTAAATTGCTGTTACGCTGCTTATGCTGTAAAGGACATCTTAATCTCCCCTTGGGGATAAATAAAGGTTTTCAATTCAATTTATATTCCCGGGAAGCTGTTTTTTTTTCTTCTTTTTTTTTTTAATGCAGGACCTCTTTAGGGGGTCTTTATTCGGCATGCAACGAACTGGACATGCAATTGGAGCGGCACACACACACCAGGATACACACACACACACATGCATTGTCTTGAAGCAATACCAGTGTTTCTATCATCATTATAACACCAGTGGGCTCTCAGTGTTTTTATCATCATTATAACACCAGTGGGCTCTCAGTGTTTTTATCATCATTATAACACCAGTGGGCTCTCAGTATCGCGGTGCACGGTGTCGGGAAGCCTCTTCAGCCTCCTCAGCCCAAGTCAGTCAATATCAAACAACGCTGAGTAAAAAGGGAAAAATAGATGAGAAAAAAAAAATACTTGGAAACTCCAAATCAAAGAGTGTGAATTGCGAGGGTGGGAGAAGATCCTCTCAGACCCTGGGGGCTTCGTGTGAAGGGAGGGGTGTGTGTGCATGCGTGCATGTGTATGTATGTATGTATATGTGTGTGTATATGTGTGTGTGTGTGTGTATGTGTGCGCGTGCATGTGTGTGTATGTATGTATGTGTGTGTATTTATGTGTGTGTGTGTATAATATGTGTGTCTGTGTGTGTATATATGTGTGTGTGTGTGTATGTGTGTGTATATACAGTAAGTGTGTATAATATGTGTGTGTGTGTTTGTGTGTGTGTGTGTGTGTGTGTGTATGTGTGTGTGTGTGTACGTGTGCCTGCTCTCTCCGAACACAGGCCCGTGGGGCGAGCCTTTGATGGCAGAGCGTGACATGAGCACATTTTAGGATTGGGGAACTGCAGCGTGACAGTGCCAGACGACGAGGCCTGGATTTGAGCAATTGTGATCCCCCCAGTACCTGTTGACATCACCTAGCGGGGAAGCACAATGTGGCTCCGTTCTCACTTTCCTGTTGCATCTGATTCTTCTGCATAAGTCTGGTTAAAACAAATGTAACTACAATATGCTGCAATATTTATTTCATTATAGAATCAAGATTTCCCTAAACGTATCCTGTACTCTTTACACGTCTGTGTTTTAAACAGGGGCACATAAGAGGGGAATAGGTGTCACAACGAGAGAGCAGAGTCCCCCTGTCTTCACTCAATACCACCTCTAGTAGACACTAAATTACAACCATTCCATCTTATCAGTGGCGGTCAAACGGCTGAAACGTAATACCTAACAAAGCTGATCGCGAAAGACATCGCGCGGGGACTCCGCTCATTACTCGTGGCGGCTAAAAGCCCGACCCTAAAATTAGTCTCACGACAGTTGAGATGGGAGCAAACATAGCCTCAGACATGTTGATCTGACAAGCCGCTTCCTCCGCCCGGGTTGGAGAGGTGGGAGTCCTGTGATCCGGCAGCCCTCCTCTAGTAAGTTAGTGGCAGCAGGAACAAACACAGAGGAGCATAAAGGAGCTCAGCCTTGGAGACACAGGCCTCGTAAAGGGGGACCGGGCCAAGCTTAGTCCTTTTATCACTCTCTTTCTAAAAGCAGGCCACGCACAGTTTTGTGTTCTTTGTTGATGTTGTTTTCTGATTCCCCCCCTCTCCCCTCCCCCCTCCACCCTCCCCCGGTCCTTTGTAGCTCCTGCTCCCTCTCTCTCTTTCTCTGGGGAGAGACTCTTTCGGGTACAAGTAGTGATGTGCCAAACGGATCATTTCAGTGAGTGAGCGATTCGATACACGCTCACCGCAAAGAACCGATTCACGGAAGCGACTCACGGCTCACGGATCATTGACACTTCCGGAGGAAGTTGAGTAAGCCAAAATATGAAAAAAAATTGGCCGATGTTATACAATTACATACAATTATACATACAATTGTTAAGGGGATGCAGACCAGAGAAAGACTTTCGTCTTGTTTACATCAGGATCCCCCTGTTTACATCAGTAATCATCGGTAACATTTAGAATTGATTTCAAGGTCCTCCTCCTTATATACAAAGGATAAACATTGCGATCATCTACAATGTTAGATGAAAATCAGGGATGCAGCCTTTGCTAACTATGCACCAAAGTTATGGAACACACTACCTATGGACATTAGGGAAGCTAGATATCTTAATATTTTCAGAAATAAGCTAAAAACGTACCTCTTCACCATAGCCTTCTAATACACCCCGCTGACTGTTGATTGTACTGTAGCACTATTTTACTCTGGCCATTCTATTGCATAATTTTACTATCTATTCTACTATTCTATTATTGCACTGTATTATTGGTGTGCAAACCAGTCAACTTACAAAGGTGATGCTCCCAGTTAGCATGCCAAGTGATCAATTGCATATTTGCATCACGTTACGTTAGCATAGCCTATTCATAGACTACTGTTGTTTGACAAAAGACACTCATTAGCGCCACTCGACTCCTATACAACCAAATAAGTAGTATGCTATTCATTCAGTTGTCTGTGTCAATGTCTGTCTATTCATTCAGTTTATCATAGAAACGTGTCAGACTCTAGTTGAGCCCCCGATCGACGATATCCGTTGAGTTCATTGTGTGTGTCTGTTGTGCATGCCGGGGGGGGGGGGGGGGGCGTGAACCGACTCATTGCCAGACGTGAGCGATTCGACTCACGCTCACGGCAATGAATCGGCTCTTATGAACGAGTCGCTCATGACCGACCCATCACTAGGTACAAGAGATTAGAGCGCTGCGCTGCCTAGCAACTGAATAAAAATGGCAGCTACAAAAAAGGGGCACTCTCTCGCTCCAGCGTCTGACCTACATAATCCCGAAGCCTCTGATCGCGCGGAACACAACAACACGATGAAAGACCCCAGCACGGTTTAACCCTCAAACGAATACTTTGCCACCACTGACCCCCGACTCAAAGGCCCATCTTTCAAGGAAAACACACCAAAGGGTGACTTTTTGAAATCTGGACGGCGTCTAATGGGGGAGGAAGAGGAGGCAGCGGTGGAGAATGAGATGAATGTATCTGAGGAGATGGTAGCAGAGTGGCAAAGGCGATTAGCGGTGATCAGAGCGGCGCTGTTGGCTTCAGAGAGCGAGGGAGAGGAACCTCCCTTTGTTCCCCCGATTCATCTCCCTCTCTCTCTCTCTCTCTCTCTCTCTCTCCCTCCGCCGTGCGGGCAGGCGGCGCACAGGCATGACTACAGAGGGATGAGATGGCTTCACTTCTCTGTCTCCTGCTTGTTGATCAAAGGAGATGGGGGGGGGGGGGGGGGCTGAGCGCACACCGAAACGGATACAGTGAGAGGGCCGTAAAACGTCTTCTAGAAACCTCCACCGGCTGAACTGTGTTCTTAGCTCAGTCCCCTTGTTGTCATGGCCCCCTGTGCACTTATTTATTCGGTTAAAGGGGAACACGGCACCAATTTAAAAATTCCATTATTTTATTTCCACAAGTTCAGTCAATATTTGCAAAGCCTGACACCAGAGAAGTAAGACTCAAACTTGTGATGTCATCAGGTATATAGTCTGGACTGGTTTTGTGGACCCACAAATTGTATAATTTCTTTCCTTTAATTTTTTCCCCTTATTCTTTATACATATACCCAAATTAACTGTATTCTTTAATAGCTCTTAGTTCTGCAACAGTACCCATTTACCATTCCTCTGGGAGCTCTAAATGTCATCTTTACCATCTGTTCCAAACGCTTTATGGAGCAGCTTCAGACTTCACTTGATGTCATCACAAATTTGAGTTGTAGCATAGCGTTTGGATTTTGGGAGAGAGTTTTCTGGACTGTCTCAGGAATAACATGTTTGAATTCTCAAAATGGACGTAGTTCCCCTTTAGAGATGCCCTCAGTAAGAATTTAGACTCAATCACTAAATTATGTACTTATTCCAAAGTCTGTCTAAAGAGAAGTCGGTTCACTCTGTCGCCATCTTGATAATGGGGACTAACGAGACTAACAAGACCAGACCCCTATCACTTTTAATGGGGAGTCATCTGTATCTAAGAATCTGTCGTACATTTCATATTTGAAGTCACTGGTAAACTGCTATCAACACAGAAAAGTAAATTTGGTAAAAAATGACAATTTTGTGACAAAATGCTCCCTCCCTACTTCAAGTCAAGTCAAGTCAAGAGTTTTATTTGTCACGGCATACGAGTATACAATGAAATCCGGGTGGTCTTGTCCGCAACGATGTGCATAATACAATAGTAATAACATATAATAGAATCCAATAGAACGACATTGTGCAATAAAACAAGTAAACAGAGTAGGGCATATCGGTATATGTACATAAGTTATTTACAGAGCATGGTAGGACATGCTAGGTCTTGTGGTAGTGCAATACACTGTTAGCTACGGATGAGGCACTGGGTCTTTATGTACATGCTATATTATACAATCTCATGTTATACTATACTATTCTTAAAGTGACCTTTCCTTAGTTGCCATAAGTGTGGGCGTGTGCAGCATGAGTGTGTGCTTGCTCATGTTAAAGTGGCTGCTAGTGTGTGAGCGTGTACAGCGTGTGTCGTGTGTGTGCTCATGTGTGCTTGTGTGTGGAGAGTTCAGTGTTCAAGGCTCTGATGGCCTGGGGGAAGAAGCTGAGCCGAAGTCTCTCTGTCCTAGTAGCTGGTGTTCGCAGGCGTCTGCCTGACCTCAGCAGCATGAACAGGCTGTTGTTGGGGTGGTGAGGGTCTTTCATTATTCTGCAGGCTCTGGATTTGCACCTCTTGTTGTATAGAACCTGCAGGGGTGGTAGTGCAATACCCGTGGTAGGCTCGGCTGAGCACACCACTATCTGTAGGGCCTTCTTGTCCTGTGCCGTGCTGTTTCCATACCAGGCAGTGATGTTTCCAGTCAAGATGCTCTCTACAGCTCCGGAGTAGAAGGACTGGAGTATCTTCCCAGATACTCTGAACTTCCTTAACTGTCTCAGGTGGTAGAGGCGCTGCTTCGCCTTTTTTACGACTGAGTCTATGTGTGTTGTCCATGTCAGATCCTCTGAGATGTGGACCCCCAGGTACTTGAAGCTGCTCACCCTGTCCACGGTGGCCCCGTTTATCCTCAGTGGTGTGTGTGTCTCCTGCTGTCCTCTCCTATAATCCACGATCAGCTCCTTGGTTTTACCAATGTTCAGGAGCAGGCTGTTGTCCTGGCACCAGCGTTCCAGTACCTCAACCTCCTCCCGGTAGGCCTTCTCGTCGTTGTCCGAGATCAGTCCCACCACCACTGTGTCGTCCGCAAACTCCACTATGGAGTTGGAGCTGAACTTGGAACTAGACCAGCTTCTAGTGTACCACTGGCCACATAGTCATTGGTTACCATGGCAACCACTCACTGTCTTTTAGCAGAGATCATGATTAATTTTAAACATCTTTAAAAGTCACATTAACCTCATGGTTAAGTAGATTATAGTTGTACTCAACATAATATCACATGTTGTAGCTGGGTTGGCACCCATGGCCGTGCTAGCAGTTGGGGCCCTGCTAGCCGAAGGAGCGACTCTAGTAGTATAGACTCTCCTAGCTGAAGGGGCAGTCGTAGCAGTGGGGGCTATACTAGCTGGAGAGGCTGAGCTAGCTGTAGGGGCTATGCTAGCAGTTGGGGCCAAGGAGCCCACACAGAGAGCTCTCCTAGCCACTGGGATTGAGCTAGCTCAAGGGGCAGTCCTAGCTGTGGGAAACGAGCTAGCTGAAGGGGCAGTCCTAGCTGTGGAAAACGAGCTAGCTGAAGGGGCAGTCCTATCTGTGGGAAACGAGCTAGCTGAAGAGGCAGTCTTAGCTGTGGGAAACGAGGTAGCTGAAGAGGCAGTCCTAGCTGTGGGAAATGAGGTAGCTGAAGGGGCAGTCCTAGCTGTGGGAAACGTACTACTACCCGACGGAGCAGCTCCAGGGAATGAGGCTATGCTAGCTGACTGGGTTGTGCTAGCTGTAGAGGCCTGGCTAGCTGCAGGAGCTACGCTACCAGTAGAGGCTTGCCTGGATACTGGAGACTGGAAGAGAGTTCTTATCCAGGATCCCAGGTAATCGTCCAGCTGTGGGGTCAGCTCAGGGCTCCACTCCTTTACGGCGTAAACCAGACGCAAGGGCGGCCCTCCTCTCCTCCAAGGAGAAGGACGGAACATCGCCCTTGGTCAGGGCCTCTAGGCTGTCAAAGGCCTTCCTCGTCCTGTTCGCTGGGTCCAGTTCCGGTCGGTTCATTCTGTTAGGGATTGTTGTTGTGGAGGACCCAATAACAGACAGAACGAGGAGGAAGCAGGCAGGACATGGCGGGGTGTAATTCAAAGAAGAGAGCTTTACTTAGAAACTAAACTAAATGCAACAAACAAAACGAATAAAAAAAAAAACGAAACAAAAACCTCAGCAATGCTGGAGAAAACGTAAAGGCACAAAAGCTAACATGGGAAACACTAAGTACTACTATGAAACAACAGCTAAATGCACAGGAACAACACTCACATGAATACGACAGGAAACAGAATAAACAGAGTAAACAGGATAATGAACCGACAAGGAAGGCAGGGCAGACAAGACATATATACACAGACTAATTGACACATGAGGGTTGATTAGAAACGAGACACATCTGGGATGGGAACAGAACGACAAGACTAGAGTACAAGACTAAATAACAACACAAGACAAGACTAGACACACTGGGGACAAAATACTAAAGACAAGAATACAACCTAAACCAGACAAGGGAACACAAAGGGTAACAGGCACACTGGGAGAGACAACAAGATGGGGAGAACACAGAGGAACATGGCTAATTTAACCAGACAACAGTGAATGAGGAATCCCAGAGGTAGTGAGGGTATTTGTCCAGCTGGTGGGGGAAGAGGACCATGAACGAGTGGAGGATGTGAGGGGAACTGTCCAAGAGAAGGAGAGGGGGGGGTGAGGTGCAGGGATAAGTCCAGGAATGCGAGGGGGGACGAGGGCAGGACCGGGTGGAATGTAACAGAACATCTTTGATAACACCGCTTTAAAGGGGAACGCCACCCATTTCTCCCAATGAGGTCTTAATTCTGGTTCAGACCATCTAGCAAATATAAACCTAATTTGGGTGTAAGAGCTCACACAAACATTTTATGGCCTCATAAAGTCAGAGCCCCAATGTCTATTCATTGTTCATTGTCCAAATCATACATCCCAGTAACATCACCAATTGGCGGGTTCTCTCTCTCTCTCTTTGATTTCTAGCTTTAGGAGAGAGCGGTGCGTGTTCACAAATGCTGAGTGAACTGTCCTGGGTCACAGGAAAAACACGGAGAATTATTAAAATGGGTGGCATTTCCCATTTCCCTTTAATGTCTGTGTCTGTCGTGTACACTGATTCAGCCAGGCCTCTGGATTACACTGATTCAGCCTTTCCTCTGGATTACACTGATTCAGCCTTTCCTCTGGATTACACTGATTCAGCCTTTTCCCTCTGGATTACACTGATTCAGCCAGGCCTCTGGATTATACTGATTCAGCCAGGCCTCTGGATTATACTGATTCAGCCCTGCCTCTGGATTACACTGATTCAGCCTGGCCTCTGGATTACACTGATTCAGCCCTGCTTTTGGATTATACTGATTCAGCCCTGCCTCTGGATTACACTGATTCAGCCTGGCCTCTGGATTACACTGATTCAGCCCTGCCTCTGGATTACACTGATTCAGCCTTGCCTCTGGATTACACTGATTCAGCCCTGCCTCTGGATTATACTGATTCAGCCTGGCCTCTGGATTACACTGATTCAGCCCTGCCTCTGGATTACACTGATTCAGCCCTGCCTCTGGATTACACGGATTCAGCCAGGCCTCTGGATTACACTGATTCAACCATGCCTCTGGATTACACGGATTCAGCCTGGCCTCTGGATTACACTGATTCATTCAGCCATGCCTCTGGATTACACGGATTCAGCCAGGCCCCTCTGGATTACACTGATTCAGCCTGGCCTCTGGATTACACTGATTCAGACTGGCCTCTGGATTACACTGATTCAACCATGCCTCTGGATTACACTGATTCAGCCTGGCCTCTGGATTACATTGATTCCTATAAATACTCAGGCTTTACTTTGGATTAATATTAATTAATGTCCTGTGAAGTGGGGATTGGAATACTGGTGGAGAGCTATAGGGTCAATAATCAGAATTTTTTTATTTTGCAAATACATAAGGCTATTCCACATACTCACAGCTCTATGAATCATGCGTGTGTCCAATTCTTAGTTATACAGCTGGAGTCTGGGGTTACAAGAATGCCAAAAAAGAAAATTGTATCCAAGGATAGAAAGATGTTTCCTTGGGGTACATACATTTTGCCCCTAACCTTTGCGAAATGAGGATATATGAGTTGTGAACCAATGGGAATCAAACTATAGGGAGATGATACAGCTGTGGAAACGTCTCATTAATGTGAGAGTATAGGATGACAGAAATGTTTTTAATAAAACACACAGTCACCCCTGGACAAAGGAAATGTTTTCGATTCTTAGAGAGGCAGACTTGGGGCATATCTTTCATAATGTTTGCTGTGTAATATGTTGAAACAAAAGTTATCCCTCAATTCAAATCAAATCAAATTGATTTGTAAGGCCCTGTAGTTCAGATGAAGCAATGTTCTGGTCCTGAGTCCTATGTTTTCTAACAACAAGCCAGAGGTCATTGTGAGCTCAGTTGAGAACTGGTATCCTGCCCCTTGCTATTGAAGTAGGTCGGTTCACAGTTATGCCGGAAGAGAATAGGATATGTAATGTTTGTGTGTCGAAAATGTATTTAATTTCATGTTATATTGTACATTATATGACGATTTACTTGTTATGAAATGCAAAAGCAAAAACCTGAGCTAATCTGGGTAAATGACGGGCAGAAGTTGGAGTGGTTATTTAAGTTTGAAGTATTTAAGACGGCCAAGTTTATTTCTAAGGCCTGGAATAGAAGGCGATCTCAGCTTTTTGTTTTTATTTATCCAGTCCTGTCGCTGGCTATCCTGACATGATAGCTGTGAGATTAATTGTGTGGTTTGGTGTGTCTTATGTTGTATTAGAGATACCTTGTTTGTATTTTATTGAAAACTATGAAGGAAAGGTAATCTATAGGTTATTTACGATGATGGTTATACATATCAATGTTGACTTGTTGGCTTATTTTAAGCAGTTCTGCATAATTAAATGAGCATAAATTAAATGGACAAATTACAAATGGATAATTGGCATTTAGATACTTCAAACTTCCAATCATGCTCTCTAACATATGGCTCAACCGTTTGCAATTTGTAAAGACTTTGTAACAAAGCCATTCCGAATTTAGCAATTTGGAATCAATGCCATTCATGTATGAATGACAATCCCTTTGTATTTGTTTTACTGAGTGTTTACGACTAAAGATCCTGTCAATTTCAAAGAGATACGTCAAATTTAAATTCCGGACATTTGTATTCATGTCTCAGCCCCTTCTTTCTTGAATTGAGATGAAAGGAAGAGGATTAGGGATGTTGATTGAGAGTGAAGATTTACACCCTGGAGCACCGCTGAAAAGAGCTTACAACTACCTACCTACCTACCCATCCATCCATCCATCCATCCATCCATCCATCCATCCATCCATCCATCTATCTATCTATCTATCTATCCATCCATCTATCTATCTATCTATCTATCTATCTATCTATCTATCTATCTATCTATCTATCTATCTATCTATCTATCTATCTATCTATCTATCTATCTATCTATCTATCTATCTATCTATCTATCTATCTATCTATCTATCTATCTATCTATCTATCTATCTATCTATCTCATTTGGAACAGTCTTAATTTAAAGACATTTTTGTGCATAGCATAAATGAGCCACTGCAATTAGCATCTCAATACCATCCCTGCTAATTGTAAGCCTTCTGAAATGGATCTGAAATTTCAAGGCACTAAAAATACACTGTCAAACCTCTGTAATATAAAAAAGAAAATACATTCTATAAATGTTTGGGATTTTATTTAATTTATTTCATAAACATTGCTGTACAATTTCAGCTGTCGAATTGCCTCTGCCAAATAATTTTCTTCTTCTTTTTCCCTCCATTTTCAAGGATGGGATTCGGTCAGACCGGGCTCTCCTCTCAGCACACTAGCCTCATTATCTGGCGTTTCGTTTGGAGCTTAGCTGAGCTTGTATGGTCAACATTTGAATGTTTATGTTACTTGTGGATATGAGTCACTAAAGGTCTGTCTGCAAGTGCATGCGTGTGTGTGAATAATACAGTATGCCCTTGTTTTCCTATCCCTGTGGGGATCAAATGACCCCACAAGGAAGGGGGGAGGGGGGATTAAATGGTCTGTCCTTGAGGGGATGGTTAGACCCCACAAGGACAAGGGTCTATTCAAGGGTTAGGTTAAAGATCCCTGCCACAAGTGTTTTTAACACTTAAAAAATTTGCTATATTGAATAACAATTAGCTTGCTATGGTTTTTCAATGTTCAATAAACTAGTGAAAATCACTTAGCAGCATCCATACACCTTTGCCCTCATTGAGAATGCAAGGATAAATTAACGTCCCCCCCCCCCTTCTTCCCCCAAGCCGGTTAACTTTATCTCTTTCCACCTAAACTCTTTGCCAAAAAGTAATTTCAGCCAATCACAACACTTACACAACCTTGATATAACTAAGAGGTTCAATGAAACAAAGAGTTGTTTCACATAGACCCCCCCCCCCCCATATCCAGTGGAAGCATGTAAAAAGGGTGCTCTGGTTCTGCACAGACAACACTCCAAGAGGAGTTAACTGGAGAAAAAACGACACGATTTTGAGTGGAGGGGACCTTTAAGGCCAGCATTACGGGTCGGGTTAGGGAATGTCCCCACAAGGCATAGAAAGGTGTGTGTGTGTGTCTTCACCCCAGGTCCGGTGTGTGAGGCCAGCAGTACTGCAGTAGTGCTTTTGTGGTGAGCTGTGTGTGAACTCTGTGTGTGAACTCTGCTGCTGTATTTTCATGGAAAGCATCTCTTTGGGGGCCTGCCGGTTTTCAATGTGCTCATTTACACATCAAAACAGCCCAGGAAAGGGATAGTGCTGGAGGGGGGTGCAGCAGAGGGAGTATGCGGGGTGGGGGTGGAGGTAGGGTAATGAAGGATGCTTTCTTTTCTCTCTGTTTCCCCCTCAGGGGTGGGCTGGGTTAGGTCCGGAGAGGAGGGGTCGTAACGATCGCCTTTAATCAGATGGAGGGGTTTCTACTCGCGCAGACTCCTAAGAAGCCACGGTGTCAGCACTAGCAGTGCACAGTTAGCACAACCCCTGAGCTTCTAACATGCACACCTTACACAACTAATCACACAGATCCTGACCAAACAACCCCCGGCCCCTGTCTCTGACACTAAAAAGTGTCAATAAACACATTGTTGTTGTTGTTCTCCAGACCGAGAAGAGCTGAGAGACAGAGAGAGAAAAAAAAACTCCCAGTGAGCAGACTCCCAGTCCTGGCCCAGACAGAATAACTAGCTGCACAGGACGACTGACTCTGACACTATTTAACCTCCTGAGCCAATGGGAAAAAAACACACAGGAGGAGACCTAGCCAAGCTAAATCTTTAGTGCGAGGCCAGGCTTACTCACTCCTGAAATTGGGCATTACTGGAAAAGGGGTGGGGAGTAATAGAAGGACCCCTGTCCTGATTGGCTGGCCCGGGCCCAGCAGTAGAGACCTCAGGTGTGTTTGCATGGAAGGTGTTCCCAAGTGGTGTCTCGGTCCAGCGCTGGCAGCCGCAAGTCTGGCGCCCGAGGAACCACAGCTCAAACAAACTCCGCTTACGGAACGAGCCTCCTCTCGCTCGCATCTAAAGCATATTGTGTGGCTTTCCCCCCCTTCCTCAAGACAAAACACAGAGCTAAAAATAACAACCTGTGACCTGAAAGTGTAATGATAGAATTCAAACCGAAGAGGAAGAACAAGAAGGCTAAAGATTTAAAAATGTTTTATGGCAACATCCTGTCGCCACTGCTACAACCAACTGCTTCCGTTGGCTCTGAGGATTTGGGGAATCTGTCCTGTAAACATTTGACAACAGCGATAAATCAAGTATATACATACTCCCATACTAGGAAGTAAAGATGAAAATATGTAGTGTGCAAAAAAACAACAGAATAAAAAAAAAGACAGAAAGAAAGACCCGCCTCTCCCTTTCTGTCCATTCCCCCGCGTCCTTAACCCCTCTGTTGTCTCTTCCTATCTAATCAGCGGGCAGCCAAGTGCAGGTGGGACAGGCTGGTCTGTGTCTCACAGAGCAAGTGTTCAGCCTCGCTGGACCCTGGGTCATGTCAGTGGAGTGTAAACCGAAGAGGAAGCACGCGCCCCCGTTCAGGCGCATATGAACTGGAACATGTGGCTCTGAAACACCACCAACTGAGTCCCTGGCTGCTAACGTGCTCCAAGGAAAACACAGCCTCTTTTCTTTTTCTTTTCTCTAATAGTTAAATGCGGTACACACACTCTGTCAGAGCCCAGAACCTTGTCTGGCCTGCCGAGCAACGGACAATGTCCACAATGGCTACGAATAGGAAACGAGCAGGGGGGGGGAGAGACGCTGGTTCTTAACCCACACCTTGCTTTTGTATAGGTAAATAAGGACCGGTGATTGAAGGTTACCCATGCGTTACGCAGGGCACACCCACGACACGCTACTAAAAGGAAATGTGGTTAATTTACTACAGCCATTATACAGCTTCATGTCACCCCGTTGTGTGAAAGAGTAAAAATGACTGCTGAGAAGGACACGGAACACGCTTTTATACAAGTCTAAACACCCTTATACACGACACTCGTGTAACTCTATTTGAACTGTGGAAAAAGGGGCTTGAAAAATATCAACTACATTTCAAAGAAAACAGCCAAAAATGTGAAACTTTTTTGGGGGGGGGGGGGGGGGGGGCGGGCAGTTGGGCCTGGTAAAACTGAAAGAATTTATTTTTGAGCGGGATTCCAGTGATGTAATGACATTCCATATGAAAACAAGCTCCTCCACACATCTTTTTTCCATAGGATCATTGCCATATGCTGCTGCCGGTGACACACAGAACACAAGAGAGACATAAACAATCACATTCACTGTCAAACACTATAATTTCCAGCACGCGTGCCATTAACCGACATGCTGCGTGTGCTCGCAAGTGACACTGACACCCAAATTGTTAGAAGGACAATCTACAGCCCTAATAATGAAGCATGTGTTTATTTTTTATGGTCCACGTGGGGGGGAATATGGTGTCACTGTCATATTGGGAATATGGTGTTACATAGCGGGCTGCATACTAAAGAGAAAAGGCTTTAGTACAAGCAAGGTCACCCCTCATAAACATCAAACTTTCAACGTTGGCGTCTCAGATGAAAGGAATGTTACACCTACTTCATTTCTGGATTACTCGTTGATTCAAAGTCGGGTCTATCTGCGAGTTATTCAATGTTTATACAATCTTAAAACGTAAGAGGTAAGATTGGGATAGAAAAAAACATTGTGCATCCACTCTGAGCAGATAGCAATGAGCAAAATAACCTTGAATATAAACAGTTAATAAAGCATCAACAAGGACAAGTGTTACATGCTACTGACAAACTTAAAAGCTGCCAGCGGATCCACGCAATAGGGCTGAAATCCACTTCAAATTCGTCCTCTCAGATCAAAGTGCTCAGTATTTGCATGGGGATCAAACGCAGCATGGAAAGTGAAGAGGGCACAATAGTGATTCGGGGGAAGGATTAAAACAGCCATTAATTAAATATATTCTTACACAAAGCGCTCCCCACATTTTAATAGATGATGATGTGAACATTAATACTTTGCCACGGTTTGTCACTGGATTCATCAGTTATTCTCTTTGAGGATTATTACTGGGGACGCCTGCGGGACATGGCGTGCACTTGGAACTTGCACACGTGGCGTGGGAGCCTCACAGTGAAAGTGTGCAAAATCCCATTAGGAAGACGGCAGGGAAAATTAGCACATTAGTAAACATGCATTTGGAATGAACAGTAATCTTTAGACTGTTAAAATAAGGGGGGGGGCTACCAAACAGACAACAAGACCACCAGACGTTTATGAAAGTTATGAGAATGTATTCCACACTTTATTACTCCACATGTCCAGAACCAGAGCTTTGATACGAGGCACTTGAATTTCCCTTGATCATTTAGCTTTTTTTTGCAGATACATCAATCTATCCAATCAATCTGGTAAGAGCCAAAGTAAACTTAAATTAAATATATATATATACATATATATACAATAAATAAAACATTTATACATATTTATAATTATATTCATGCCACATTCAGGAGGAGAATATGATCTCACGTCCATGCAAGTCCATTTTTTCCTTTTGCAATACTGGGCATGACTACTGCACAAAACATGTGTAACAGAAAACTATGGAAAACAATAAAAACATTTCCCTTTATGCATTGAATACTGTTTGTGGATAGTTTCTCCACTGAGATACTGACACCGGTGCTTCTGTCCCGTGGCACAGCAGAGTAGTGCGCGACAGTTCAGTTCAACCACTCATCTCAATATGACAAAGTATTTTTTTTAGCAGCTCTTTACACAGGGCATAGAAGTGTGTGCGTGCGTGTGAGAGAGCGCGTGAACGTGCGTGCATGTTTTTACACACGCCTGTATGTGCATGTACGTGCCTGTGCGCTCTCCCGCGCGAATGTCTGTGCACATGCCTGAGTGTGCATGTACGTGTGCTCTCCCTCTCCCTCAGACGTGCGTGGGGCTGTCCGAGTAGGGGTCCGTCTTGGCCATGTGGAGTACCACGGCGGGTGACTTGTAGTGACAGTGTGTGCTGCCACAGCTCACGCCGCCGCAGGCCTTCCTGCTACTAGTCCTGTCCGCCAGCTTCCTGCTGCACAGGCCTTGCCAGGTCTGCAGCGTCTTGGAGCTCCACACCCACACCCCGCTGGTGATGCCCACCACCAGCGACATGAAGATCTTCAGCATGAACACCGCCACGGTGGGCACCGATGAGCCCAGTGAGCAGTCCTCGTTCCTGCGCCCGGGGAACGACACGCACTTCCCCTCCAGGCCCCGAAACTTCCAGTAGTCCATGTTGAGCCTCTCATAGAAGTAGCAGATGATGACGCAGGTGGCGGGCACCGTGTAGAGGATGGAGTAGATGCCGATCTTCACCATGAGCTTCTCCAGCTTCTCCGTGTTGGTGCCCTCTGTCTTCATCACCTTGCGGATGTGGAAGAGCGCCACGAAGCCCGTGAGGATGAAGGAGGTGCCGATGACGAGGTAGCAGGAGAGGGGGATGAGGACGAAGCCCGTGAGGGCGCCGGCGTCCATGCTGCCCACGTAGCACAGGCCCGTCAGCTCGTCCCCCGCCACCTTCCGCATGGTGAGGATGACTATGGTCTTCAGCGCGGGAATGCCCCAGGCGGCCATGTGGAAGTAGTTGCTGTGGGCTTCGATGGCCTCGTGGCCCCACTTCTTCCCCGCGGCCAGGAACCAGGTGAGCGTCAGGATGACCCACCAGATGGAGGAGGCCATGCCGAAGTAGTACAGGATGAGGAAGACGATGGTGCAGCCCGTCGACTCCAGCCCCTCCTGGATGATGTACAGCTCGCCGTTTTCCCGGTCGCAGGCGATGTTCTCCGCCCCGGCCACCGAGCGGATGATGAAGGCCACGGAGTAGACGTTGTAGCACATGGAGAGGAAGATGATGGGTCGCTCGGGGTACTGGAAGCGGTGGGGGTCCAGGAGGAAGGTAAGCACGGTGAAGGCGGTGGAGACGAAACACAGCGTGGACCAGACTGTCATCCAGATGAAGGCGAAGTCCTTGTCTCGCCTGGACCAGAACACGTCGACGGCGGAGGAGCAGCGCGGGGCACACGACTGGCTCTTCTCCACGTACTGGAACTTCTCCGGGTTCTCGCAGGACCCCAGGCCGCCCGGCGGGCGCACGCCACCACCACCGCCGCCACCGGGCTGCCTGGGCCGAGGCGGGACAGGGAGCATGCCCTCCCCCTTTTTGGTTTCGATCTTGGTGTCGTTCTCGGGGGCCTCCATGCACAGAGCGTTGGGGTCGTTCCTGGTGGGTAACTTTGAACAGTCGAGCGAGTCTGGCCAGGCGTAGTTGAACTTCTCCATGATAGGGGAGCACTTCTGCCTGGCCTGCTCGCACATGGGTCTACAGGCTGGAATGGAGGTGGACACTTTGTCGGTACACATAGGGGCATAGAGGGAGCAGAGGAAGAAACGGAGGTGCACATCACAGCCATACTCCACCAGTGGGGCGAACTCGTTCAGCTTGATGGCAGCTTCCTTCTGGTTGTCATGGTCCATAAAATTGGGCATCCTAGTCAAGTTGTAGCCGATCCCCTGACACATGGGAATGACGATGGGTTCGCATTTGGCTGGTCTGCCTCGCTCCAGGTCGTAGGATCCGATCTCAAAGCTGGAGGCAGAAATTACTAGCAGACACCACAGAAAAATCACCATCTTCAAAGGGCACCCATCCATGCTCATTTTCAGTCATATGTCAAAAATGGAACGTTTCTTGTGAGGCAATGTCCATACAAAAGCTGAAAAGGTACGGGTGAGGTATGTCCTCACTATTTCCCCATAGCGAAGGCAGGTCCAAATGTGCGTTATCCGTTACAAAAGCATTTCCCCGAAAAAGCGACAGTGAAATTAATTCGTTGAGGTATATCACTGACGTGAATAGGTTATTCAAAACGAATTAACTTCATTAAAACGGCGATTAATGCCTTTCATTAATAGGTGAAACTCCGAAACTTCGAACGCGCTGCGTTCAGTGACTGATATTCACAACAGAGGAAAAAGAGCATGGAAATAAACCACGGATTACCTCAAGCGGTAACTAAGTAGAGTCCTTGAAACGATTGCTTTCAAATAAAAAACGGAATTTGAGTCGCTGTTTATTGTGTCGATCGATACAAATCTTTTAAGCTCTTGACAACGGAGGGTCTTCATCCACAGCTTGCAAACGCGACACTGAACTTTCTCTGCAGCTTGCGGGGACTTCAGTCGGAGGGGGGGGGGGGGCATTAGTGACGCTCTACACAATGTGGAGCGTCACAAATGCCCCCCCCCCCCCCCCCCCCCGCAAGTTGTCTCCAAATTTTGGATGCTGGTCAAATATCTTAAATATCTCTTTTAGGAGGGCTATACAAAGTATGGACTTACATTTACTCTGTGAATGATTATTCTTTTTTATTTTTGACCAAAAAGGCTTGTAGGCAATTCCGTTTCCAAATGCACATTACATTCAGTACTATAGCAGTCTATCTGTATGTCATGTATGTCATATATGTTATGATGAATTGAAAATGGGGGACCCTGATGTAAACAAGACGAAAGTCTTTCTCTGGTCTGCATCCCCTTAACAATTGTATGTATTGAGCTGTACTGTACTGTACCCATTCTGCAATCTGTTAATACACTTTTCATTCAATCAATCAATCAAGCAGTGAGAGGGAATTTTTTTTTTGTTTATTGAAAATATATAAAATATGTCTACATCAATCACCAGTGGTAAGGTGAATTCCCTACCTCCCCTATACAATTAGACCCATAATAATGCATGTGTTAACCAGGGAGCATGCCAGCCCCCCGCATCCCCTCAAATAATCGCCCCATATCACCGGTAAAGAAGACAAACCAGCATCAGCAGACAGGCCTAACATCACCCTATCGATGATGCTGAAGTGATAACGGCCCAGGAAAAGACTATTGTTTCCATCTAGTGGTTGAATGGGGGAGGCAACCAGCTGTCCTCTACTCGGCACACGTTTGGACTTTTTGATCCCTGATATACAGGTATGTTGGGCTTGGCTATAAACTCCATGTCATTTCAGTTGGCACACATAAAAAAAAATGACACACACATACACACACACACACACACACACACACACACACACACACACACACACGCACGCACGCACGCACGCACACACACACACACACACACACACACACACACACACACACACACACACACACACACACACACACACACACACACACACACACACACACACACACACACACACACAACCACTAGCAATACAATTACTAGAAAATAACTACAATTTAAATGAGCCTACAAGTGGCTGTAAAAATTATTAGCCGGATGCTATATGAAAGCTACCAACAATGACTGACAGCTAGCGTTTGACAGTGCTGACCAATAAAGGAAGTGATTTATTGAGATTTGTGTATCTCCGACCACATGTCTTTATGATTAAACATCTGACAAGTAGGTGAGAACTATAAACATCTGACAAGTACTTTGAGGTGTGAACTATATTGCTTACATGCCAAACCCTCGATTATCCCGGCTGTTAACTCACCACTCTCTAAAGAAAGAACACCTCTTTTGGGTGTGTTTGCTTACTAGCAAATTGATGTGGGCGAAGGCGTTACAGTCGACCCCAGCTGTTCCAATGTGTTGCTATATCAGATCTGGCATTAGGCTGAAA
The DNA here is from genome assembly GCF_963971535.1 of Notolepis coatsorum. Lineage (NCBI taxonomy): Eukaryota > Metazoa > Chordata > Actinopteri > Aulopiformes > Paralepididae > Notolepis > Notolepis coatsorum. The sequence continues at coordinate 219,943,914 of NC_140165.1, read as the reverse complement.
CACCCTTGCCAACTATGGTGTAAACCAACCTTGCCTTCAGCTTTAAGCCTGATCCAACAACGGGGGGAAATGCATTCCAGGCTTTGAGATGATATCCCGCACTACGTCAGCAGAAAGCATTTTAGGTTAATCAAATAGAGCACATTTGACTGAATTCACGTTAACCGCTTTGCACTTAAAAGGTTTCAAATCACACATCAAAGACAAAGGGAGCCCATTCCGGAGGAGGCTCAGGAGGGGGCCCAGGAGCCAGTGTGCCCTTAGAAGGCCAAAGATGAATATCAAAAAGATACTTATCTCTTCAAGGTAACAGACACACATCAGGAAGTGTTAGCATCCAGTGGAAAATACTGGTCCCTGGTTCACAAAGCCTCTAAAAGCGGGGGTGTATACTGATCCCAGATCAGTTTGTGTCCTTTAATATGAATGGGATCGTAAAAGGGAAGTGGACTTGTTCACTGTCCCCCCCCCCCTATGGATTAATTGAGGCAAAGTGGCATTAATCAGTCCAGAAGACTCATGGTCTGACCACAGCGCTGCACAGCGTCACAGGCCATGCAGTACAAGGCCACTCGCTGTCTCCCTGTTTTCTTTCACATACTTCTTGTTATCTTTTGTTAACCAAAAGGAAACAATGTTGAAAGAAGCACAAATATGTGCAATTTGAGTGTCTTGATTTGACCATTACTTGGCCCACAAATGATTTGTCTTTGGAAGGTCATTACTGTTTACTTAACCACTGGGAAGGAAGGATATAAGCTTTCACTCTCTTTCTCTCTCTCTCTCTCTCTCTCTCTCTCTCTCTCTCTCTCTCTCTCTCTCTCTCTCTCTCTCTCTCTCTCTCTCTCTCTCTCTCTCTCTCTCTCTCTCTCACTCTCCCCCTCTCTCTGTCCTATAATACAGCCTGTCAAGTCTTTGTGTGTCTTTGTAATAAATAGCCTCCACGCCGAACCCATCTTTAATTTCACACATTCATCAGGCGCTCCGGCAGAGTGTGGCCCTTGTAATTACTACTTCTGTACTTATTGGTTATCATATATCAGACATGCAGCTATAAACATCCCGTGGAGAACAATAGGAGCGCCTCACCGCAGCTCGGCTCTACATTACCATCCCAGAGACGCTGGCTGTCTGAGATTGTTATGGATGTAATTGGAGATGCCTCACACTTTAAGCAATACATCTGCACTGGTGCACCGCTTTTGACAGGCGAGTACAATGGTATATTGTTGATGCTTTGGATTGTGTAATTATCTCTTTGTGCGTTCGGTGTAATAATTAGGCCTCTCTCGTATACTTAACACAAAACAGGAAATAAGAAGGATGCTTCTTGTATTGAGGTCTTAATTTGGACTCATATTGCATTTGAACCCTTTCGAGTGATTCTTTAAAAAGGATTTCTCAGAGGCGTCTGGGTGGCGCAGCGGACAAGGCGCTCGTCACCAACACAAGAGACACTGGTATCGAATCCAGCTGTCAGCGTTGCTTCCGGCTTGGCCGGCCGGCCGTCATACTGGCTCAATTGGCAGAGTCAGCGGGAGGGAAGCCGGTGGGTGGGTCTGGGTCGTTGTGGACAGCGACTCCTACAGTTCGGTCGGGGCGCCTGCACAGCGAGGGAAGGATCTAAGAGAGGTAGTGTGACCTTCCACACGTTACACTCTCTCAGTGAGAGTCCACGCTGCCAGGTGAAAAGAAGTGGTGGGCTGGGTACACATGTGTCGGAGGAAGCATGTGATAGTCTCCGCCTTCCCAGACCGACGGTAGGGAGTAGAGTGCGCAACGACCAGGAAGGGGATTGGGAATTGGCATAATTGGCATTGGGAATTGGCATAACGACTAACATTGGGAGGGGAGAAAAACGGAAGGGGGAAAAAGTTAATAAAAAAATAAATAAAAGAAAAAAGGATTTCTCTGAATTCTATCTTGGATTTTCTTTTAGCTCCATACCTTTCCCAGAGCAGTGGGCCTTTTATTTTATTTTATTTTTTTATTATCTTTCCCCCCCTCCTTTTTCCGATTTTTCTCCCATCCCACTGTTAGTCGTTATGCCAATTCCCAACCCCCTTCCTGGTTGTTGCGCACCCCCCCTACTGTTGGTCCAGGAGGCCGGAGACTGTCACATGCTTTCCTCCGACACATGTGCAGCCAGCCGGCAGCCAGCCTGGCAGCGCAGATTCTCACCGGGAGAGTGTAACGTGTGGAAGGTCACACTACCTTTCTCCAGATCCTACCCTCGCTGTGCAGGCGCCCCGACCGAACTGTAGGGGTCGCTGTCCACAACGCCCAGGACCCACCCACGGCTTCCCTCCCCCTAACTCAGCCAAACGAGTTAGTATAGCGATCAGCCCGAGCCAAGGCAATGCTGACTCTCCGGGAGTCGAGGCCGCAGCCTCAGTGGGCCTTTTATTAAATTTATAAATTCTTTAAAATGTTAAGTTCTCCACACACACACGTATGAGACATACACACATACTTACGTGAGACACGTACCCACATACACATATCTGAGACACACATTCATACATGTTCTCACGCACACCTACATATATTTGAGACGCATCCTCTCACATGCACTATGGAGAAAGATGGCATCCCGATAGAAGATGCAGCACATACCTGCTCGCAGGTAGATCGGTCTACATGTAACGTATGTGCATCAGGGATATATATGCACAATGTATAGTAATGTTTTTTTTTTGTAAGTGCTTTTTTAATTTCCATGTCAGTTGTTGTTAATGTGTTTGTATGAGTCTTTTGTATGTTTTGTATGATGTTACGAAAAAGAAAAAGACAAATCTTGGGTGTTGCATATTATGCTGTGGAAAGATGTCTTGTGAATATTGGAAAGATTTGTGCAAAAATATCAAAAAAAAATAAAATTTAGTTCTCAAAATGCTATCTATGTGAGAGTGCACACCTGCACGGGTTAAATAATTCATTTTTTTTTTATTTGTTCCACAACCATAATCGAGCCCTTCATGACGACGGACCGTATTGGAAAATCTTTGAACAGTCAGTGTTCTCCCAGTTGTACAGGCATTCCATGTATGAATATGACATTCGTAATATAATGTAACACGGGGCGACCTCTTCCATCTTTTTTTATTATGGCCTTTCTGCTTTATTCTGTAGTACAGTAGAGAGAGTCAGAAAACACAGGGGGGGGTCAAAGGTCGGATTTAAACACATGACGTTGTGATTACATGGTGCGCACCATAGCTTTGGGGCACCCAAATATCTCACATCTTTAATGATGCATTAACACTCGAATCCAACATACAATCTCTGGATAATTAGATTTGAAAACACATCGCTCAACTCAAAACCCAAAACAGGCTTGTGTGGCTGCAACGTGACCCCTCTGACGAAGAGGCGTTCTTCATCTCAAAGGGTTAAATTAGAATAGATTAAAAGGGACTTACTTGTACTGTACATTGCAAAAAACGATGCAGTTATTATATGACTGGATATTAGAGTGGAAGAGACAGATTCTTATATCATCAGAGTCCATCTGTATTCTCAATCCGTCAGTTCTGTGGACAGAGATAATGTCATTCACAGCCCCGGTGGCAGGTAGACAGAGTGACTGAATGCCGTTAGATGAAAATCCTTAAAACAAAACAAAAAAAGAAAAGAAAAAAAGTTTTAATAATAACAACCTTAAGGGCGGCTATGTGGCGCAGTGGGCAAGGCGCTCGCAACGAATGCTGGAGACTAGGCTCAAACAGGATGCCTCCAGGATGCCTCCTGTTCGAGCCCCGCTCTCCACATTGCTTTCAGTTTAGCTGGTCGTCCACAGTAATACACATTGGCCGTATTACGGGGAGGGAAACTGAAGGGTGGGGATCGGGCGTTGTGGACAGCGACTCCTACAGGTCGGTTGGTGCGCCTGCACAGTAGAATCAAGAAGCGACGGGGGCGGGGCCCCTCCAAAGCCCAGACCCCCGACGCTGAAGATCGAGCCGCGCAGATGAAAAGATGCGACGGCTTTACCTCGAGTATCGGAGGGGACTCGTGCTATGTATGACTTAGTCCACATTGCAGCCGGCTTGTGGGAGGCAAGAAACAACGTTCGAAGACAGGGGAGGGTTGAATTGGACGATATGAAAATTGGAATGGGAGAAAAAATAGAAAATGGGAGAAAAAGTGGATAAAAAAAAAAATAATAATAACAACCTTATTTTCCTGGTTTGACAAACATGCTTTTTGACATTATCCAGTGAATGTGTTTCACGGACCTTATATGGCCATGAAACCTAGAAAAGCCTGTAAGCAGAAAATTATGTAAATAAAGAAAAGAAAAAAACAAAATTGGATTCAGCAGATTTTCACCTGGTAGTAGCAATGAGCAAATGGCCACTGACTGTACTGGGATGGGACAACTACAAGATTATTTTTTTTTTTAAATTTCTGACACACACACAAAAAAAGGTTGTCACTGATGAGTCGTTGAGAGAGTGTCTGATTCTGTTTCCTGCCAGTCAGGGAAGCTGTCAAGCTATAATTGACATATCCCAAGCTCGCCCTCTTTTCACAACTGCTGCTTTCCTCAGGCAAACAAAGATAAAATGGCTCTTGACCACCCTATCACAAGCAGTGTTTTCCTTGGTCAAGCTAAGAGTGAGCGGAGCTTGGGATAGGTACCCACAGCAGCTTTAAAGGAACACGGAAACTCTGTGCGCTCAGTAGAAAGCTGTAGACGGCTGCAAGCTATAGCCTAGCTTAGCACAAATTAATGGAACCGTATACGGATCAGCTAGCCTAGCTGTTGGCCAAAATCACCTCTCCCGGAGTTTTAGGCTAGGCTAGCTGATCCGTATACTCTTCCATTAATTTGTGCTAAGCTAAGCTATCTTGCAGCCGGATAGCTTTCTACTGAGCGCACAGAGACATTGGTATCCATCTTGTTGTCTGACTCTTTCCCATAACGTCGGCGTGTTCCTTCAACACTCAGCTCTTTAGAGTTGGACGCCAATTGCAATCTGTACTGTAGTGGTGCCCGACAACAGAATATATTATAGTCCAATAGTACTACAGTAGATAGATGTGGTTGTACACTCGTAATTCTATAGAAATGTTGGTGGATAAAAATCTGAAAAACGAAATTAAACGACAGAAGTTAATATTCATTCAACCTCGGTTACATTTGCATTTAGTCATTTAGCTGACGCTTTTATCCAAAGCGACTTACAAGTTCTGTACGACAAGTCATCAGGAAGGGCACAACCAGTCGCGGACTGGGACCATAATTCCTACCGGGAATTTGACTCAGCCAGGCCAGGCCAGGCCGCGTGAATATTAAAGGCAACCAACTTGTGTTCGGCTTTTCTCTGATTCCAACAGAATATAATCATAGCCGCAGAACGCATTTATAACGGATGCTGAGGGGGGGAAATTAAACTAAAATTAACGAGCAGAAATTACTCGACTGTTAAATTTGCTGAACAACTCACAGTTTAGCAGGTCAGCACAGACCACAGATCAGATCACCATGGTAACAGACGAAGAAAGTGCCAACACAGCCAATAATCCCAATGCCTGATGCTGCACGGTGGCAGTTTTAAACGACAACATTAAATATTGTCCCTTACCTTAGCGCCGCGCCTGCTGCATGCATCCCACAACTTCATCTCCAACTCCAAATGTGGCCTTTCTCTCCGGGTTGGCGCTGATGAAGGTCTTTATTAGGGCATCAATGTCGAGGCGGTGGCGGTCACATAATCTTCTTTTGTTGAGGCTTCCCAAAAAAGTCTGACATTCATTTTTGCCTAATTTGGAGAGGTGGTCAGCTTTGTGTGAAATGTCTCAACCTGTTAATCTGTAAGCCGTATTTCGCCTAAAGGTAAATGCCTAAGTAAATGGAAGGTCAATTTGCATGTTCTTGGTATCTAGGAACATCTAGGGACCTGGGGGTATGTATTTCCAGTGTCAGAAATATTGTGTCTGTTACTAGGCTTGAGTAAATTGTGATGAAACAAAGGAGAATATAAATTATGATTTATGATTTTTGCATCTTTGATCAAAAATTGATACGGGTAGGATAAAATGCTCACTGAGCTCATTCACCACCTATAAACAGAAGGATTTGTAGATACAGTAATTAATGATAATCGATTTTAATTATAAATTCATATTTGACCTTGAACTTGACCTTGACCTTATTATGGCCAAATCATACATCTATGGATAGGGAAAATGCTCCTCTTTCCAATGGCAGGGTTGAATCTGGATTTAGTCATTTCCTTGCGGTTTTTACGATAATTAGCATTTTCCGATAAATTGGTATTTCCGATAAATCGTATAAAACATCGGTAAAAATTAAAATATACACTTTGACTACTGTTTTTGATAGGGTTATGGTCTTTACTCTTGGCTACAAAAAAAATATTTAAAAACATTGACCTCTTAACATCCAAGGGCCCACATGTGGACGATTCTTTGCCGACCTCTAGTGGCTCGGGTGTGCATTTCTTTTAATACAATATATAGATAGAATTAAAGCCCTATTTGTTGCCTGTCTATTGCCCTTTCAGGTGACAAAATCCGTTCAGCGGTTCTCGAGTTACATGCCGATATGTGAGGCGTGCCCCAAAGTACGCAAAAGTACACATTACCACCCCCGACTCCCAATGGATTTCCAATGATACCCCATGATATGATAATTGGGGATCTAATACCGTCTCTATTGATCGATTTATGATAAAGAAAAGAAAAGTCCCCTATAGGGGGACATGCATTGCTATTCCTAGCACTATTTGAAAAGATGTTGAAAAGATGCGACGGCTGCTACCTCGAGTATCGGAGGGGACTCGTGATGTATGGCTTCGTCCACATTACAGCCGGCTTGTGGGAGGCATGGCCAAACAGCGTTCGAGACAGGGGAGGGTAGAATTGGACGATACAAAATTGGGATGGGAGAAAAATATAAAATGGGAGAAAAAGTAGAGAAAAAAAAGAAAAAAGAACACGTTAAACCAACAGATACACGTGATTAGTTCCTCCCTGACGTAGTCACCTTACAATGTTTACAATGTTTCTTACATGTTGCTGTTTTATTTTAAATGTTTATCTTTTTATTTGTTTCCATTAGTGTCTCAATTGAAATAAACAAATTAATGAATTTAATTAATTTGTTTTTGGATAACTTTATTTATTCTTGGGTAGGAATGCTAATATGACGTTACATGTTACCTATTTGTTCACTATAATATAATTCAACATTGCCTACATAACTGCAAGTATAACAGGAAAAAGTTAAAACAAAAACAAAACATGCAACTGTAGAAAAGCTTCAAATCACAGCAAACATTATTTAAAGAAGAGTGCTTCATATTAGTGTGTGAACTCTGTGGAAAGGTGATGGCCAAATCCTTTACTCTCTTTTAAAACTCTTGAACTAAAAAAACAAACACCTGGAATTTACAATGAGCAGAAATAAGAAAAAAGTTAAATTGTAATTAGTTTAATTACAGCAACCAACACTGTCTATAGCTAATTTCACTGTTCATAACAACTGCAGGGGGTGCATTTATATATAACAATTCTGATTGTATACAAGTCAATAGGAAAATGACCCAACTTCTCGATTTCTTAAAATCTTTTTGCTTTCTTTCTTTATGAGTTTATGCCTGGTCTCAATCGCTAGTTCCAAGTCTTCTTCGAGTCAAATAGATGATAAAAGGACTGCTAAAAAAAACGTTTAGCAGCATCTCTGACTAGTGCCTTTTTTTGTGTGTCTTTCCCTCTCTGCACCACCCAAAGCAGTGCTCCACGGAGGATTATAGCTACAAACATCAATCTGACATGCCCGCGCAGGCGCGCTGAGCTGCCTCGCGCTGGGCACGTGCACACTTAGAGGCCAAGGGGTGCTTGAGCACCTGCCTTTTTGAGCCTGATCAAAAAAGTGCCTTTTTTGAAAAAAAAAAGGAAAAATACTGTTACGCATATAGACTGCCCTTCCAACTGAAAAATGTCAGGATAGAATCAAAATATTAGGTAAAGAGAGAGAGATGCTCCATATTCCATTGCAGTTTGCACGGCCTCCTCAGCGTGCTTCTCCGCGGACCTATATATTTTATGCATAGCGTGGGTGGTGATGGTGATGATGATGATGATAGAAACCGCTGTGGCGCATACAGTTGAATGCTGGTATTACACTCATTGAGGGACACGAAGAAGTCAAGTCCGATGGGATTTGGGAATCTCAAATACAAATCGGGATTGGAATAAAAAATGCATCTATATTAAACAATACAGAATATACAGCACTTCTTGGGGTCTGTAGGGTAAGCACTTATTCCCTCCCCCCTGAACATTTATGGAGATGTATGGGCCTTTTAAGTCAGTGATAAAAGTGTCTTTCAAGGATAAGTGAGCTCCTGCACTGATTATTATAGTTCAATATTCAATATTTGATCACCAAAACCCCCCAAAAAGCATAAAAAGGAGGCCCCCCGCCTGAAAAGGGCCCTTAGAAATCGTGCTTGCGCGCTACTTGCGCTCGGTTAATATATACACACAAGTGTAGTGCCCTTTTCAGCCTTTTAGCACCTGCCCCTCTAAAGTCCTGTGCACGTCCCTGGCGCTGGGTGACAACAGACAAGTTAACTCATTCCTGCCTGCGGAACGAACGTAGAGAGCACATCTCCGCACAACTAGAAACACTTATACTGACCGTGGTCTGCTTCGGAGTTCAGTGGCCTGACTGCGGGCAACAAAATAATATAATATACAAATAAATAAAATAAAAAACATTGCCAGTCTGACAGGGCCAGGCCATGCCAGTCTGCCAGGCCACCGGGAAAACTCCCGGTGCGCCCGATGGCCAGTTCGCTAGCGGGCACAACCCTATCAGCTGAGTAACAATGTTCATCAAGGTGTTGAGTGCTACAGTGTAGGTTAGTGTATTAGGACAAGTTCATGACAGCAAGGTTAGTTAGGGTTAGATTTATTATTATTTTCTTTCATTTCAGATAATGGTTGAGGAAGTGCGTCTTTAGTCGACGGCGAAAGATTGGACGGGTTTTGGCTGTCCTAACTGTGGTGGGCAGTTCGTTCCACCATTGTGGGGCAAGGACTGAGAAAAGGCGGCTTCTCTTTGATGACCCTCCCAGAGCTCGGATAGGAGTGCGTCTGAGACGGCCAGAAGATGCAGAGCGTAGGGGTCGAAATGCATCGATTCTAATGGGACGATTCAACTGCATCGATTTGAAAATGTTAGAATCGATTATAATCGAAATTAATCTAAATAATAAAATAAAAAATAAAATTTATTTTTATAATGTTTTTTAGTTTTTTTTGTATTGTTTTTATTGACCTATAGTCCATTCATGCTGAGTGAATCAGTTCCCCCAGCCACATTTGTGTATTCAAAATTATTTGGGGAATTATCTGATGGAAAATTAATCGAATCGAATCGAATCGTGGTCAAATGAAGAGATTTCATGATGCATTAAATCGTTGCCTGAAGAATCGTAATCGAATTTAATCGTTGTGAGGTCACATTGTTACACCCTAGTTAGAGACCATTGACCGGAGGTAGGTGGGAGCGGTTCCCTTTGCACGGTATGCCAGGTTGAGGGCCTTGAAGCGGATTCGTGCGGCAATGGGGAGCCAGTGCAGGTCCCTAGTAAGAAGTGAGGTGACATGGGCTGACTTCGGTAGGTTTGAGATCAGGCGGGCCGCTGCGTTCTGAATGAATTGAAGAGGCTTGGTGGCCATGGTCGGAAGGCCAGCAAGCAGTGCGTTGCAGTAGTCGAGGTGGGAGATGACTGTTGATTGGACGAGGAGTTGGGTGGCTTCTTTTGTCAGGAAGGGGCGGATCCTTCTGATGTTTCTCAGGAGGAATCTGCAGGTTCTGGTTGTTCTGGTTACATCGGCAAAGTGAGGAAAACACGGGTCCCTAATAAGACAAGTTGTCTTCTCCGTCTCAGTGGCCTGCACTGCAGTCAGGAGACTCAGAATCCACTCACAGGGTCACCCACAAGTACGCACAGAATGCAATGTGCCAGTGGGCAAAATATTTTCGAAAGAGATTAAAAAAATAAACCGTCATTTTTCCGTTCACAAGTGAGGGCTTTATCAAAAATATCGAAAGTATCCCAATGTCCCATTGTCAAAATATATACACAGTATCACATGCTGTAGAGAAAAATAAAGACTTCCAAATTACAGTAAGCTCTCCCTAAACACAGCTTCTAATCCGCTACCATAGACTCCCATCTGTCTTTTAACCACAGCCAAAGTCAAAGGAAGTGTATGTGTGTGTGTATTTATGTGTTAATGTGTGTGCGTGTTTGGGTGCATGCCTGGATGTGTGTGTATGTGCATGCGTATGTGTGTGTGTGTGTGTGTGTGTGTGTGTGTGTGTGTGTGTGTGTGTGTGTGTGTGTGTGAGAGAGTGAGAGAGAGAGAGAGAGAGAGAGAGAGGAGAGAGAGAGAGAGAGAGAGAGAGAGAGAGAGAGAGAGAGAGAGAGAGAGAGAGAGAGAGAGAGAGAGAGAGAGAGAGAGAACAAGATAGATCGAAGGAGACCTGGCGCTGAACAGCTCAATTTGCAAGGGTTAACCTTCTCCCCTTTGTTTTTTTTTTAAGGCTGACATTTCTGGGCAGGCACACACACACACACACACACACACACACACACACACACACACACACACACACACACACACACACACACACACACACACACACACACACACACACATGCATACGCACACACACACACACACACACACACACACACACACACACACACACACACACACACACACACACACACACACACACACACACACACACACACACACACACACACACACACACACACACACACACACACACACACACACACACACACACACACACACACACACACACACACACGTCCACTCTCAGATGTCCTTGGGGAGCAATGCAGTGGAAAGCAATACTACTGTGTGGTCATATAGCTGTTGTAGAGAGGGGTGGGGGTGGAGGGGGGGTGTTTTGAGTGGCTGGGGCTTTGCACAGAGGGAACGTGGGGTCAGAGGATTTAGAAGAGTTTAAAGATAACTCTTTTAGAGGGGGGGGGGGTTCTGAAAAAAGGATATTGGGCTGTTTATTACGGCCTTCGAATTATTCACATTTCTGCGGGCAGATATAATGTAGAGACAATGCCTATTTGCCAAGGCTGTATAACCGGAGAAGATGTTATATTCTGCTTTCCCAGAATAGGAATTCTTAGCAGGCGTCCTACTGGAGAAGCTCCTGGGGTCGATTATATTTCACGGTGGGTCGGAGACTCATGAGCGGCTCCGGGCCCTCGGCCGGGCCAGCCTGGAAGGACTAAAATTGGACTAGGGGGAGTGACGCCAACAAGGTTAAAGGAACAAGTAACATATCTGACTTGAAATAACACCAGCAGTTGCCATTTCTCCTTTCAAGACCTGTCAATCACGTTTAGAAATTGTACTCTTTTTGGGTAGAGGTAAGAAGAAGAGAAAAAAAAGCCCTGAAATTGTACTAAAATGTCCAGTATTGGACGGTGAATGTCCTTTTTCTTCTCTCTATCTTTCGAGATCAAACTGTAGGGGAGCCAGATGGACATATTCCATGATATACACAATACAATCCCCCACCTTAACTCATTCACTGCCAACGATGAGTATACTCGTTATTGGGCACCAATCGTTGAACGCCAACAACGATTATTTGATCGTTATTTCTTTTATTCAATATTTCTATTCATTACAGGCACATGGACTCGGGGTTAACATGGGGAATCAGCCTGAGAATGTAAAAGTGCAATACCAGCCACATCCTGCTAGACGGCGGTATCGAGCACCCTTTGTACCCTTTTATCTTCGCCTGTGGGACGGCCAACCGTCTCCGGTTTCATGTTTCCTTGTCGGGCGAGGGCAGCCGTTCTGCCGGTTCCATTGAAGCGCGTCAATTATTCCCGATCCATATGTTGTGGTGGATTATGCCGTAGGCCAAATGGACATTGGATGTATCAGATGGCGATCAAACAATTGGAATATTATTTTTGGAATACTCCCGATCACAGGTAAGAATGATCTGACGTACATTTTTGCTTGATCCTGCAATGCTTTTACACCGATCGGGCTGATAACCGTTTTTAGTGTTCAATACGAATGCCGTTACTGACAATAAAATATTCAGAAATGACCCCCCCCCCCCCTTTAACGCATTCATGATGGAACATAATACCTATGATATAGATTTGATTTCGGGATAATAGCGTATACAGGCAAGAAATGGCAACATCTATAGTGGAATCGACGTGTAGGGCTATAACTCAGTATTTCATGAATTACCCTAGACCGCTCTAAAACCATACTTATATTCACCACGGTATAACATGGGAACGTATGGATGTAAACATTTATTATTTTTCACATATTGAACGATAGATAGGTGATGTCAAATGGGCCATAGTATTGTATCCATAGCTATAATATAGAATATAGTTATAGCTCTACAAACAAGGTGACTCAGTCCTATCTTTTAAAGCGTGGCAATGCTACCACAGGGCCATGGCTAATCCCCGGCAGTCAATAAGTTAAAGGGGTAGCTTGAATCTTTTGAGTGGTATGAAACACAAAATGAGAAATGTGGTTTCCCGTCCTCTGACCCTCTGGGGGAGGGGTGTGTGTGTGTGTGTGTGTAAAGATATAGAATACAATTATCATATTTATAATCTACGACATAGATGCCTTTTCTTATGAAAATTATTAATAGTTCTAATTACTGTCTAAAGCCCTCCTCCAATTATTAGTTATTAGGGGTCGTTCTAAAAAATACTTTTATTTCAAATGTAGGGCTTACAGCTCTGAGTCAGAAAATGTACCCATATCCGAGTAGAATCGCCATGGTTACTGTCGTAGTGTCCTTGGAGTCGTTCCACTATTCACTCTGGTGCAGCTCCAGGATTAGTCTAATGACTACCATCTATCATCTAGAGACTTGACACACTTGTGTTTTGCTTAAGGCGAGACTTGTATTCCTATTCACGAATAGAAACTATAAGCTGTTCAGTATTATAGAGTGGATTCTATCTTAGGGTGGATTTTCCCTTTAACATCGTAACATATTTATACCATCTTATCAAAAAGTCAAAGTCAAGTCAAAGATTTTATTTGGACGAATCCACATTGGAATACAGGTACAGAGCAAACACTGTGTGGCTACAACTAATCCAATACAGGAGCAGAGTAGAAACACTACAGGAAAAATATGTAAAAACACAGACAGTATAAAAGGACAAGTGCTAAAATTGATATCAACATCCCCTAAAAGTGCATATAGTTAAGTGCATAGTGCATAGAGGCACAAATTACAGTAAAAGTGCATATAATCAAAGTGCATGATGCACAGACACACAAAAACAGCACTTCCACAAACCTGACTAATAACACTAATAAACACACCGAAACAAAATAGGATAAAATACAAAACTAGCCTTTGGAGTCATTCAGGCTGCACATTATGGATGCTTATATCACACTACTGTATCCTGAATTCATTTTATGGCCCCCAGTGGGAATTTAACCCCTTAACACTTTGAATTTCCATAACGAATATTCTCGGGTTTACCCCCCGCGGGTTGAATGCCCATAACGAGAATATTCTTTTTTTCTCGTTTTTTTATTATTATTAGCGATCTGAATTCATATTTCATCAACCAAGTCTACCGTTGGTAAATCAGCCACCCCAGGCGCTCTGATGTGAAAAAAGCGCCCCCTATCGTCTCCCAGATGGTAATTCACCCTTTTGGATTGGACTCAATGAAAATGCATGAGAAAAAAAAACCCGGACTCCACATTTTACTTCTCACGCATGTAACCGGAGCCGATCAGCTTCATGCTGGACCCTCAGCACAGCGTGGTTACTGTGTTTTACAGTATACGCGTTGGATCAATAAAAGGATCGATTTTTGGAATGGCTATCAGGAATTGGAATAATCCATTTGGATACCATCTGATCTCAGGTAAGGAATCTATTTTTACCAGTCTTAGGATAATCAAACCCGTTTTCACGGAGATATAAGCTTTTCCCCTATAATGTGATATGGCTGTTTGACTGTAAGAGCGATCAGGAACTGAGAGGTTTTCAGCGCGCGGCACCAGCGTGCACACGTACACAATATACTATCGATAATCTAGCGTTTATTTGAAAACTATTCATAAATAGGCAGAAAAATGACAACGTTCTAGAATATTACAGTAGCTACAAGGCGATTATCATGGAATCTCTTATTTTTTCCGTGAAAACAAGGGCTTTTCAAAATGCTATAAAACGGAAATGAACCGATAAAAAAACAATCCGCTTCGACAATGTTGACTGGAAATGGGTCATTGATAATGCGACAGGCAGATTAGACACATAGCCATAATTTAAAACATAGATTAGGCGATATTAACGTTAACATTGAAGCGGATGGTGGGCATTCAAGCACTAAATGTGCGCCCCCTGCTGGGCATTCAAAGTGTTAATGTATATATCTTATATTATACGTTATTGCCCATATTTATTGTAATGTATAATATAACTGATAGGGCATACAGACCCTCATCTGCACCTTTGATTACACTGTTTACTTTATCATAGTCTTATATTCAGAGTTAATCATATTGTTTTTTTTTCATATTTCTTTTATATTCAGATCAAATTTGATTGCCTATATTTATGTCTTTCTACTATTACCCTGCCCATACCTGTACCTCCCCTCCACCATGCTGCTATGATGCCTGCATTTCCCTAAGGGGATTAATAGGACCACCCGAGCCACTGCTAGAGGAGACTGTGATACACCACCTTTAGCCAGACTGTCTTGTCTGTTAGAGGTGGTGATCTGTGGAACAGTCTACCCCCAACAATCCCCCAAGAGAATGCCCAACCTATAGTTCTCTCAAAAGTCAGCTAAAAGTATGGCTAGTCTCAAATCAGACCTGTACACATTGATGTAAACTATGTGAGGCTGCCTTAACACATTGAGTGCCAGCGACGAGATTTATCGTTAGTTCATGCCGACCGTTGAGTGCCAGCGATTAGCGATTTGAATTCATATTTCACGAATCTATTCTCACGTTAGTGCTGCAAACTCTCTCTGAGCTCCATTGGGAAAATACCGCCCCCTATCGTCTCCCTGTGGTACTGCACCCATTTGAAATGGATTGAAATTAAACACATGGGGGGGGGAATCCAGCTTCCTCATTTTACACAACGTGTTTTGTGTATTCCAGAATATTCCAGTAAAGGGTGTTTATCACAGAATCTTAATATTTTCCTGAAACTTTAAAAAAATGAGTTTTTCAAAATGGTATAAAACGGAAATGAACCGATTAAAAAACAATCCGTTTTGACAATGTTGACTGCAGACAAGTCATTGATAAGCGACGGCCAGATTAGACACATTTTAAGACATAGTTTATGCGTTTGCAAATATGAGAGCTCTATCATTGAAGTGGACGCTGGCATACAGAGCCCTTTAGCGCCCTGCATGGCTGGCACTGAAAGTGTTAATGATGTGCCATGTTTATATTTCCCCAGATGTATATGTATATTTTCTATGTATATTTTCCCAGATGTTGTTTTTATATTTGCCATGTCTAACCTTTTTATCCACTAGGAGCAGCCTTTAACTCCTGGCAGGGGGACTGCCTCTGGAAACTAGCCTCTGGCTATAATTGGTTTGGTGCATTTACGTTCTATGTGCATTTTATGTTCTATGAATGTTCATCAATGTGCTTGTCCCTCTTAAAATAAATTAAATGAAATTAAATGAAATAAAGGAATATCTTATCTTATCTTATCTTCTCTTAACCTGGCAATGTTAGTGCTATGCTCTACCCATCGGGCTGCACTGTCTGTGGGTGTTTAATCCCGTTTCCAGAAAAGATTGCAAGGACGAGTTGCCTTTTCAGCTCGCAGGTTGCTGGCGCTATAAGCCAAGGAAACAATCCCTGTCCTCTGACGGCACGGACTATGAACTGTAGCTCCCGGGCCAGGCCGTCCCGTACCTCTCTCCTTGCCTTCCCATCCGTCTTCACCCACTATCGGAAAAACTAATAAAATACAGACGGAGGAGTGGGTGGATCGCTCACCCTCCTTTGAAAAAGCGCAAGGAGGACTGTTCCTCACAGCTGTGCAGCTCCATGGTCATATCTAAGGAGCCGCCACCGTAGGGCCCTTCTCACCCCCCCTACTAAATCACACACACATCAAGGCTGTGAATAGCAGGCCAATAAGCTCAATTAACGCCAAAATACTCTGAATCCGTGCCCTTCTGCCACCCGTCAGCACCTCGTGGGAGAGGCCTCTCAGATCTCAGCACATGAGAAGGCACCGCCAGCCCCTCGTAGCGACCTCCCACCCGCCCCCACGCGCACACATACTGTACACACATACACGCGCGGTCACAAACAGACACACACCTCCTCCCCCGGTCTCATCCACAGTCACCCGTAGTGTCACATACATTTGGCCACGCTGCTACCCAGCGAAAGTCACATAGCCCACACTAGCATCTGTGCACGCTCAGACGTGCACACTCTCACGCACGCATACACATGCATACATGCACACACACACACGCACGCACGCACGCACACATACACACGCACACGCACACGCACGCACACACACACACACACACACACACACGCACACACACACACACACACACACACACACACACACACACACACACACACACACACACACACACACACACACACACACACACACACACACACACACACACACACACACACACACACACACACACACACACACACATAGATGTCCTGCCTATTTATACATCACAACCTGGCAGCATACATGGGAAAACAAGGCCACTCTACTATCAGAGCATCCAGTGCCGCCTGATCTGCCTCTGTTGTGTCCTTGTCTGCTGTGTGTGTGAGAGAGAAGGGAGGCGGACATCAGATAGCTGCTTAGGATAGCTAAAAGATGACTGCCATAGATAGCTGGGGAGACAGTGAAACAGCTTCATTATGTCCAGTATGTGGTGATGGACAGCAGCCATCGACACTCCTAACCTTATGTTCCCCCAATACATCTTGTACGTGTGTTATTATCTGTCATGTTGTCATGCCTAATATTCAATCTCTCAATCCATGTTGTCACATACCTCTGTGTTTGTATTTCCGTGAGTTCAATAAGCGCCGTATGAGTGTGTCACTGTACACGGTGAACAGGAAGGAGTATAGTGTGTTTCTGTCTGTGTGTCACAATCCTTCTATTGGATAATGTTTTTAAATCAGTTTTATTTAACCTTCATTTAACCAGGAAAGTTCCATAGAGATTAAGAACCTCTTTTCCAAGGAGACCTGGCCGAGACAGGCAGCAGCATGAAAACAAACACATGTAGTTACAGACAGGAGTCCAAAATCAGATAAATCGAAATGGTACAAACACATCTCACAACAACACACACTAAAGAAAAACACTATGTATACAGGTAAACAGGCTACTGACTCTAAATTATCGAGCATACACACAAAAGCACCTTAAGTGACTTGCACACGTATTATACACACACACACACACACACACACACACACACACACACACACACACACACACACACACACACACACACACACACACACACACACACACACACACACACACACACACACACACACACACACACACACACACACACACACAGGGACGTGCACAGGACTTTAGAGGGGCAGGTGCTAAAAGGCTGAAAAGGGCACTATACCTGTGTGTGTTTTAACCGAGCGAGCGTAGCGCCCGAGCCCGATCTTTAAGGGCCCTTTTCGAGCGGGGCCCCCTTTTTATGCTTTTTGGGGGGTTTTGGTGTTCAAATATTGAATATTGAACTATAATAATCAGTGCAGGAGCTCACTTATCCTTGAAAGACATTTTTATCACTGACTTAAAAGGCCCATACATCTCCATAAATGTTCAGGGGGGAGGGAATAAGTGCTTACCCTACAGACCCCAAGAAGTGCTGTATATTCTGTATTGTTTAATATAAATGCATTTTTTATTCCAATCTCGATTTGTATTTGAGATTCCCAAATCCCATCGGACTTGACTTCTTCGTGTCCCTCAATGAGTGTAATACCAGCATTCAACTGTATGCGCCACAGCGGTTTCTATCATCATCATCATCACCATCACCATCACCACCCACGCTATGCAAAAAATATATAGGTCCGCGGAGAGGCACGCTGAGGAGGCCGTGCAAACTGCAATGGAATATGGTGCATCTCTCTCTCTTTACCTAATATTTTGATTCTATCCTGACATTTTTCAGTTGGAAGGGCAGTCTATATGCGTAACGGTAAAAAAAATAATATATATATATATATATTTTAAAAGGCACTTTTTTTTATGAGGCTCAAAAAGGCAGGTGCTCAAGCACCCCTTGGGCTCTATGTGTGCACGTGCCTGCATACACACACACACACACACACACACACACACACACACACACACACACACACACACACACACACACACACACACACACACACACACACACACACACACACACACACACACACACACACACACACACACACACACACACACACACACACACATACCTATATACACATACGTACACATATACTGTACATACACACATACATATACATATAAAACACACTCTTATATCTCTCCCTTTAGTTAGTTTATAATGTTATGCTAATCTGTTGTGTCCTTGGCTGATGTGTGTGTGAGAGAAAAGGGAGACAGACATCAGATAGCTGCTTAGGGTAGCTAGAGAGATGACTGCACCACCACAAACACACAATCACCCCCACCAACCTACACACACATCCTCACACACTGCCCTACAGGTACAACGCATCAAACCCTAATTTGTTATGGCTTGTGGCAATTATTTGTTCCATAAGAACTGGAATTCTCCTTCCATAAGAAGTGGAAACCTTTGGATAAGTAAACCTTTGGGTAAGTTTCACAGAGAAGAAAAAGCAACCACAAGACATTCATGAATATAATCCCATCTTACTTTGTTGAAAGCTTTTTCAAAATCAGCTATAAATAGTTTCAAGAAGGTGGTGAATGTTATCCCTTATGAATCACCCTTTTATAAAACCTGTTTCATCATATTCTAATTATTCTCCTATAATTATTTTATACATTTATGTTTTCCTTTTAGTGCAATACATTTTGAAATAATATTCAAGATTCAAGAGGTTTATTTGTCACATACATACCAGGGCATACAGTGAAATGCGGGTGGTCATGCCCGCATCGATTGTGCAATAATACTAATAATAAAATAGACATAAGAAAACAGGTAATAAGAAGACATAAGATGTGCATGATAAAAATAGACATGTTAAATTCCTGAGAAGGCACTGGGTCCTATGTACACTATATACAATACAATACAATACAATATACAGTTTTAACTCTGTCATTATGCTATACTTACTATATCTAAACTATACTATACAAGAACCTCGCCGTTTCTTCCTCAGTGTCCTTTTATATTCCTCATTCCTTTAAAGTGACCTTTCCATTTAGTTTAAAGTGACATTTTATTTAAAGCGATTGTTTAAAGCGATTGTTTAAAGCGATTGCAGCATGTGTGTGTGTGTGTGGATGTGTGTGCTCATGTGTACTTGTGAGTGGAGAGTTCAGTGTTCAGTGTTCTGATGGCCTGGGGGAAGAAGCTGAGCCGTAGTCTCTCTGTTGTTGCGTATGTACGTAGGCGCTTGCCTGACTGCAGCAGCTTGAACAGGCTGTTGTTGGGGTGGTGGGGGTCTTTCAGTATCTGCAGGCTCTGGATTTGCACCTCCTGGTATATAAGTCCTGCAGGGGTGGTAGTGCAATACCCGTAGTATGCTCTGCCGAGCGCACCACTCTCTGGAGGGCCTTCCTGTCCTGTGCCGTGCTGTTTCCAAACCAGGCAGTGATGTTTCCAGTCAGAATGCTCTCTACATCGCCTGTTCGAATCCAGCTCACAGCTCCGGGGTTGTCACCAGCTTGGCTGGCCGTTCACACTAATACAGGGGTGGGTCCGGGTCGTTGTAAACAGCGACTTATACAGTTCGGTCGGGGCGCCTGCTAAGCGCGGATAGGATCTAAGTGGGATAGTGTGATCCTTCCACACGCTACGCCCTCTCAGTGAGAATCCGCGCTGCCAGGTGAAAAGAAGCGGTTGATTGGCTGGACGTGTGTCGGAGGAAGCATGTGGTAGCCTCCACTCTCCCAGACCGACTGTGGGGGGTAAGTGCGCAGCGACCAGGAAGGGGATTGGGAATTGGGAATTGGCATAACGACTAACATTGGGATGGGAGAAAATCGGAGGAAAAAGGAGGGGGAAAAAGATTTAAAAAAAAAGAAAAAAAAAAGAAAGAATGCTCTCTACAGCCCCGGAATAGAAGGATGAACGAATATGTGTATCATAACACAACAGTGTCAATGGTCTCCAATATTTCAAGTATACTGAATCGTTATATTGTCCTTGAGGGTCTTGTTTTAAAAGCAATGTAATAAAGCCCTCCTTTTGTGTTTTGGATAATGTCCCTTGAGTAAATGTGAAATTAATGGATGCCAACAAACAGGGCCGCCTGGGAGAAATGCAAGGCCCTGTGCAAGATTTAAACGCGAGCCCCCCCCCCCCCTAAAAGGTAAAAAAAAAAATATATATATATAATTTTTTATTTTTTATTTTTTTTTAATACAGTCAACATATTCTTAAATAATAGCGCTGCCCGAGGCTGGGCATGATACAGTCAACATATAGCAAGAGAGAGAGCGAGAGAGAGCTCCCGTTCTACAGTCAATATACAGTGTTATCGCTGCACAGACCCGGCAATGCCCCTGACCCTCCACCAGAGCAAGGCCAGAGAGAGAGAGAGATAGAGAGAGCATGTCTGTTTGTGTGTGTGTGTTAGAGAGAGAGCATGTATATGTGTGTTAGAAAGAGAGAGAAATATATAGAGAGAGAGCATGTCATTTTGTGTGTTAGAGAGAGATATAGAGCATGTCTGTGTGTTAGAAAGAGAGAGAGAGAGAGAGAGAGAGAGAGAGAGAGAGCATGTGTGTTTGTGTGTTAGAGAGAGAGAGAGCATGTCTGTGTGTGTGTGTGTGTGTGTTAGAGAGAGAGCATGTATGAGAGAGATAAGCAAAGATGAGCCCCTAAAGGATATTCAACTTTTAATGGAAGAACAAAACAGAAGGAAAAGATAACTTCACAAAGGCAACATGAATATACATAGATCCAAAAGGACAAAGATCAACACTTAAATCCAAAGAGAAGAGGGTCTATACCAGAGAAAACAAAGTAGCAAGGAGCCAATGGCCGACATCAGCTAAATAGGCTAACTGCAAATAGAGTAGCCAGGTACTGACACCAGGCCACACACAGCTTTGGCCAACGCTACCCAAGCTACACAAACGACCAAGACAATTCACACACAGCACATGTCGTATCTCCAAATGTTGTGAAGTAACATGTTTTGCCTGGAAAAAAACATCGTTATTAACAAAACATTCGGGAGGGGAAGGAAGGAAGAGTGGGGTAATGTCCAATGGACATCTTACCTGCACCAAGGAACGCAGGGCGAAAGGCCGCAACACAGGTCTCCACGTTGACGAAAGGCCTCTCGCTGGCGGGACAAAAAGAAGCTATGGCCGGAGCCTTGTCATGGTGCAGGCCCGACTACATCTTCTGTCAAAGATGATGTCGTAGTCAGAGTGCCAGGGCCTGCTATTCTCACGGCTAATGTCAATGGTCGTAGCACAAGCTAACAGCTAACTCTAGGCTAACTGATAGCATCAAGCTAACGTTCCCAGCCGAGCGAAAACGAGCAGTTAACGTCGTAGCTAAACAGCTAACTGGCTAACAGTTAGCTCAACCCGGCTATCGCTAACCACTAGCTAACGCAGAAGCAAGCTATGCGGCTACCACTGAAAAACTGTACAACGTGAGAAAAGCAATACAGGCCAACACTTCAGACAGCCGCTGTGTTTTCCTCTTCTCATCCGAAGAGGGAAGGGAAAAAGAAGGCAATACACGTCCCACTACAGAGTGGTGTTTACCATAGCGGTGCCGGCAACAAGTCCCTCGCGGACTATAGCCGACTTGAGCATGGAGATATTCTCATAATGAAACACCAAGCTCACCTCCCTCGCACCAGGTGCTGACACCAGGCCACACACCGTTAGCTACTACAACAGCTAGCCGGCCCGTTTGGCTCCCGAGAGAGAGAGATATATCCACGGCGGGAATAGAATAGAGTGCATTAAAAACTCACCAAACGTCCAAGAGGATGGAGACAACCGCATGGAGTTGACGAAGTTCATCTGCCGAATGACCGTCCTCTTCATCTTGGCATAACAATGCTGCACGCGCTCTTGATTGATTGATTGATTGAAAACTTTATTAACAGATTGCAGAATGGGTACAATACAGTACAGCTCAATACACACAATTGTTAAGGGGATGCAGACCAGAGAAAGACTTTCGTCTTGTTTACATCAGGGCCCCCATTTCTCTCGCTAGGTTAGCTAACGCTAGTTAGCCTTTAGCTAAGCTAGCTACTAGCCGACATCATCATGGCTATCCCGACTGAACCACACGTTAGCACTCAATATTATAACGTAGCTAAAGCTAACTAGCTGTCCCTGCCTTTAGCCGGGATGGCTAGCCTGACTGAACTGTCTAACATGCAACAACTTTCATCTTCAGTCCATCTGCCGAATGACCGTCCTCTTCGTTTTGGCTGGCATAACTAAGCATAACCTCCAAAGCTGCACGCGCGAAATAGTCAAACGCAGCTGACGCACGCCAGCGTACACATAATGTAACCCCTCCCTTCTTGAAACCAATAGTATGTCTGCTGCAGAGCCCCAGAGCTCCAATAGAGAATAGTGCAGAGCCGCAGAGCCAGGAACATTCTACAAACGTGTCTAATGTGAAATATATAAGCATATAAGCAAAACTAGATTTTAGGTCTGTGATTCTTTTCTTTTTTTTTGTGCGAGGCCCCCCTTCCCGCGACTAAGGCCCTGTGCGACCGCACTGCTCGCACACCCCCTGAGGCGGCCCTGCCAACAAAGGTTTCTTAATCTCTAAAAAGAAAGTCTTATACACTCCTTGGAGATTTACCAGATTTAAATGAGTTAATCACATCAAATAACTGCCTTTAATTCTTTCATTTTGGATTTAAAAGCATTTCGTGAGATTAATTCTTTAAGTTTTAAGACATTCTGCAGTGTATTCCAATGCGAGGGTGCAGAATACATAATTGCCCTTTTTCTACATTTCTGTAAGGCAATTTGGGACAGACAGTATAATGGAGTCCTGAGAACGCAAAAAGTACTGTCCAGCACTTTTCTGCGTGATAAAGACACACAGCTAGGAAGGGAGCAAATCAATAATTGCATTATGTATAAAGGTGTACCAATGTATGAACTTAACCAGAGCAGGCCATCCTACCCAGAGTATAACTCACAGTGGTGAGTCAGAGCTTCACAATTTGTAACGAATTTGCCCGGTTGCTTAAACTATGGGCCCAAAATGGGTTGCATGCCTATTGCCGGTGGGTCATGACAAGTACTGATATGTTTTAATTACCCCGGGTCCCAGGGTGAGAGACAAAAATCCTTATTTGGGTCACAAGTTGAAAAAGTTGAAGAACCCAGGATGTATTCATAGAATTCTCACAACGTCTCTTGCCAACCAGAATGGTGCCGCAGCTCATCGTCGGCCACAGTTGTCACTTAATTACAATCACCTATTGTTTGTCAGTGGAGATGGATGGTAATTAGTGGTGGAAAGTAAATTCATTATGTTGCACTTAAGTACAATTTCGAGGTACTTGTACTTTTAGGGAACTTTGTACTTTTACTCCACTACATTTATCTGAATCCGAATCAGAATTGACTAGTTACTAGTTACTTTGAAGAAAAATATTTTGCATAGAAAACTATCAGAGCCAACATAACTGGACCACATACCACTTTAACATCACCTTTAATCAGAGCAGCATCACTGGACCACATACCACTTTAACATCACCTTGCTCCCACTGGAATACACAAATATCATGTAGAATGCATACTTTTACTTTTAATACTTAAGTACATTCAATATCAAATACTTCTCTACATTTATGTAAGTATAATTTTGAATTCAAAATAATTTTGAATTTAAATGGAGGACTTTTACTTTTACCAGAGTGCTATTATCTGGGTATTTCTATTTTGACTTACAATACACCACATGCAATATACCACATACAATCCACATACAATATACCACATAAAATACAAATACAATATACCACATACAATACACATACAACACACCACATACAATACACATACAACAGTTTCTTTTTCTTTTATACCAATCCTATGTCTGCAATTTATGCATTTTATTCTGTCAATTGTGTGCTCACTTTATGCCTATGTTAATTTTATACAAATTGCTGTGGGACACTCTGGACTGCGGTCCATGTGTGAAAAAAGTACTATATAGATAGTTATTAATATTTATTATTGTTATATTGTAGAAATGTGTGCATTGAAATGTC
Source organism: Notolepis coatsorum (assembly GCF_963971535.1). NCBI lineage: Eukaryota > Metazoa > Chordata > Actinopteri > Aulopiformes > Paralepididae > Notolepis > Notolepis coatsorum. The sequence continues at coordinate 219,919,335 of NC_140165.1, read as the reverse complement.
TGTAAAGTCTCGACGACATTGAAAATGAGGGTGACCTCAATTGTCTTTTCGAGAATAAAGGTTTGAATGAATGAACACACCACATACAAGACACAAAATACAAAACACCACATACAATACACATACAAATCACCACATACAATACATATATAATACACCACATGTAAAACCATTCCACATCCAGACCAAGGGTGTACATATTTGAGGGTAGGGGGGATTACTCCTGTTATGATGATGAAGCATAAATATCTCCTGCCATTTGTCCTGCATTTTCATTATGTTTGACCAGTTCAATTACATGAACCAGCTCCAGCTGGTGAGAGAGAGAGGGGAAAGTGAGAGAGAAAGAATGAGAGAACATGTATGTGTGTATGTGTGTGAGTGAGAGAGGGGGGGGGGGGGGTGATTGAGAGAGAGACAGACAGAGTACAACTGCCCTATGATAATGATGATGACGCAGAAATATCTCTTGCCATTTGTCGTGTGTTTTCATGTATTCGACCCATTCAATTACATGCTACCAGCTGGTGAGAGAGAGAGAGAGAGGGAGAGAGAGAGAGAGAGAGAGAGAGAGAGAGAGAGAGAGAGAGAGAGAGAGAGAGAGAGAGAGAGAGAGAGAGAGAGAGAGAGAGAGAGAGAGGGCAAGAATGTTTGTGAGAGAGCACATGTGAGAGGACAGAGCATGAACACATGTTGAACAGAGTGAGAGAGTAAGAGCACATGCTAGACAGAGAAAGACAGAGAGCGAGACTGTGTGTGTGTGTGTGAGAGAGAGAGACAGAGAGAGAGACAGAGAGGAGAAAAAACAAGTTTGCATGCAAGTGAGAGGGTGTTAGACAGAAAGAAAAAGAGTGAGACAAAAAGAAAAAGAGAACGAAACAAAAATAAAGAGGAAGAGAGAGAATGAGACAGAGCATTTTTTTTAGAAAGAAAAAGAGAGGGTGAGACTAGAGAGAGAGAGATTGAAAGGCCAGTGTGTATAGCAGAGTGGAGGGACAGAGGGAGTGGCTGGAGGGCAGGAGGAGGGGGATATCAGCTATCCATGTCCCCCTCCCCTCCATTCCCAACCAGCAGCCCCCCCCCCCCCTCTCTGGCTTACCACCAGCAAGTCTGATGGGCCAAACAAGTCCTATTTATAACCTGTGGACGGACGGGAGAATCAGGTGGACTCTCCTCTGGAACCAGGCCACATCTGAAGGGTGTGTGTATGCGTCTTTCAGTGTGTGTGTGTGTGTGTGTGTGTGTGTGTGTGTGTGTGTGTGTGTGTGTGTGTGTGTGTGTGTGTGTGTGTGTGTGTGTGTGTGTGTGTGTGTGTGTGTGTGTGTGTGTGTGTGTGTGTGTGTGTGTGTGTGTGTGTGTGTGTGTGTGTGTGTGTGTGTGAGAGAGAGAGTGTGCATGTGAGTGTGTGTTTGTGTGGGTGGAGGTGTGTGTGGGGGGGTGCGCGTGTGTTTGTGTGTGTGTTTGTGTGTGTGTACGTGTGAATGTGAGACAGAGAGAGACAGAGAGAGAAGGAGAGAGGGAGAGAGGGGGTGAGGGAGAGAGAGAGTCATAAGACATACTGATGTGTTGTGCTAATGTGTTGCTACTACACGAGATATCTGTCAGTATACACACCAGCCAGCGGAGCGTTGGCCTGCAGTCAGACGCCTGGACTCCATCTCAACCACAGGCCATGTCAGCCAGTGAATCACTGTTACTGTAGTTTGTTCTTATTTCAGTCTATCCTTCTTATTTTTTGTCTTTAAGTTCTTTTTATTTATTATGTATCTCTCTGTTATTTCCCTCTACAAGCCGACTGCACCTAGCCTTGCAGGCAGCTCACACGCAAATCTGTCTTATAAGGTTTCAACTTGACTTGTGCCCAAACCACAGTGAGTCGGACCAATCAGCATCCTCTGCAGCTACAGGCGTAGTTTAGGTGTAACAACAACAGTATTCTTTTTTTCCATATTGTTTTTCAAGTAACATTAAAGTATTCCAAACATTTTAAAAGGACGACTTCCCAGATGGTTCTGTGTGACAGACCATCTGACGGGTCAAGATTCAAGAGATTCAAGATTCAAGAGGTTTATTCATCACATAGTGTAACGGTTGTGACAACGTCACCTCAAAATTCGATGCCCAGAGGGAGTTTCGAACACGGGTCTCCCACGCCACGGGCAACAACACAGACCGCTATACGAAGAGGTGAATTCACTGCTTTGTAACGTGTCTATGTGTCTTTTGAGGATGAGAGTGAGTTTAACCCATAGCACCGCTACTCACCCCAGCCCTTCGCGACTGCGCTTCACGATACCATCCGTTACACATACACAAGACATATAGTGAAATGAAGGTGGCCATGCCGATTGTGCAATAGAATGCTCGGTATCGATGGACGGTAAGCTGAACTTCTTAGTCTGTTCCTTATGCCTCCTCTCTTTCCTCTTTCTGCTTTCGCTTCGGCCTCCCTGTAAACGCTCTGCCATTTTGTTTGTTGTCGTCTCTGCGTATCTCTGATGGCCAATCTTGGTATAAAGTGCATGTCGTTAAACTCCTCTTTCAGTCCGGAGTTTAAGTCCATAAGTGACTGGCGGTTGGTTGTATGACGTCCATGCCAGTGTTGTTTTAATAAAAAAGGTATTAAAAATAAACACAGTAACTAAAAAAACGCACAATCGTTGCGGAGCTAACCAGACGGCGACTGACCTCGGCCACGCCATCTTCATATTCAGGTCAGGTTATACTGATGGTTCTGTGTGACAGACCATCTGACGAGTCAGGTTTTATCAACTTTACAGAAAGGATTCAAATATGTTCTTTTTATTCAACATGGGTAGTCACGTTGAGATTTACATCTCTTACATACAAAGTGAGCCTTGGTCGAGAAGGCAGCATACAGACAGTTTCACCTAACATGATACATAACACATGGCTCATAACATGATACATAACATAATGTATATCTCATAACATGATACATAACATATGTCTCATACCATGATACATAACATATGTATGTCTCATACCATGATACATAACATATGGCTCATAACATGATACATAACATAATGTATATCTCATAACATGATACATAACATGTCTCATAACATGATACATAACATATTATGTATGTCTCATAACATGATACATGTAGGCCTATATGCTTCACAACATGATACATACATAACATTATGTATGTCTCATAACATGATACATTATGCTTCATAACATGATACAGAACACATGACTCATAACACGACACATAACATACAAATGTCTCATAACATATGTTGGTGGGAGAGAAGTTGATGGTTTTAAAACCACCCGTACAAAAAATTATCACTGTTTTTGGTCACTGAATACCATGATATCACCATGGTTTAATTCACATGCGGGAAATAGACAAATTGGTACCATGCCGATACATGACTTTTACCATGATGGCAGTACCACTGTGAATGATTTATACAGTGGCCAGTACTACGGTCAAACTGAAACGACCTACCATGATACTTTTTTGGAAGGGAACGCTATCACATTCGTAACCACCATCCCATGCTTTACCTCCTTAGCTCGCCATGAAACCCTACCTTTTTACATTCTTCAAACCATCGCAGGAGCAATTACTCTCCAGTCACTTAAGCTGCCTCACAATCAACATCAGAGTGTGCCGTGAGCCAACGGTCGTGGAGGTGTAAGGCTAAACCCACGCTAACGCCGGACATCTAACAAGATCATCCATCATGAACCATATGACACATGTTCCGCCGCTCTCTCTTCTCCACTTGTGTCTATGCCAGCTTTTGTCAGCCAACTCCTGTGCCCAGACACACGCACACGCACACACATACATACATGCACACACACACAAGCACACACGCACACACACAAGCACACACGCACGCACACAAGCACACTTAAGGGCTAAAACTATTGGGAAGTTCTCGACTGGGGTATCCTGTCTTTGTTATTCCTTCCAAGCGAACAAGGGGGCCCTTCATACCCGACGTAATTTATCCAGTGTCTCATTTCGGAATAAAAAGCAGCAGAATTGAGGCGGGAGGCAGCGGGAAGGTCAGTGTGGTTTCAAACCTCCGAACCTCAGGCCTCCCTGAGCGGCCTGCGCACACGGAACCAAGGCCTGCGCACACGGAACCCCGGCCAGCGGGTCGAGAGGAGCCCCATTCATTTCTGGGGTCTGCATCGACACGGGAGAAAACATAAATCCTTCAGTAGGACCATTTAGAAAACGTTTCCTCTGTATATACACCACCCCCCCCTCGATGGTTTGTTGGCGGTGGTTTTGGAACATTTCACTTGCATGGTTTTGAGGTGGTGATTGTTTTGGGTATGAGATAAAACAGGACTTTTGTTCTTATTGTAAGGGGGGGGGGGGGGGGGGGGGGGGGGGGCGTAGAATGTGTACTTATTTAACAAAACGCTGACTAATTTTAAACGAGGACAGTGTCGGCTTGACCGATTACATGAAATAGGGTAAGCGCTTGATTTGGTGGTTGAGTCTCGCTCGGTCCTCATTGCTGGACCATGTGGAACGAGAACAGCGTAGACTTGGGCGGCACGGTGGCACAGTGGTCAGCACTGCTCCCTCACAGCACGAAGGTCCTGGGTTCAAACCCCGGCGAGAGGCCTTTCTGTGTGGAGTTTGCATGTTCTCCCCATGTTTGCGTGGGTTTCCTCCGGGGACCCGCCCACAACCGCATTACTATCAATCCGCCATGCGAGTTTTTAGAAGTGAAAGCAAGATGGCGGACAGTAAACGTTACGAAAGGATATCATAAAGACTAAATGAAAAACGATTCTGTCTCAGCGAATGTGTTAGTTTCTTAAACAATGTTGGATGATGTAATTGATGGGTGAGTCATTGTGGAACAGAATAAAAATCGCGCGAATTGATTGATTGATAAATATTTTTTTACCTACTTTCTATAGAAGCAGCTGGGAGGTGCGCTGTTTTAAGTGAGCGTGGATTATTGAATTGATTGATTGATTGATTGGTAATTTTATTACTGTCCGCCTTGTTTCCAACTGGTTAAGTTTAGGCACTCTTTCGAAGTCGCTCTCTTTCGAAGTTGGTTAAGGTTAGAGTTTGTCTTTAGAGCAGGGCGATAGACCACCAGCCCTGATTCCAAACTCTAACCTTAACCAACTTCGAAAGAGAGCGACTTCGAAAGAGGGCCTAAACTTAACCATTTGGAAACAAGGCGGACAGTAATCAAATTAGCAATCAATCAATCAATCAATCAATCAATTCAATAATCCACGCTCACTTAAAACAGCGCACCTCCCAGCTGCTTCTATAGAAAGTAGGTTTAAAAAAATAAAATCCCCTCTTATAGGGCAAAGAATTTTTTTCCCCCTATAGGGCAAAGAAAACTTTTTTTAATTTGTTTTACCTACTTTCTATAGAAGCATCTAAGGCTGCAGTTACACTAATGGCCAGTTTTCGTTTTGTTGTCAGGGTCAGTTTCGCTTTCCAGAATGCAACGTAATGGCAGGCAAGTTAGACATTGGTTCTATGACGTTAATGGATTGCTCAGCACCTGTTCTGCACTGTACTTCACTTCGTGCACGAGCACTGAATAAAAGATTCCACCATGTACCTTTACCTCCCAACATCCGTCTGACCACACCCCCTTCCGCTTACCTTCATAAGCAGGTGTGTGGCCACCTACTCGCCTCCTTCTTCACTTTCACCACAAGGAAGTGGCTTCAGTAGATCCCCACTTGACGAGGTTGTTAGAGGAAGAAAGTTGGAAAACTAAAGAACGGGAAGATACGTTGACATCATATCTTTATTTTCTCTCTCACTATTTTCGAGAAAATACGGCGATATTGTCTTCGTCACTGGAGTGTCTGGAAGATGATGATCATTCTACACATCCACCGGTTTTTTCGTATTAGGAGCTCACGCCGCTGACATGCTTCCCAACTACAATCCTCCTTGCTGCGGCTGGATGGGGTAAAAACCCTCCAGTAACACAGCTGGACTGTAGGACACACCGACTGTTGTGAGAAGCGGTGGGTTCCAGGTTGGGTATGTACTGTTTTGCTTGCGAGCTCTGGTTGTTGTTGATGCTATGGGGGTTAGCTAACAATTTACGAAACGCCGACCCCAGGCTAGGGTCCTCTGTTCGGCTTAAAACGGCGGTCGGAGGATCTTGGCCTGACGCCCATGATGGCTAAAATCTAGTGGCCCGCGCTAGGTTCTGGTGATCCCAGGATTCTAGAGCGGATGCTTCTCTGTCCCGTGTAGGCCCCATCTTTCATATACAAATGAAAGTTTACCCTAACGAGGAAATGTGGGCATAAGATCTTCTTTATCGGAAGTTCCATGCTCAAAGGGCCCCGTGTGTGTCTGGATCACCGTTGACAACTGTGTTCTGACATTTATTTTTCTTTTCCCTGTTAGGGAAGGGATTGGGACAGCGGCCTGCCTGAAGTGTGGCTTGTTATGTCATTGTATGCAGTTCAGGTGATGGCTGGTTAGCTTGCGTGCTAGTTGTGGAGCTACTGTGTAGCCAGTCAGCTGTTAGCTGCGCAGCTGTTAGCTGCGGCGTTAGCTCGCTGTGTTTACCAGGCTGGTATACGTTAGCTTGTTGCTAAGCTGTTAGCTTAATGCTACACTGTTGAACGTTCTGTGACTATAACATGCCTTAAACACTCTGACTACAACGTCATCTTTGACAGAGGATGTTAGTCGAACCTACCGGGAGCCCGGCCGGCGAGGACTGCGTCAACATGGAGAACCGTAGCGGCTGGGTGGCGCAGCGAAGCTGCCCTTGTCGTCGACACAGGAATGCTGTGTTTAACGTCGGTGTCCCGTTAGCCAGACTGCAGTTCGCTTGGCCTGCGCTCACGGTAGGAAGGTCCTGACCAGACCTTAAACACGTCTTCTTCCTTCCCTTCTAAATGTTTTGTAATAACGATGTTTTCCAAAACGGGTGTTGCTGCAATACATTAAGGATACGACGCGTGTTGTGTGTGAATTGTCTTGTCACTGGTATAAGCTTCTTCTCCATACAATTCGGGTTGTTGTTTACATGTGTAAAAATGATCTGGTTAGTTGTGTTGAGAACATCATGTGTGTTCATGTACCGTGTACTCACAACTAAGGGGGTTAATTAACCTATAAAGCTATGCTTAGTGACATATGAGTGAAGAATGAATTCTTTTCTCAGCCTGTAATGACAATGAACAGTGTGTTCACATATTAACAGGATTATCTGTTCAACTGGGCCGTATCAAGGGTAAGGTAGGAGGGGTGTTCCCCCCGGTTCCCTGGGGCTTCACCACTCTCCTCTCAGACATGTTGTTTACAATATATTGTGTCACTGTGTTGTGGGGATACGATGTAACCCTTAGCTTAGTTGCTGGGGTTGTGCTAACCACTTGAGGAACTATATTTTCCTAAAGAAAAGATTGTTTGGTCGCTTTTCGTGTGTGCTTAGCAAGGCCTGTGGCCGATACTAATCGAGGATTCTGTATTCTCTCGTTATGAAAAACGGCGTTCCTCTGTAGCAAGAGTGTACTTGCCATTTTTTGTTTGATAAAGGGTTGTGTGTGTCTTGTGATCTACAACTGAGTTAGGTTGGCCACAGAAGCACATTTGTAAGTCTGGTACCGGGGCTCTTAAGGGGGCCCTCTCTATTTTGTGTTTTTCCTTAGTAAAAATCAGATAGCAGGTTAGCACATGAGCTGTGTGAAGCTGTTAGACACTTCATGTAGCTGACTATGACTGTGTCATGCTCTTTTTTGTCATTACATCGAATCATGGGTGTGGGGTCGTAAAGGGGTGAACTGGTAATCCTTTCCTCCCCTTTTGATGGGCAGGGGTTAAAACCTCCTGTCCTTCAAGGTTCCTGTCACGTTGCTGTTCGGCACGTTACAGGGTAAGAGGGGGGGGGGGGGGGGGGGGGGGGGGGGGAGGGAGTTTCCTGGTCCCATGCCCTGGAAGAAGATAGGGCGTGTGCACAGCAGAAATTCCCCCGCCATAGAGTACGTCACTGGGCGCGTCTCTGTTGGTAAGACTTCCATGAGTTGTGCAGGTCCATATGATGGATCTGTTTCAGGGAGTGGTTAGGGCTCCTCCTCACGAAGCTCCTACTCTGGCCTTCTGTGAGTTAGGACTCTCCTTCCCTGTGAGGGAGCCTCCTCAGAGTTCAGAGCCTCCTCCTCAGATTGTCAAGGTGAGTAGAACTTCAAAAAGGAGTCCTGCTCTATTGTGTGTGTATTCGATTCAATTCGATTATTGAGTGTGTATTGGTTCAGTGCCTCCTCCTCGGAGAGCCCTAACCCTAATTACATAGCTCAATGTTGCAATATATTCTTTTCAATCTATACAGCTCGCGTGGGAAGTCTCTCTGGGGATTTCCGTCTCCTCCCTATGGGAGGGTGGTGGGATGTAAAAATATAAACAATTCTTACCCTCAGCTGCGTCACGAGGGATTCATGTCAGTCTGTGTTCTTTCTTTTTTGAATAAAAAGAGGAAGGTACATGAAGCACGACGGCTCCGTGTCGTTCTCCCAGGCGACTTGGAGGAACAATGTTTGGTGTCTTGTTAGACTATCCATTGATGTGTTTGGGTCTCGACGCATACATAGTGCTGGCTCGGTGTGTTTCTGTTACAGAATCACACAGGGGCTAAGTGCGCCTTGGTTGCTTGTTAAAACAGCGTTTTTATAGGGCAACTGGGATGGAGTTTTGTCTCTTCCGAGCGCCAGTTTACTAGGTTGTCTCGATGAATTCTCGTTCATATCTGGGGGATGTTAACGGAATAGATCAGAACATATGTAGAGGGGTCTCACGCCCTTGGGGTGGGCCACTGAGCACGGTCCAAATGGGACCGTCTGGGTGGCGCCCTCTTTTCATGTTTTAGATCGACACGCATACTTACCCCCTCTTCTGGAGTGGGCATGTCGGCGTGGTTAGGACACGGGACTGGTCTGGTCACGCTGGTCCAGGTCAGTTAACCCGTTGTCCGCCGGGGATGCAGATCTGCTGTTCTGGTACCCTGAGGGACTTGGGTTTTTTCAGGGAAAAAAAATGCTGGGTCGGCCCGGGGTGTCACAAGGTTAGGCGTTATGGAGACCCTTGTTGGGTACTTTGTACCTGGCACTATCATGGGGGCTGGTTCTCTTTTCTTCGCTCCTCTCTCACGCATGGCGAAGAGAGGGCTGTTGGGGTGGTCTTCTGGACCTCCTCTGGTAACCCTGTGTACTTCCCGAGCCGCCGGGCCCGGTCCGAAGTAAAGTTTTGTTGATACCGTAGGCCTGAGATAACCCTTTTTTGAAAACTGAAACACTTGTACTGCGGTATAGCCAGTGTATGCCCGCAGGTGTGTTTTGGAGTTTTTTCTTGAGGGGTTATAGGAACAACCTCCGTCGGTACCAAGAGGGTGGTTGATTCCCTGGTGTGTTGGAGCAGTGTCAACTCCCGGGTTACCCAGTTGAGTGTGCCCCTGCACGTTCATGACGTCTGCCAATCATGTCAGCCTTCTCTGCCTCGACCCCTCTGGGTGTTTTTTTTTTAATGGAGGCTTCGTCATGGTGATCAACAACGCCAGCGTCCGCCCCTTCCGCCGGGAGGGCTGTTTCCAGCTGACTCCTTTGGCGCCTGTCTCGTCCGCAGTGCTCCAGGCTCAGGTTACAGCCTGTTGCCTGGTTTCCCCGGTGCGCTACCTGCTTTCGTTGGTTAACCTTTTTGTGTGCTTACGGCCATGCTGACTGCCTGTTCTGCAGGGTCAGTGTGCCAGGCGGTGTGCTATTGGGGGGAAAGGGCCCGCTCTTGGAGGGGCCTTATCCGAATACGCTGGCGATGTGGGGGGCGGTGTCACTAAGTGACCACCTGGTGGGGTCTTGATGCCTGGCGTCATTGACCTCTCCGGGCCTCCGTTTTCCAGGGGGTCCCTTCAGTGGGTCTGGGTCTTCCTTCGCGCTCCGCTGCTACGGCCTTGCCACAGGGTTGGGTTTGCTCTTAAACCCCGTGTTTTCTGGGGCCAATAACGAGGTTGTTCCTTCCGTTCGTTCCCGGGTGGCATGCGGGTTATGCGTGTGTGTAGTCGTGGGGTCAAGCCACGGTCTGCTCACCCTGTGCATTGAGTTGCTTGAGTGCCTCTTCGCACGGTCGGATCCGTCGCCCTCCCGTGAACCTCCAATAGGGGGGGTATCCTCCATTAGGGAGGGTCGGGGGGGCTCGGTCCTCCCCGGTCTGATGGTTGTGGGGGCCTCAGCGGGGTACATTTGTCGGGCTATGGCTCCCGCTCAGCCCCTGTTGCAGAACAGGTGCTGAGCAATCCATTAACGTCATAGAACGAAGGGTTATCTATATAACCCAGTTCTATGAGTTAAATGGTGCGCTCAGCACCTGGACGCCGCTGCGGCCCTTGATCTCACCTTGTGGTGAAAGTTTGGGAAGGAGGCGAGTATGTGGCCACACACCTGCTTATGAATGTAAGCGGAAGGGGTCGTGGTCAGACGGATGTTGGGAGGTAAAGGTACATGGTGGAATTTTTTATTCAGTGCTCGTGCACGAAGTGAAGTACAGTGCAGAACAGGTGCTGAGCGCACCATTTAACTCATAGAACTGGGTTATATACATAACCCTTCGTTTTGCCTCCTGAGCACAGTGATGTAGTACAATGCCAAAGCAGTAGGTGGCAGTAGGTGGCGAACATGAAGGCAATTTTCAACCAATCAGAAGTTGAATGTGCCAATACACTTCATGCTAAAAAAAAGAAAACCACCATCTTTAATGCCTCGCGTGAGCCATTTAGCCAACGTAGCATTTATTTTTCAGCAAAGAAAGTGCAATAAAAGTCCAATAAACAAAACGGATACATTCAATGTGTGTTCTGCCTCATTTGTTGATGAAACAAAACTAACATCAACACAATTGACCACCAAGAGCGGATAGTTTAGTCTCACAAAAATATCTCTGATGTTATTAGCTACATGCTAACGTGAATGGAATATGCCAGTACAACAGTATAGCATTGTGGCTAGCAGCTTGGTAACGTTAATGCTAGCAGAATGAATGGATGTAAACTTTATTTAACAGATTGCAGAATGGGTACAATACAATACGGCTAAATACACACAATTGTTAACACATTCGGGGCCATTGGGATGCGTCTAATAAATCTCTAGAGGACCGGCAAATGTAAACAGACGTGGGGCTGTTTGTAGAGCTAAATCTATACTTTATAGTATTGCTATCTGTCCATTCTCATTGTCAATTGGGACCATAAACCGTCCCTTCAAAATGGATTAAAGAAATAATTTGTTCATCAATACGTTCTCATTTTATAGCGCCGTGAATATAAGCATTATACGGCATTTGGTCTAGTATATTTCCTGGGAGGCGAGATAAAGGGCTAATAGTTACTAACGTAATATCCAATGGCATTTCCGTTATACAGATGCTACAGTTAAAACTCAAACTGCATATGATCGGCACGATCCTCAAGCATGTATGCATGAAAGGGGGGGAGGGGGACGTCGTTTCTTATTATTGATTACCAATAACCGTGTTCGTCTAAGTAGCCACATAGGCCGATCGTATCGTATCATAACAAGGCTCGATCGGGCTGTAATTTACGTGAAAAGGATCTTACCATGAGCCGGTTGGATCCCCTGAGCATTTCCCCGTTATCGATCGCCATCTGGTAGATCGATATGTCCATTGGCTGATGATAAATCCCCTTATTGCATAGTGAAATCCGCAATTCAAAACGTATCCCGTGCAACAGACAATAGCTATCGCTTCAGATGAGTAGAAAACTACATTAGAGATCCAAAAATAAAAAAGACAACTTCTGCCACAGGGAACACTCTATTATCGCGACAGCGCCCCTAAGAGGATCTGGCCGGTATTGCACTTTCTCGAATTCAAAGAGTAGGGTACATCTGCAGTGCCGCTCGGCAACCTTGAATAGGTTATTAAAATAGAATAAAATCCAAAACAACTTGCCACGGATATATCCGTGCTTCTGTCCACAACGGGTGGAATCGAAACACGGAGGTCTCCGTGGTCGGGCGCCATTGTGTTAAGGGTATGCAGACTGTTGTAGCTTGGACTGGGCTCCTTATAACAACTAACAGGGTCTGAAATTAACGTTAGCTAGGTAGCTAACGTTAGCTCACGAGCGACGAGCCAGCCAAACTGATGATATCAGACATTGATATCAGGAGCTATCAGTAGCTAGATAACATTAGACAACGCCTCATGTATTAAACAAAAGTGAATAGATGACTGGGCCATTTTGTTTAATGCTTGTTATGTTGAAAGAGGAGCTCTGAGCTAACAGGGTCTGGTAGCTAGGTAGCTACTAGCTACGGTAGGTAGCTAACGTTAGCTCACGTTAGCCAGCTGCTCATGCAATCGTTAATGCTAGCAGAATGAATGGATGTAAACTTTATTTAACAGATTGCAGAATGGGTACAATACAACACGGCTCAAAACAAACAATTGTTAAGGGAATGCAGACTGTTGTAGCTTGGACTGGGCTCCTTATAACAATAACTTGACAACACATGGTAGCTGGGACAGCTCTGCTGTAAACACTGGAAATAACCGTGTGGGTCTCTACTGCGCATGGGCGTTGAGCAACAACGGCTCCGTATCCGGCTCATGCATATTACATGGCAGCATTGTCGGCAAGTTTTGGCGAGTATCCAAAACGGAAACACAATTTCAGCGTTTTTTTCTTCGTTTTTGTCACCGGAGCACACTGATGTAGTACACTGCCAAAGCAGTAGGTGGCAGTAGGTGGCAAACATGAAAGCAATTTCAACCAATCAGAACTTGAATGTGCCAATACACTTCCTGGAAGCTCCAGCAAAGAAAATGTCAACAAGGCAGGCGCCTATGGGCGCCACCATCTTGCCTATTTACTCAATGCAGCAATTCTTTTTCAGCAAAGCCTAATAAAAGTGCAATAAACAAAACGGATACATTCACTGTGTGTTCTGCCTGTCATTTGTTGATGAAACAAAACTAACATCCACACAAGTGACCACCAAGAGCGGATAGTTTAGTCTAAAAAAAGATCGGTAGCATTGTTAGCTGTATGCTAACGTCAATGGAATTTGCCATTATAACAGTATAGCATTGTGGCTAGAAGCTAACGTTAGCTCACGCTACTTAGCCAGCACCAAACTGATGATATCGGGAGCTATCAGTAGTTAGATAACATTAGAGACAACGCTGTGTGTATTAAACAAAGGTGAATAGATGACTGGGCCATTTTGTTTAATGCTTGTTAAGTTGAAAGATGAGCTTTGAGCTAACAGGGTTTGATAGCTAACACTAGCTCATGTTATCCAGTGGCAGTGCCAATCGGTAATGCTAGCAGAATTAATGGATGTAAACTTTATTTAACATATTGCATATGGGTACAATACAATACGGCTCAATACAAACAATTGTTAAGGGAATGCAGACTGTTGTAGCTTGGACTGGGGTCCTTATAACAATAACTTGACAACACATAGTAGCTGCAGCTATTTGGTTTGGGACAGCTCTGCTGTCACCGGAAGGGCATGAAACGTATTCAAAAACGTATAAAAAAACACCACAAAAACACTAGTCTAACCATGGCCTTAGTTGAGAGACAGTGAGAACAGTTGAATGCACTTCCGAGCTGCTTCCACATGGAGGCAACTTCTCTTTTTTTTTGGGAACTACTTTGTCTGCGGATGGTTTTTTCAATAAATCTTCAATTAATGTGTGTTTATTGTATAGCAATAAGGTTGGATGAATGCGCCAGTTGTATAAAAGCCATTACACCACGTGGGTTGTGAGAATTAGACCATGCCTAGGGGGGTCTAACGACCACCCCTAGGCATGGTCTAACTCTCACAACCCACTCCTGCGCGTGATGTAATGCTTTATTGTCGTCTCTGTGCGTGCATTAGGCATCGGGAACGCCTGCACCATTAGCCTAGCTTAGCGTCATTCACTGGAAGTAGGTTACACATTTAGCCTTGTTCCCAACAGTCACGACAGTAAATTATTAATTTATAAATATTTATTTAACAGTCATTTATCGATTAGGGTGAAGTCCATGAGGATCCACCAGAAGTCTATAAAGTAGAAAGTAGCACTGGTGACGTGAAATCACTGTGCCCAGACAGCAGTGGTTCGGCAAAAAAAAAATCCGAGTATATCTGCTTAGAAAACGGAAATGTCTAATTCAATCATTTTTAATTTCTCCATGTGGTAAATACACTGGTCACAACATGTTTACAGGAACGTTTTGGAGTTGTCTTTCGATTGTATTTGGAGTGTATTTCGTGACTGTTGGGAACTAGGCTAAGTGTGTAACCTACTTCCAGTGAATGACGCTAAGCTAGGCTAACGGTGCAGGCATTCCCGATGCCTAATGCACGCACAGAGACGACAAATGTATGTATCTTCTTCTCTAACTCCAGGGAAGATGTTAATTTCCCAAAATGTTGGACTGTTCCTTTTTTATTTTTTTATTTATTTTTTGTAAATGTTTTTATTTTCTCTTTTTCAAAACATACATAGAACAAGACATCACAATACAATAGATTTACGGTAATAATAATAGAGACACTAACAACAATAACACTAACAATAATAACAACAGAAATTATAGTAAGATAATAAAGACATAATATAAACTATAAAAGTACATTATCAGCAGTGTTGGGCAAGTTACTTTTAAAAAGTAACTAGTTACAGTTACTAGTTACTTCTTCCAAAAAGTTACTAAATTACTTACTCAGTTACAAATTATAAAAGTAACTAGTTACTTCAGAAAGTAACTATTGCGTTACTTTCAAGATTTCTTTTTTACATAAACAACATACACAAATCTAAACTATTTTAATGTTGCTGTGGGACAAAGTGAGACTAGCCTCCAATCAAATGCCATGTATGTAGATATTATAATTACTATGTTTATATAGTGGATCATACAAATACAAACACAATAGATGTTTTGGAACTTTTGCCTACGACCGGGGTAAGAGGAGAGGTCAGCTTAGCTCGGCCCTCCACCTTACGGACAGTCTTCCAGGCCTTGACGGAGCATAGTGTGATGGGGTTAGAGCATATTTTCCTAACAGACTTAAAGAAAAACTCCAACATTTTGGGAAATTAGCTTATTTAACATCTTCCCTGGAGTTAGACAAGAAGATACATACCTTTTTTGTCTCTGTGCGTGCATTTAGCTTTGGGAACAGTCGCTCCGTTAGCGTAGCTTAGCTTCATCACTGGAAGTGGGGGAGGACAATAGCCTGACGTTCCCTTACAGTGTATACAGTCACCAAATACACTCCAAATACAACTCCAAAACGTTCATGTAAACATGTTGTGACCTGTGTATTTACCACGTGGAGAAATAAAAAATAATTGAATTAGACAATTACGTTTTCTAAGCAAATATACTCTGAATTATTTTTTGCCTAAGCACTCGTCTCTGCGCGCAGTCAGTGATTTCTACGTGAAGCCGTGTTTGTGGACATTCTCATTAATTCAAAGGATCTGAACCGATTGAAGTTTATGGATACCATGACTTAAAATCCTCTTACCTTGACGATTAAAAGCCTCCCCAATTTGAAAACAGTAATCCAATGGCTGGTATTGATAATATAATACTAACTACTGCACGTAGCTAACCGGAGCTAACACAGAACCGGATGGTCACTAAAGCAATTATAATGACTTCCTTTCTGGGGTTTTCAAAATAAAAGTGCAACGTTTATAGCAGCGGAAAACGTTTATTTTGTACATTATCTAACGTTAACACAAACCTACGGCTATTAAGGAGCCGTCTCATGTTGTCGGTAGAGTTCCTACCCTTAATAAAACCAGTCTGATCTTCGTTAATAATGAAAGGGAGCACTTTTTCTAGGCATATGGACAGGATTTTGGAGAGCAATTTTTAAGGAGAAGGCAAATATTGGCCTCCCGTAGGGACTGGGGTAATATTCCAACCTCAGAGGAATGATTAGGCATTGCCAGCAGGGGATCCAAGAGAATATGACCGAATTCCTTATAGAATTCGCATCCGAAACCGTCCGGGCCCGGAGCCTTACCAGATGGCATACCCTTAAGGGCGCACAGAGCTTCTTCGTAATTGGGGCGTTAAGGAGCAAGTTCTGAGCTTTCGATACCTTAGGGAGGTGCAAGTCAGCGAAAAAAGCTTTCATGTCAGAGAGAGCACCATCGGGTCGTTCAGTCCTATAGAGTTGGGCATAGAAAGAGGCAAACTCTTTATTAATAGTTTTGGTGTCAAAGGACCTGACCCCGTTTGCGTCCGAGATTGAGGCTATTACTTGGGTGTCAGCTCTCTTTTTTGCCAAGTTAGCTAGGCACCTGCCAGGCTTGTCACCGTGTTCGTACATTCTCTGTCTGGCAAATTTAAGAGAGTATTCTGCGTCTTGGATCAGAAGAGTGTTTAACGCAGTTCTGGTGGCTGTAAGCTCTATAAGCACAGCCGGGGCTGGGTTTGAAACATGTTGATTCTCAAGGTCGGCTAGTTTGGATTCAAGAAGTTTGCATTGTTAATTTTTCTTGCGTTTCTTGGATGATACGTAAGACATAATCAGTCCGCGAGAAAAGACCTTGGATGTTTCCCAGAGCAGAGACGGGTTATCCGTAGAATGTGAGTTAATTGAGTAGATTTTTTTTTATTCCGATTCGAAATAGGAGACAAACCTATCATCCTTGAGGAGGTATGGGTTAAGACGTCAACGTCTTGATAGTGCCCTCTCTTCTGACAAGGAGTAGACCAGATATATAGGGGTGTGATCAGATAAAACAATACTTCAGATTGTGCAGGACGATACCAGAAAGAGCTTAGAGGAAGGGATGAAAAAATTGTCTATTCTACTGACAGTTAAAGTCTCCGCCCACAAAGGCATTCTCAGAGGCCAGGCCATTAAATTCAGTAAATACTTTGGATAGAAAGTCAGGGGAGTAGCCTGGGGGACAGTATACATTCATAAATGTAATTTATTTCCCCTTAAGAACCCCTTTGATGTCACCACTCAATTATCAGATATTTTATCTCTGACCATACCGACACTGCCTTCTGTACTGTTGTTGAATGATGTTCCTCAGTTATCAACCTCTGTACATGTTTTGGCGGGTCTTACAGCTGCCAAAAAGTTGATAGCGTCACGCTGGATTCAACCGGATAAAATGTGCCCGAAGGTATGGATTCTCACCTATCTCGATGTGATTTATCTGGAGATATCTACTGCATGAATTTTAGGTGTTAATGAAGCCAGCATAGCAGTCTGGGTAGCTGTGGTGGATAAGATAAAGGAACGCATATACATTTGGAGTTTTCTGATGTTGAATGAAGTAGTGGATGTATAGCCCACGTGGGGGTCCTGTAGGGGAGAGCGAGCGAGAGCCCATGGTATTGTATTTATTATTTTTATGTCTTTTAGTCTACTTTCATTCTGATTTAATTACTGGACTGTCATTATTGTTATTATTATTTCTGTTATTGTCCTGTGATTTATTGTCGATTATTACTGTTACTGTATTGTTTGTCTTGTTTCATGTAAAAAAAGGGAAAATAAAAAACATTTGTTCAAAAAAAAATAACCCATTTGATAATCACATAGCGACCGTGGCTATCTAAAGAGGAAGTTATGAGTCTAAAGGGGAGATTTTTATTGATCAGTATGGCCACTCCCCTACTAAATGTAGAATAGTTTGTGGCGAAGACCTGTCCCACCCAACTCTTTTGGAGTTTAGCGGCGTTGTTGGGTCCCATATGGGTTTCCTGTAATCAAGCAATAGAAACATTCTCCTTCTTTAAAAAGGTCAGAATCGCCTTCCTTTTCGCTAGTTTCTGAAGACCTCGAACATTCCAGGAGCAGAGCTTAAAGCTCTCAGAGTTAGCCATAGCCATAGAATATTAGGGGGTGTGTAGACAGGGCAGACCTAAAAAGGCCTGTGGGCACGCCAAATTCACCTATTTTAACCACTAAGCATAATGTAACTGAGGGGTACAATTCCCTGACTGTATTACTAGATATGATACTTACTACCACTACCTTTGTACTTAATATTCGGCCACCCAGTACACGGCATAAATATATTATCATGAACACTCTCACGTAGATGAAACGGATCCAACACAAATGTACGAATTAGAAACAAGTCTTTATTTCCTACACAGCGATGGTGTGTAGAATAAGCACTTAATCACTTAATTACATTTATGAATTGAAATAGTATGCACTTTTATGGCAAGGAGTATTCGTCGGTATATCAATAGATAATGTCCAATCTCTGAAGGCGCAGGTGGTAAATATACGACCTGGAATAGTTAAGGAATAACAGCAATGATACTTTAATGATTATAGGCTGGATACACTAGAGGGGGTTAATCCGGTCGCTTGTAAGCCGACAGGAGTAGGAGGGGGGGGGGGTAGAATCCAGCTGCCTCGTCCGGCCAAGGGTATCCCAGGTGAACCCACTGTAGTGCCGTTCAATGCGCCGGCGATCCTTGGACCACAGATGAAAGCAGGTGGACTCTTTGTGGGCCGGCTCTCTCCGGTCCACGGGGGAGAGATGTGGAGAGACCTCGTCTTGCAGAGCGTCTCCTCACCTTGCGTCCTCTCCAGGGGGGGGGGTTCCAACACACGGTAGTGTCGGGGGTCTTTATCCATAGAATAATCAAAGTATCCAAAGCATAATCCGTGCCTGGGAAGGCGGGCTGTCGTCGGTAGAATAATCCGGTATACAGGTCCACTCGCTCGTCGGCTCTGGGGCTCCTCGGGTGCAGCTTCACATAGGGTCAACCACCCTGGGTAAGCAGCCAGTTCTCTGCCCGAAACGATGGGGTACTGAGTACGGTAGTATTCTCACCGCACGAAGCACTATATATTAACAGACTATTATTAGCTTAATAGACTACGTCCAACTCGACGATATAGTGCCAAATATGACTATTCAAATATTAATATACACGATGTCTCAATACCGATGGTAGGCCGAACTTGGCCTTACTCCCACACGTGGCATCGCGGGGAGGCTTTACGTCTGTGACTCTATTGGAGGGTAAGAAACTGGACTGAAAAGAAAGTCCTACTTTAGTAGCGCAGTATATATACGCACTATGAACAAATAGTCCCATTAGTGGTGCGGTAGCCAAATTCCTACGCGGAACTAGGACTTGTTCGTACATGTCGAGCGGTACGTTTGAACTGGGTCTGAGGGGTATGGCAGCCTGGCACCAAGGTCTCGACCAATAGTAGAATGGAGACTATTATGGGATGTTCAGTAGGCTAGAATGGATATTCAATGCATATTGTACAAGGAATATACAAGGGATATCAGGGAATATTAGAGAATATACAAATACAATTAAATATATATATATAAATAAATATATATATTCGGTTTAATCTGGCCCTTCACAACAGCCACCCCCTGAATAGGTCCCAGACCTAATCAGTTAAACGGAGACAGATTAATCGCGTTGTCTATTTACACATAAGGGTTTGCTGTAGGGGTCAGTCAACTTCACAAAGTCATAGGGTTGTAGGGTCATGGTCATCATCGATTGTGTCTGGGAGTCGAGGCAGTTCTATGAGCCTTGCCACGGGACGGGTGTAAGTGCGACCCTGGACGAGCACTTCAGCTGCTCGGACCTTGCCGTCGGCACCGGTGATCACTTTGCTTACGCGGCCGGCCGGCCACATAGCTCTGGGCAGTGATTGATCAATAATCATGACGACTGTTCCTTCTGTCAAATTGTCTCTCTCCTTTACCCACTTCTGGCGGGTCTGTAGAGACGGTAGGTAGTGCAGTAGGAAACTGTTCCAAAACTTGTCGGCTAATACTTGGCTGTACCTCCACATTCGTCGGCCGTTCGCTTCTTCAGGCCGGTACATTGTCTGGGGTAATGTGGGATCTAGCCGCCCCATCAGGAGTGTGTTGGGGGTAACTGGGTCGATATCCGCCACATCACTGGAGACATATCCGAGTTTCCGGCTTCGAGTTAAGTACTCCCTCAATCTCCGTGAGGACTGTCATTAGGACTTCTTCCGCCACAGTCTGGGCCCCAAGTACTGCGTACAGGGCTGTCTTTATGGAGCGCACTTCTCGTTCCCAAGTGCCACCGAAGTGGGGTGCGTTTGGGGGGTTGAATTGGAAATCAACCTGTGCTGGAGCGAGGTGGGTCTTAAGTTCTGGGCCCATAGCTTGGAAGCTCTCTCTCAGCTCTCTTTCGCCGCCTTTAAAGTTTGTCCCATGATCGGACAATAGGGTAGACGGTCTTCCTTTCCGTGATATGAATCTACGGAAGGCCATAAGGAATGAGTCTGTGCTCATGGTCGGGAGAAGCTCGATGTGTATCGCTCTGGTGGTCATGCATTTGAATACAATACCCCACCGCTTCTCGGTTCCTCTTCCTTTCTTTATGTGCAGCGGGCCAAAGCAGTCCATACCCGTTGAGTGGAATGGCTTGTCACCGATTCGGAGGCGACATGGAGGAAGGTCAGCCATCCTTGGTATGCTGGGCTGCGCGCGCCACTTGCGGCAGTCTAGACATGTTCGTTGGAAGCGTCGTACCGCCTCTCTTCCTTGTAGGATCCAGTAACGACGTCTGATTTCCGCGAAGACTCTTTCTGCTCCTGCGTGATGTACATCCTCATCGTATTTCTTTATAATCAGCTCTGTGACCTTGTGTCGGCTGTTCAATACGATCGGGTATTTAATGTCATCCGGTAGATTGGGGGCTCTGCGTAGGCGACCACCCACTCTGATGAGGGTGTGAGCGTCGCTCTCGGGGGCCAGGTGAATTAATCTGCTGTCGGATGGGACAGGCTTTCCTCCCTGTAGACAGGCCAATTCATCGGGGAACGAGTCTCTCTGGGCTCGCTGCAGTAGAAGCAATTCTGCTTCCTCGTAGTTAGCCGCTGACATATCAGCGGGGGACTTGCACTCCGGGTGGTACCGCAGGAATGTTCTTTGTTGTGCACTCTCTATGGACGTGCAATCGTTTATGTTAGGGTCGGTGGAGGCTACGGTGCTCAATCCACAGAACACAGACTTCTTAATTTCCACCTCCTCTGGACTTGCTTCCCTCGGGATAGGCATGGGCCACTGTCCTTCCGGGAGTCTTAGGAATGCGGGGCCGTCACTGTAGACATTGCGACGGGTGAGGTCATCCAGGGGCATCCCCCGGGAGATGACGTCAGCTGGGTTCTGTTTTGTATCAACGTAGCGCCACTCTGTTTCTCCGGTTAACTCTTCGGTTAAGTCTTGAATCTCGGTGACTCTGACTCCCACGAAGACTTTGTACTTGCATGAGTCCGATTTGATCCAGGCGAGTACCGTCGTGGAATCTGACCACAGGATTGTTCTAGACACCGGTATGGTGAGCTCACGTTGGATGAGCGTGGCTAGGTGCGCTCCGGCTAGGGCTGCGCAGAGCTCTAGACGTGGGATAGATTGTTGCTTGCGTGGGGCTATTCTCGAGCGGGCGAGGACAAATGCTGTGTAGATCTCTCCCCCTTGGTCTTAGGCCCGCAAGTAGGCTACTGATCCGTATGCGACCTCTGAGGCGTCACTGAAGACGTGTAAGTCCATTTTACATGTCTCTGGCCTCACCGTGGGTGGGAAGTAGCTTCGGCGCATATTAACGCCTGGGAGTGAGTGGAGCTCCATCTCCCACTCTCTCCAGGTGGATGCAAGGTGTGCGGGAATGGGGTCGTCCCATCCCTGGTCCTTGTCCCACAATGCTCGTACAATCATTTTTTCCCTGGTGGTGTACGGTAGAATACATCCTAGCGGGTCATATTGTCGGGCGAGTGTTGTGTACACACTCCGTCTGGTGGTCGGCGCCGCCGCCGGCCTTCCCTGCTCCGTAGTCAGGGGCTTGTGTCTGTAGTGAAGCGAATCTGTTTTGAATCGCCACACCAATCCCAGGGTCATCTCCTGGGCTTCTCCCGGGATTGTAGCCATCCAGGTCTCGCTGCTGGCTGCCTTGTCCTCGGAGGAGAGGCTGCGCAGTACTTGCGGATCGCTGCTGGCCCACTGCCTGAGATCAAAGCCGCCTTTGATCAATGAGGCGCGGAGTTTAATCAGGAGAGCCTCGGCTTCTTCCTGGGTTGAAAGGCTTTGTAGACAGTTGTCTACGTAGAAGCTGTTCTTTACGCTGTGTCGGACCTCTTCGTCCGCTGCTGGGTCCTCTGCTACATGTTTCTGTAGTGCAAATGTCGCACAGCAGGGGCTGCACGTCGTTCCGAAGGGGAGGACTTCCCATTGGTAGATGGCTGGATGCTCATCTCCTGGCTTCTCTCTCCATAGGAACCGTAACAGGGGCTTGTCCGCCTCTACTAATCTCACCTGCAGGAACATTCCTTTAATGTCCCCGCTGATGGCCACCTTTTCCTGGCGGAAGCGGAGTAGAACGCCGAGTAGGGAGGGGCCGAGTGTGGGACCGGGCAGTAACTCTTTATTCAGATTTTGGGATCCGATCTGGTAGCTGCAGTTAAATACTATGCAGTCTTTACCGTTGTGATGGACCTTGTGGTGGGGCACGTACCACGATTCAGTGGTCTGGTCAGCCTCTTTAATGTCCATCTTTGTGACGTGTCCCGCTGTGATGAGCTTCTCAATCTCAGCGCGGTATACACTCTCTTGGGCGGGGTTCTTGGCTAAGCGCCGCTCCGTGTTCAGCAGGTACCGTTCTATGGCGTCTGTCTTGGCGTGGAAAGTAGGCATTCCTTCTCGCCGCAGGAGTGGCGTGGCGTATCTCAACACGCCGTTGACCGGGACTCTCTTGGTCCCTGTCTCGAGGAGGTGAATGGTGTAAATGTCATCTTTAGAGCGAATGTCTTTCTTTCCATTCTTAAAGGGCATTTGTTCCAAGCTCCATAGCCGCTCTACGTGTTGCAGGAGTGCGGTTTCTCCCTCTGTGACTCGGGAGTGGAGACATCTAGTGGCTGTACTTCGGTTGAGAGATTTGGCGAGCGGGCCTTGGAGAGTCCATCCCAAACGGGTCTCGACTGCTGCAGGACAGCCTCGGGGTCCGGTATGAACCCGGTCTATCGGGACAATGAGGTCTGCATGGTCGGAGCCTATCAACAGGGTCGGCATAGCATTGTCTATGAGCGGGATCGGTAACTTGCGCAGATGTGCATATTTCTCCATCAGCTTGGCGACGGGGTATGTGTACCGCGACAGTCCTATTTCTTGGCTGGTGAAAGCGTCTGCAATCTGGTACCGTCGCTCAGGCTGGCCGCTTGCTGCGATAGAGAATGAGACATTCTCGCCCTTTATCGTCTTCAAATCTCGTCTTATTGTCCGAATTGTCATTTGGGTTTCGCTTCCCCGCAGCCCTAGCTGGGCCGCAGCGGAGGCGAGCAGCAGGGTCTTCTCTGACCCGTCATCGAGGACGGCGTAAGTGTCCAGGACTTTATTCTGGTAGCTTAGTGTCACACGCACTACTTTTAGGAGTACTCGGGCTCCACTGCTGCTGGCGGGATCGATGTACATGACGCTCGCTTTGCGGCTGGATGGTGCAGGTGAAGGGCGCCGTCTGTTACTGTCGTGAAGTATGTCCAGATGGGCTCCATCGCACTTGGTGCACCTTTTCTTTAAGCGGCATTCGGCTGCCATGTGTGAGCGCGCACAGCGAAAACAGCGCTTGTTGGACTTTATCCATTGACCTGCTTCCTCCGCGTTCAGCTTGGGGAAGGAGTCACATTGCGCTAGCCAGTGTTCTTTCTCACAGTAGGGGCACACTATCTTCCACTTCTCCGTTCTGGAGGGGGTACTGTGGCTCCTGCTGCTCGGTACTGACTCCGATTGGTGCATCACAGTCACCGATCTTCTTCCATCATTTAGTCGTCTGGTTCCTTCTCTGGAGCCAGGGGTGCTCCGTCCGAATGTATCTAGCCGTAGGCTGCTGACTTCTCTCGCCAGGAAGTCCGCTAGATCGAGGAGGTTCGGTTCGGGGCCATTCGGGTCTCTGTGGTCCCTCTGCCGCCTAAAGCGCTCCTGACGAGCGGGCGGCAGCTTCTCCAGGATCCTTTCCACATTTGAGTTGGCGTAAAGTTCATACTTCCCCTTCTCTCTTTGCGCTCCCAACATCCCTACCAGGGACTGCACTCTGATGGACAGGTCGTCCAGTGCTCGATTGTCTATTGCTGGGGGTAAGCGGTCGATGTGTCGGATCTCCTGGATCACGTAATCCCATATGCGCCCATACCTCTGGTCCAATGCTACCAGCGCTGCTGTGTATGGGGTGGTGGAAGTCGCGTAGGCGAGCGCTATATTATGTGCGCGGGGCACCTTTAAGTGCTGCAGTAGGATGGCGTATTTGTGGCGTTCATCCAATACATCCACCAACATGGTCTCCAGACACATGCGGAGTTCTGTATACTGGGCCCGGTTCTCTTGGGTGAAGTCGGGTACCATAGGCGTGCCAATGTATGACGCTGACTGTGGATACATCGGCGAGCGTTGGGGGAGAGGCCTCCTAGGCGAGTCTCCTCCCGCTCCTTGGTATGGGCTGGTACCGGCAGTGTACCATGGCCCGCTTGTCCAGGTGCTGTTCCTCGGTGCGGGTCGTGCGTCGTGCTCACCCGTGTATAGAGTCGGGGGTCTGTAGCGCAGCTCCGCGGGAGTATAGCCTGGGCTGTACCGGACCTCCTGGTCCGGTAGAGTACTGTGCTGTCTTCGGGCGCGGTTCTCCTCCTCTTCCTCTTCGTCTTCAGTTAGGTCATCCAGTGCTTGTAGTCTCTGGTTTAGCCTCTCCACAGGATATGCTGCTCCTTCCCGGTTGCTAGGTCTCGCTTGGACCGGTGGGGGGAGGTGGTCTGTGGGGGGTATAGACCTCGTCTGTTGGTCAAGTTCAGGGTTGTTTACTCGGCTAGGGGATGCCGCCCTGGAGGTGTGTCTAGACGAGTTCCTGGAGCCTCTGGCGGAGGGAGAGGGTGTTGTCCGTCTGATCAGCTGTTCTATTAGTTGCGCTTGCTGTCTGTCGCGCTCTGCGTCCCGTAGAGCACCAGCAGCTGCTCGCTGGCTGTCTGCTCGGTCTCGGGCCACATTCTCTTCCATCTGAATGCGTCTTATTTCCAGGCGTATGTGCTCTTCTTCGCTCCGTTGCTGTATCTGCAATCGATCGCGTTCACCCTGGAGTCTATCGCGTTCAGTAGAGGCTTTCAGGCTGACGAGGAATGCCTGCTGTAGGGTCCTCTCTGCCTCGCTGGGAGAAGGCGGTTGTATAGGGGAGCCTTCCCTCGGGGTACTCCTTGCGGAGCCTTGGAGCTCTATCTCCACGGTGCTCTCCCCGTCTTCTTCCGTGCCGAGTTCTCTCTCGGTAGCGTTGTATTCCTCCCGGGACTCATCGGGGACTACTTCTTCAGTACTGGCGGGGTGTGAAGTCATGTCTGGTTCCCACTGGTCCCCACCGTGAACTTGGTCAGTTACATTAGAGCCCGTAGGGGCCTCTATGGTCGGGGTAGTCTGGGCGTTGGGGTTAGACATACTTTTACTTTCTAGTTTTACCGCGTTTACTGTTAGTAGAAGACTAGGTTGTTGACTGACAGCGTAAGCCTCTAAGTACTGAGGGAGCCGTCGTTCGCGCTGCGGGCGTTGGTTAGGAGGATCGTTTCGTGGAGTGTTCATCATAGGCCATTTCAATATTAATAACACTATATTAATATTACACTAATTACCCTCCGGCTCGAAGGACCAATTGTAACTGAGGGGTACAATTCCCTGACTGTATTACTAGATATGATACTTACTACCACTACCTTTGTACTTAATATTCGGCCACCCAGTACACGGCATAAATATATTATCATGAACACTCTCACGTAGATGAAACGGATCCAACACAAATGTACGAATTAGAAACAAGTCTTTATTTCCTACACAGCGATGGTGTGTAGAATAAGCACTTAATCACTTAATTACATTTATGAATTGAAATAGTATGCACTTTTATGGCAAGGAGTATTCGTCGGTATATCAATAGATAATGTCCAATCTCTGAAGGCGCAGGTGGTAAATATACGACCTGGAATAGTTAAGGAATAACAGCAATGATACTTTAATGATTATAGGCTGGATACACTAGAGGGGGTTAATCCGGTCGCTTGTAAGCCGACAGGAGTAGGAGGGGGGGGGGGGGGTAGAATCCAGCTGCCTCGTCCGGCCAAGGGTATCCCAGGTGAACCCACTGTAGTGCCGTTCAATGCGCCGGCGATCCTTGGACCACAGATGAAAGCAGGTGGACTCTTTGTGGGCCGGCTCTCTCCGGTCCACGGGGGAGAGATGTGGAGAGACCTCGTCTTGCAGAGCGTCTCCTCACCTTGCGTCCTCTCCAGGGGGGGGGGGGTTCCAACACACGGTAGTGTCGGGGGTCTTTATCCATAGAATAATCAAAGTATCCAAAGCATAATCCGTGCCTGGGAAGGCGGGCTGTCGTCGGTAGAATAATCCGGTATACAGGTCCACTCGCTCGTCGGCTCTGGGGCTCCTCAGGTGCAGCTTCACATAGGGTCAACCACCCTGGGTAAGCAGCCAGTTCTCTGCCCGAAACGATGGGGTACTGAGTACGGTAGTATTCTCACCGCACGAAGCACTATATATTAACAGACTATTATTAGCTTAATAGACTACGTCCAACTCGACGATATAGTGCCAAATATGACTATTCAAATATTAATATACACGATGTCTCAATACCGATGGTAGGCCGAACTTGGCCTTACTCCCACACGTGGCATCGCGGGGAGGCTTTACGTCTGTGACTCTATTGGAGGGTAAGAAACTGGACTGAAAAGAAAGTCCTACTTTAGTAGCGCAGTATATATACGCACTATGAACAAATAGTCCCATTAGTGGTGCGGTAGCCAAATTCCTACGCGGAACTAGGACTTGTTCGTACATGTCGAGCGGTACGTTTGAACTGGGTCTGAGGGGTATGGCAGCCTGGCACCAAGGTCTCGACCAATAGTAGAATGGAGACTATTATGGGATGTTCAGTAGGCTAGAATGGATATTCAATGCATATTGTACAAGGAATATACAAGGGATATCAGGGAATATTAGAGAATATACAAATACAATTAAATATATATATATAAATAAATATATATATTCGGTTTAATCTGGCCCTTCACAACACATAATATGTACCTTGAGCCATACATAAAACAAATATTTTCAGTAGTAGACATGTGTCCTGAGCCATACATAAAACATACATAAAAAACATATAAAGGTGCGGGACCAGTGGGCCTTTCCCCAACAACACAGGGACTCACCATAGGGCCTAAAACCCTCAAACCTACCATAAGTAGATTACTCTCTCAGTGGCTGCTTGCCACACTCCCAAACATAAAAAAAGAAAAGAAAAGAAAAAGAAAAAAGCCTCAAAACGTAGAGTAAATGGAAAAGTTCACATTAAACCTTATAAGAACATGGCTAGGTTTAAACAAGAAGAGGAAACCTAGAACAGGAACCATAGCAAGAGAAAAAGGGGGGGGGGGTTATATAACCTGTGTACTCAGACTGTATGATAAAACGTGTGCAGTACGTCCACCAGGCCGGAAGAGGGCGATACTCTGCTGACAGGTCCGTTGTTTCCTATGGTTCACACAGAGTAGATAGTACTTGCTGCCTTGTCATATCGCAATTAGACCGCCGTGTCAGGAGAGGGCGCTGTGCAAAAGTTCGTCTGACATTTTAGCGGCCTAGCAGGTCAACAGCAGATGATGACGCCTCTGGCCGCAAACGCGACCATTTGCCATGTGTGTGGCTAGCAGAACGTAGTTGAACGGCTGATGGATCCATGAGACCCCAGTCTGATAAAATATGTACACGCAAAAAAATAGAAAATAAAAAAAATGCATCATGGAGGCATTGAGCCAAGTCGTGGCGAGGCGTAAGTGACACGCATAAAAGTCCTAGGTCATTTAAACAAAGCTAGTGCTTAGCTCCCCGGCATATAGTGGATGTAAAAACAAACAAAAAAATAAAGTGGCATTATGTAATAGTTATACAAAACAGACCAGGCCAACCCCCCCCCCCTTAAGTCAGACGCAGAGAAAATTTTAAATAAAGCATCCTGGCGACACCTAACGTCACACAGTCAAACATACTTACAAAAACGGAGAAATAGAGAATAATACGACGCTCGGCGCGTTAACCATAGCGAAGTGCTAACGGCTCACAATCAGGACACTATCCCGTTTGGTACTGATGAGGCCGGTGTCGAGGCCTCTCTACGCCGGGTCTTCAAGAAGTCCACGGCGTCCTCAGGCGATGAAAGATGTTTTCTCGCGCCATCTTCGGTTGTGATGATAAGTCTCGCAGGGAACTGAAGAGACGGCTTGAGTCCTTGCTTGTAGAGGGGGCCCATGACGTCTTTGTAGCGGGAACGCTGCTCCATGACTTCAGGACAGTAGTCCTCAAAGATTAGGACTGGTTTCCCTCTGTATTCCAGCGTTCCCCTCCTCTTCCGTGCCTCTCGGATAATCTTCTCTTTTATCCGATAATGATGTAGGCGAGCAATAACCGCTCTAGGCCTGGAACCGGGCGCTGGTTTGGCAGTAAGGGCCCAGTTCGGGTGGCGTAGGGAGGACCTCCTTCCCCAGAATTTCAACCAGTACCTCTGCAAAAAAGTCGCTGGGCCAGTCGCTATGAACGGACTCATCCAGTCCTAATATGTGAATGTTAGACCGGTGGCTGCGGGACTCGATGTTGGTTAGCTTAGACTTTAGCTTATCATTGCTCTCTTCTAGAGCCGTACATCTAGCCTCTAGCTCGTCCACCCTGCCAGTCCAAGTATTTAAGCCGTCTTCCACGGAGGTCAGACGCTCGGCATGGTCATTAACCGACGTCCAGAGGCTGTCGAGTTTGGTTTCGAGCGAGGCAGCGGACACTCTGATTTCGTTGGTTAAGGATTGCCTGAGCTCTTCAATTAGCCCAGCAATGGCGGTTATATCAGCAGGGGCGTCGTCCTTCTTGGATTCATTTCTCAGTTGTCTCGTCGCCATTATGGTTCTTGCAGCCAAAATAAATAGGTAGAAACATAAAGGGGGTATATACAAAAAGGTTTAACCGAGTTGAAAATATAAAAAGAGGCTTTTAGGACTAAATATAAAAATACGGGAGTCACATTGTGGCAATGAGCGACTACTCCATCCTCGACCCGGAACCGGAGGACTGTTCCTTTAAAATATTTTTTAAAAAATCAATCAAATTCTTTTTATTAAATGGAAAAAATAAATAATAATAACATAAAAATAACCTTCGTACTGTCTTTTACTATCATGCACTTTGCTACTAAGTAATCTACCTTGCCTATACTACTTACTACTATGCTAATGTCTATACTACTATTGCACTCAAGACTCTAGCGCTCAAGTTCGACACTGTTTGACGAACAATCTTACTTACCCTTAGCTGCCAGAGTTGTACCCTTCCTGCGGACTTGTTGTATACAACTTCTAAATCGCTTTGGATAAATGACTAAATGACTAAATGTACATTATATGTAAACATGTAAATGAGGATCTTGTGGGTTCAACTATGTGGAATAAGCATGTGACTTAGTGGTTGAACCCACAAGAACCTCATTTACATTTTTACATTTAACCACCACGTGCAACCAGAATCGTGAGCCTTAGGGCCCCGGCTACACTGATTGTCTGTTTTTAATAATTTCTCAACAAGGAGAATCCGTTTGTTGGACAGAGCCGCTGATGAGCCTGTCTCTGCCAGACTTTTGTCCGTTTTGACGGAGACGATAAACACAATTGTAACCGACGGACGCGTCACCGTCTGTTAGCAAAGCTGTTGTTTTTGCAAACGCACGATTCAAACTCTTAAAACAAACCAACGGAACAGCGATACCTTCCATCTGGTTTGTCTCCGCGTCGTGATGGATCGGCGGAGCCGGGCCCTCGTTCAAACTCACAGCGTCCCGACTACGTGGCGTGTGCTCCGGGCCCGCTGAGTCACCAGGGCTCCCGAGGCCGCTGGTCCTGTGTGGGGCAGCAAGAACATGTATGTTGTCAGAGGGTCATAAAATAGTATTTACAGCCTCCGTGGTGTGTGAGCCCCCCCCCACGGTGCTCATTAAAAACCTGCGGTTGTTTAGCCAAAAATATAAGACTAGGAGGGGATGTGATCATTTTGTTTGGTGATAGGCTGTCGGACAGTTAGCTCCTTGCATACCGTACATGCACATTATGCACACACTAATGCACACACACACACACACACACACACACACACACACACACACACACACACACACACACACACACACACACACACACACACACACACACACGCGCACACACACACACACGCACACGCACACACATGCACACACACACACACACACACACACACACACACACACACACACACACACACACACACACACACACACACACACACACACACACACACACACATACATACACATGCGCGTCTTGATGGGAGAAAAAGACCCCTTTGATTTGCTCCCGAGTGCTATACCCAGAAGTCTGTATGTTTTCCTTAAAGCAGGAAAATCGTAAAAAGCCCAGGTTCCTAAATTACTGTCACTCAAAGAGTTCCTTTCTCTCCCTCCTGCCTCCACCTCTCCCCCTGCCAGCCCCACAGGCTCCGACCCCTTCCTGCTTCCACCGGCAGCAATGGGGGCTTTCTCTTGTTTCCTGGTGCTGGCGCTGTTGGATAAACACACAACCTCCCCCTCGTATAAAGGCTCAATTCTTCTCCTTCATGTTTAAAAATGGATACAAAGAGAAACTTGTATGATAATTTTTGGCATATGGCGATGGGGGCCGGAGGCCGGGAAGGGGGCGGGGCAGCTAAGCGAGACAGTGTTCTGCCTTGTTCCGATACATGTCTAAGACTTCTAGGTAGTTCTTTTTCTGTGTGTTTTATGCAAGACGGTATATCCATGCCATCTGACATAGTGAGTGAAGAGCAGTTTGTGTTTGAACGTGCCTGAAAGTAAGAGGTTTAACAAACTGTTGAATCTGGAGTCATACGGTATGATGGCCGCTGGCAGGGCGCACTGCCGCGGCACAGAGCAGCACCGCTATGGAATCTGGGTGGTATGTGGGAAACACTGAGGGGGCAAAACATTAAACAAAGCATAATTTGCAAAAGTAATACAAAGGGAATCATTTTGACGCCAGGGGGTGGGCTCTGTGCTCTCTGCTATCTTTCATCTTGATCCTGCGATGGAACCGGAGAGCGATCGTGCAGAATCTGGCTCCTGCGTTGGAACATGCCGGAGATGACACAGATACCCCGTTGGATATGTGATGGCCTGCTGATAGCCTCTAGATCACTTTACTGCCCCCGTGCCAACGGAGCAGCGGGGCAAGTACAGTACATGTCCCAGAAGAGAACAATATTACCCTCGCGCAGATGCCATGGAGACTGGCTGCCACAGGCCTCCCTCAATACGACGTGGGGGTTGCATGCTTGAAAGCAGGCCTACCCATTAACCCGTAGCAGTGGTTTTACAAACCTATCATTTCTTAGGTATCCGATATTTTCCACAACACTATAACAATATTTTCTTCCTTGTAAACAAAAAACGACCTTGAGCTGTCTATTTCACATGCTAATCGAGAAATAAATCATTCAGACTACTTGTAAACCCACAGTATTCTATTCATTATAAGTTTATAACCTACAACACAAAGACTTTGGTTTGACAAAGTAACATCGCCAGAAGCTATAGAGACCAGTTTCTTCAGAAGGATTCAAAGACCCAGTTTAATCTTCCTAAGACTCACCTTTGCATCCTGACGGTTTTTGAAATGCACTGCTTTTGAGAAACACCGAACACAATCACATACCTATGAAGTAACTGAATATGATGAAAAAACAAAGAAAAAAAACACGGTTCTTTGACTTTGAAACCAGTACCTGGCCAATGACTCCTCGATGTGCACACATTACTACTTTTTCTGCTTAAATGATACTTGATAAGACAGAGTGAAAGGTGGAGCAGAGGCAGAGATGACAAGGATCAGATAGGGGTAACTAGGCACCATGATCCCAGTCCTGATAAAACATTTCAGTTTGGGCTGAAGATGGATTGTGATGTGAATTTGATGTGACTGTGACATGAATGTGACCTGATTGTGACATGATTATGATGAGAATGTGACATGAATGTGGCGTGATTGTGATATGAATGTGACGTGATTATGATATGAATGTGACGTGATTATGATGAGAATGTGACATGAATGTGACATGAATGTGACATGAATGTGATGAGAATGTGACGTGAATGTGGCGTGATGTGATGTGAATGTGATGTGAATGTGATGTGATGTGATGTGAATGTGATGTGAATGTGATGTGATGTGATGTGATGTGATGTGATGTGAATGTGATGTGATGTGATGTGATGTGATGTGATGTGAATGTGATGTGATGTGATGTGAGTGTGATGTGATGTGATGTGAATGTGATGTGATGTGATGTGAGTGTGATGTGATGTGATGTGAATGTGATGTGAATGTGATGTGATGTGATGTGAATGTGAATGTGATGTGATGTGATGTGATGTGATGTGATGTGAATGATAATGTGATGTGATGTGAATGATAATGTGATGTGATGTGAATGATAATGTGATGTGATGTGAATGTGATGTGATGTGAATGTGATGTGATGTGAATGATAATGTGATGTGATGTGAATGATAATGTGATGTGATGTGATGTGATGTGAATGTGATGTGAATGTGATGTGATGTGATGTGAATGTGAATGTGATGTGATGTGATGTGATGTGATGTCATGTGATGTGAATGATAATGTGATGTGCTGTGAATGATAATGTGATGTGATATGATGTGATGTGAATGATAATGTGATGTGATGTGATGTGAATGTGATGTGATGTTAATGATAATGTGATGTGATGTGAATGATAATGTGATGTGATGATAATGTGATGTGATGATAATGTGATGATAATGTGAATGTGATGTGATGATAATGTGATGTGATGTGATGCGATGTGATGCGATGCGATGTGATGCGATGCGATGTGATGCGATGCAATGCGATGTGATGTGATGTGATGTGATGTGATGTGATGCGATGCGATGCGATGTGATGCGATGTGATGCGATGCGATGTGATGCGATGCAATGCGATGTGATGTGATGTGATGTGATGTGATGTGAATGATCATGTGACTTTGGGAGGCGATGGGGCCGAGTCCAGGCAGGCGCCACCACCGGAGAGGCGGAGAGGATGAATCGATTTCAAGTCTCTATGGTTGACACATTCAGATATACTGCATAACAGCAGTGAAATACAAGAAGGTGGGGGTTGAAATGATAGCCGTTCTCTTGCGTATGATAAAGTTTATCACTGTATCATTCAGTGCAGGAAAGAGCCCCGTTGACACACCGCAGATTTATAGCATCATAGACCCAGACACTCTCCATTCATACACGTGTATATTCAGCAATATTAGCCACCTTGTTCTTTTCTTTGCCAGTGCGACGGATACCTATGATGATTGGCAGGCCAGAGCCGAAGTAATAAGCAGTTCATTCTTCTAGCTGTCAGACCATAAAGCACACATTCACCATCAGCCAAGGGACACAGGGTATTTCAGTTGCTGGTTGAGAACATATAAAATACTGTTTCTTTTGTAATTGTCCCAAAAGCCCCTTAAGATATTTTAATCCACTCACACCTCGTCCCTGTCCTTTCATTATTAGAGCCCAAGGGTTCTGGAAAAACAGCACATTTGCTTCATATGTGGCTGAATCCTTTCCTTTCGACTTATTCCAACAAGAATGTTTGTGTTTCTTAAATATTGAAAAGTCCACATCAAATGGTGTGAACACACTCAACGCCCAATCCAGAGGGAGCTATTGACAACCACAGCTACAGTAGGCTCCCTATGTACTAGATTACCACCCAGATACAGGCACATAAAACCTTTATTCAACAGTACGTGTTTTTGCCACACATTTGCCAACTTGCGACTGTTTCTTTCGTGCTATCTGCCAGTGACCTTGTGTGCATCAATCTTTCATACTTGTGGAACAAATAACATCCCGTGAGCCTCGACTCCAAGCCCTCCCTAGGCATATTCAAAGGGGAACAGGAAAACCGCATGAGCACTGACACAGAATGGCTACACTGTAGGACTTTTCTCTAAACATATCCATCACGGTCGTCAGGATCGAGAGGGGTGTCTTTATTTGGTGTGGCCTGGCTGAGCGCTGACCCTTTATAGTATTTTGAATTCATTTGTGTTTGTTCAATCTGGTTGCGATTATATCACTGCCACAATGAGAATGGGCCTTTGTATAGGTCTCCTTAGGCAGTGAGCTATAGGCGACGGCAGTCATGGTGGTGGCGGCACATGTGTGTGTGTGTGTGTGCGCGCACACGCGTGTGTGTGCATGCATGTGCGTGTGCATGTCAGTTTGCAGGGGTGTAAAGTACTTGAGTAATTGTACTTCGTTACAATACTTAAGTACTGTTTTGGGGGATTTGTACTTTACTCGAGTATTATTAGGTTTGTATACTTTGTACTTTTACTCCATTACATTTCAGAGAAAAAATACATACTTTTTACTCCTTACATTTAAAATGCAGACCTACAAAGTACAAAGTACAAATCTCACAGGTCCAACCATTTAATTAGTATATTTTAATTGTTTATCTGGCCGAACTAACGTTAACGTTATTAATCCTGCGACCGCAGGTAAACAGCCAATCAAATCCCCATCAATGGAAAATGAACCCGCCCATACCCATGCTGATTGGTCCTTGTGCAACACTAGAAAGCAGGGATCTTTGATTAAACACCTGCTATCAGAAGAATAGACAGTCAGATCCGCATTATGCTGTGGTTAATATTGTGATATTATTCAGGGTACTCCAGTATTCTGTCTTCTGTCTGTCTTCAGCATTGTCTATCGCAGAACACATTTCATTGTGGGCTTGGTGTATGCTTGGTTTCATTCCAGCCTTGCCTAAACACCAGCTGATGATTTCACTAATTGGCTCACCTCTTCAACTAACTCACCTGGTGCAATGTATAGTTAAAATGAAAACTTGGCCCACAATGGAATGAATTTGAGACCCCTGGTCTATCCCTTTCAAAAAAAATTTACTTTTACTTTTTAGTACTTAAGTACATTTAAAAGTAGGACTTTTTTACTTTTACTCAAGTGTGTTTTTAGCCAGATACTTTGACTTTTACTTGAGTCCGATTTTGAGACGGTACCCATACTTTCACTTAAGTATAATTTCTGGGTACTTTTTACACCCCTGCCAGTTTGTGCATGAACATGTGTGTATGTGTGTGAGCGCTAATTCGTACAAGTGTGTTTATCTATGTGTGTCTGTGTGTGCGTGTGTCTGTGTGTGCGTGTGTATGTGCATGTCAGTTTGTGCATGAATGAGTATGTATGTGTGTGAGCTCTAATGCATACAAGTGTGTTTATCAATGTGTGTGTGTGCGTGTGTATGTGCATGTGCATGTCAGTTTGTGCATGAATAAGTATGTATGTGTGTGAGCTCTAATTCATACAAGTGTGTTTATCAATGTGTGTGTGTGTATGTGCGTGTGCATGTCAGTTTGTGCATGAATGAGTATGTATGTGTGTGAGCTCTAATGCATGTGTGTGTGTGTGTGTGTGTGTGTGTGTGTGTGTGTTTGTGTGTGTGTGTGTGTTTGTGTGGGTGGGTCAAGCATATACTGTAAGCGTGCGCCAGGCCTCATGCCCTCATCCCAATTACAAAGTCATGCAGGAGGGGTAGGAAGGGGGGATGGGCGTCAGGTCGGGATAGATGAGGGATGTTGAGATAAAGAGCCCCTATATGCCACACTGTACGGCAGGAAACTGATCTCCCCGATAACGGAGATCAAAACCACTGTTGTTTCACGTTTCTAGCGGCCGCCTGCCAACCCCTGGTTCATAACATCCTGCTTTGTATCTCTGCAGCAGCGCACATGAAAGAGTCTGGCATGAGGAGGAGTCAGAGAGCGATACAGTCAGTGAGGAAAGAAAGAAGTTACATACAAGGACGCCTCAGTGTTTCCCAGTGAGACCGCTGGTAAGGATCTCTAAAGGTTGTCTTTTTCAGATTAGGGGTTTTGTAGGCCTGTGGTTCTCAACCTTTTCGACATGTGACGCCTGAAAACAGAGGAATGCCTTTCCATGACCGACCATGTGGTGAACTGTATAGAGACTGGTGCATTCTGACACATAAGAATCATCATTAGTCTCCTTTTCCATGACCGACCATGTGGTGAACTGTATAGAGACTGGTGCATTCTGACACCTAAGAATCATCATTAGTTTCCCTTTCCATGACCGACCATATGGTGAACTGTATAGAGACTGGTGCATTCTGACACCTAAGAATCATCATTAGTTTCCCTTTCCATGACCGACCATGTGGTGAACTGTATAGAGACTGGGGCATTCTGACACCTAAGAATCATCATTAGTTTCCCTTTCCATGACCGACCATGTGGTGAACTGTATAGAGACTGGTGCATTCTGACACCTAAGAATCATCATTAGTTTCCTGATTGACATGATTATGTATTTTATATCTTTTTGCGACCACACCCCACAAAATCATCTTGCCCCCAGGATTAGGACCACTGTTGCAGGCAAGGAGATAGGAAGGTTAATGTTGAAGTCAGAGGTTCTGTGTAGGATTGTTAGTAACTGTCTAACTGCATATATAATTGTTTCCACTAGAGGGCGCTCTAGGCGGAGCCACTCAGGAACACCACCAGGTGGCGAGTATAAATAGAGATGTCTCCTCCCACTCTTCCTCTTTCCCCCCAGCCTCTCAGTGAGAGGAGAACTCTAGAACTGCTGCTCATGCCATGTGAATAAATAAACCACGCCAGTTAAAGGCTAAAGATAGAAACCATGCCTCTTGACCACATTATTGTTGCCATATAGCCGGATTCTGTCAACAGGTTATGGGCCCAGATAACGCCGGGGCGAAATAATAAGGGTAGCAAGCTTAGCTAAAGTATAGGCTAGGTTAGCGCCGGGAGCACCACGTGGCTAGACTCTAGGCCAACAAGAGCTAAAGCTACGCCTACCACCAACGAAGAGGATGGAAACCAAGGGAAAGAGCAAATGGCCCTCATTCAATGGAAAAGCAGAGGACTACGAGCTCTGGGAAGAGCGCATGCTATGCTGCATGCACGGTGCGGGACTGAAGGAGACGATCCTGGCAGCCCCCACGGGAGACCTGACGGCGGAAGAGCAAGCCCTGGACGACCAGCGTAACACAGACGCGTACTGTGAGTTAGCGCCATTGCTCGACGACACCAGCTTGGGGCTGATATTCCGCGACACTAAAGACAAAGGCCGAGAAAGCCTGGAGGTGTTGAGAGAGCATTACATCGGGCGAGGAAGACCCCAAGTCGTGGCCCTCTACATAGCACTAACGGCCCTGAGGAAGGGGCACACCGAGACTGTGACCGAATACGTCAACAGAGCGGAGCAGATCACGACGCCATTGAGGAGTGCCGGAGAAGCACCAAGCGATGGGCTAATGATGGCAATGATGATGAGAGGACTACCGGAGCTGTACAACACGGTTCAGCGGACATGACGCTGGGACAGTTCAAGGCCAAGTTAAGAAACTTCGAGGCCTCAGAAGATACCCACCCAGCCGCCGCGGAGGCGGCAGAGAGGGTGCTAAAGGCCCGAGCGACGCCAAGGGAGAGGACCAGGACCACGGCGGAGCTGGCGTGTTGGCAATGCGGAGAGAAAGGCCATCGGAGAAGCGACTGCACAAAGACTGTATGGTGTAGCTTCTGCAAATCCACGGGGCACATAGACAGAGCGTGCATGAAGAAACGCGACCAGAGCGCGCGATACGCGCATAGACCACCGCAACACTTCCGGGATTCTGAAATCGGGGAGGAGATTGCGGGGGGGGGCAAATTAATGAATGTGGACGAGAGCCTTGACATTAAGTGATTGCAGATACGGCTGTGGGAGTGCTAGAGACATGATCGAATAGACTTGTATGCGCCTGAATCTCCTGAACACGGCGCGAGACATTCCTAATCGATCAGAACTAAATTGGCAGCGAAAAAGACTGTTTTTAAGCATCGATTCCCCATGCACATGCGCAGATTGGCCACGGAGTGTGACGCAACGCACATCCACCCTGGAATGTTCCATTAGAGGGGGTGTTGTGTTGTGAGAATGTGAGCGGCAATCGGAGCATCAACTACTAACAACAGAACAACAATGAATGAATGTTGGCCAAACAATTAACAACACAGCAACTTTTAGGCATGGCTGCTTGTTGTTCTGTTGTTAGTAGTTGATGCTCCGATTGCCGCTCACATTCTCACAACACAACACCCCCTCTAATGGAACATTCCAGGGTGGATGTGCGTTGCGTCACACTCCGTGGCCAATCTGCGCATGTGCATGGGGAATCGATGCTTAAAAACGGTCTTTTTCGCTGCCAATTTAGTTCTGATCGATTAGGAATGTCTCGCGCCGTGTTCAGGAGATTCAGGTGCATACAAGTCTATTCGATCATGTCTCTAGCACCCCCACAGCCATATCTGCAATCACTTAATGTCAAGGCTCTCATCCACATTCATTCATTTGCCCCCGCGCAATCTCCTCCCCGATTTCAATGTAACGCGGAAGTGTAGTGGTCTATTGACAAGATGACGGCCATGGACGAGACGGCGGCCACGGACAAAATGGCGGCCACGGACAAGATGGCGGCTACGGACAAGATGACGACTGTGGACAAGATGGCGGCAGCGGACACGATGGCATCAATGGTCGACGTGAGACGGATCGAGACGATGCCCGGAGAATAACGGGACAGGAAGACTGCGCTTTCGGGGCGCGGACGGCGTGCATCGCCGGGCCGGCGCAGCTGCAGCGGGCCCAGAGGAGGGGACTGATCGTGGACACAGGTGCGTCGTCCCATGTCATCAACGACAGGAGTCGGTTCAAGAACTTTGACGACACTTTCCACCCGGAGAGGCATGGAGCTGGCGGACGGGAGGCGTACCTACGGGTTGGCGCAGGAGAGAGGAGACGCACAGGTATGCCTCACGGACAGTAGGGGGCGCCGGCGTACGGTGACGTTAAAGAACGCTCTCTACATACCATCGTTCCCACAAGGACTATTCTCTGTAATAGCTGCTACTGCAAGCGGTGCCAAAGTATTCTTCGATAAAGGTAAAAATGTTCTTGTAGAACCTGACGGGACACGGTTTGACATAGAGATGTACCAGAGAATATATTATCTGCAAATGGAGTGTAATGACAACGACAAGTGTAATGATAATAATGATATGTGTAGCGTGATGGCCAGTCACGATATTCAGACATGGCACGAGATTATGGGTCATTGTAATTATGAGGATTTACTGAAACTGCAAGCAGTGACAGAAGGCATGCACATTGAAGGTGAAAAGCGTAGACCTGACAAATTGTGCAGTGTGCAAAACGGGGAAGTTTACTCAACCGAGAAACAGAAATTCTACAGAAAAAGTAAGGGTACCACTTGCATTAGTTGACACGGACCTAGCCAGCCCAGTAAGCAACGAGTCCATAGGAGGTTTTAGATATGTACAGTCTTTTACAGATGTGTGCACAGGGGCAGTGTTTGTTTACTTTCTCAAAGCAAAGAGTGACACACTCCAGGCCACGGAGAAATTCCTGGCAGACGTAGCCCCTTATGGTAACGTAGGATGCTTGAGGTCCGACAACGAAACCGAGTTCACAAACAGAGAGTTCCAATCACTGTTGAGAAGGTACAAGATAAGACACAAGACGTCACGTCCATATCCCCCACACCAGAACAGAGTGGCAGAGAGGGAATGTTGCACCCTTTTCGAAATGGCTAGGTGTAAGGTAGTAGATAGTAACTTACCTAAGAGCCTATGTTGTGACTTTTTGATAGTAATATAATTTGAACAGCTTGAAATATATCATTTATTATTGTAGCAAAAGGTGTAATCGAATTGGCATAAATATGTTTTATAATAGCCTAAATGGAGATTCACGTTAAATTGTTTATCATATTGTTTAGAATTAGATTGCATTATAGGACTATATTCTGTAACGCACCATTTTTGCCCCCAGTGGGAAGTCAGCTGCGCGCAGGCCTAGGCCACACGCTTCAACGCTAATTAGGGACGCGTGCCACCTGTAAAAGGGTGTGTTTGATCCTTCGGGAGAAGTGACAGAATGTTTGTTAGAATACAAGCTATGCCTCGCTGCTGCTCTGCTAGATAACCTGTAAAGGGAAAAACAAATGAAATGAAATGGAATTGAGAACTACATTTCTGCCTCCTGGTCGTCAATGAAACATGAAGAACAAAAACTGTGAAATATGAATAATCATATGTGTTTAAATAAGAAGAGGATTTTGAACAGTTTATTGTGCAAACAAAGTGCATTATGCGGTGCAAGCATTATAAGCACTCGGGCACCACCCCGTATAAAGCACTGACATGAAAGATGTGTAATCTAGCCAGAATGCACCGATTTGGATCAGTGTGTTATGCGTACCTGCAGGACAGGGGAAAGCCCGAGTCCAGATGTGTAAAAGGACTTTTTGTAGGACACGACAAGGGAAGCCCCGCTTTCCTAGTTTATCATCCCGGTAAAGGGAGAGTGCAGAAACACATGCTAGTCAAGTTTGTCACAAAGGCAACATGTGAGAGCGAGACACAGACAGAGGAGCCAGAGCTGGACTCCAGAGTAAGGTGTGTAGAAACAGAGACACATCAGCCCAGTGTACTTAGTACGGTCGTGCAGGCAGACCGTCAGCCACCCCCAGAGGGCGATGACGAGGAGCACCCGAGGGTGACGTCAAGTTCCCACAAACCCCCAAAGTATCTGACAGACTATGCCCGGAAAGGGAGTGACGAGGAGGACAGTACACTTACCCCCGTTGATTACTGCTACAGGGTAGTCAGTGGGGTAACCCCGACCTTTAAAGAGGTCACATTGTCCCCCGAAGAGGGCAGACAGACAGTGGGAGGGAAATGGGTGTATTCAACCAAGTTACCAGAGGGCAGACAGACAGTGGGAGGGAAATGGGTGTATTCAATCCAGGAGGGTATTGAAGGCCACGACAAATACGAAGTATGGTTCGTCGAAAATTGCTTAAATGCTGAAGGAGGGTACTCCAATGTTTAAATACTGAAGGAGGGTGACTAACTGCTTAATTGCTGAAGGAGGGTACTCCATGTTTAAATACTGAAGGAGGGTGACTAATTGCTTAAATGCTGAAGGAGGGTACTCCATGTTTAAATACTGAAGGAGGGTGGCTACACTGCTTAGATGCAGGAGGATGATACTCTAGGTTTAAATACGGGAGGAGTAGAATCCAGGTTTAAATACCTGATTAAGAGTCCATGTCTAAATACTGAAATGGATCCTATGTTTAATTCCATGTTAAAGTACAGAGGTGTCCATGTCTAAATACTGACATGGATCCTATGTTTAATTCCATGTTTAAGTACAGAGGTGGATGACTTACCATGTTCTCAATGATTTAACTATGTGGGAAAGACCCTGAAACGTTTAGACATGTAAGAATGTAGATCAAGGGAAACACCATGTGATCAAAAACTAGACTATCAGGAGGATGCTCAGAAACTGACAGATGTAAAAATGTACAGAGAAGCTGTGGGTAGCCTCATTTATTTAACAATGTGTACCCGCCCTGACCGATGGTTTGTAGTGAGTAGACTGTCACAGCATTTTGCTGACCCCACAGAGGAGCATTGGATTACAGCCAAACATGTCTTTTGTTATCTTAAAGGTACAGCAGATAAACAACTGTGTTTCAGAAAGAGCAGTGAGGGTCTAGGACTTAAAGCCCACAGTGATGCAGACTGGGCAGCTGACACCACATGTAGAAGGAGGATATTGTGTGAGTTTGAACACAGACAGCTCACTGGTTTCGTGGAAAACAAAGAAGCAGCCCACAGTGGCACTATCAACTTGTGAAGCCGAATATATGGCTCTAGCTATGACCATACAGGAGTGTATTTATCCAGAACAACTGCTAGAAGTGATGGAGATAAGATTATGAGTATATTGCTTAATATGTAATAGGTAATTGGAATGTATCCTCTATACCAAATATGGTGGTTTTTGAAGATGAGGGGCGTTTTGTCAGCATCATTTAAAAATGATGGACACTGTGTATATATGAAGGCTGTTGTTTATGAGGGCAACCAGCGAACTATTGTGATTGCTAGGAACCCAGTGTGTCGACATAGATGTAAACATGTCAATATAGAAAATATCATCTCATCAGATCTGTCATCAGAGAAGAAAGAATGACACTGGTTTACTGTCCAACGGACGACAGGGTAGCAGACACTATGAGGAAACCTGTTCCAAATAAAAATTGAAGGGATTTGCAAGGGTCATGTTTAATGTGTAAATATTGACTGCCATACTCTGTTGATGTTTTGGATTATATTATTTCCTTTGTAAAGTGTTTTTCGAAGAAGTTATCCAGTATGCTAATACAAACCCTAAGTGGGAGTGTTGAAGTCAGAGGTTCTGTGTAGGATTGTTAGTAACTGTCTAACTGCATATATCCACTAGAGGGCGCTCTAGGCGGAGCCACTCAGGAACACCACCAGGTGGCGAGTATAAATAGAGATGTCTCCTCCCACTCTTCCTCTTTCCCCCCAGCCTCTCAGTGAGAGGAGAACTCTAGAACTGCTGCTCATGCCATGAGAATAAATAAACCATGCCAGTTAAAGGCTAAAGATAGAAACCATGCCTCTTGACCACATTATTGTCGCCCTATAGCCGGATTCTGTCAACAGTCAACCTCAGGGTCTGGCCCACAGTGAGAATTCATTGAAGATAACTTCCAGGTCTCAGTGGCCTTGGGAAAAACCTCTGGGTCATCGAGACTCAGAAATGGACTTAGATTTTTATTCAATGCACTTTCTTTTGGTCTATGGCTATGATCAGACATCTTTGCTCCCATTTAACCTCTCTCGGTACCGGGCCGAGATTTATTTCATGTCACAAATAGACCAATACGTGATGTTGTGTTTTTTTTTCAAATGCAGCCAAGAGTAAAGACACACTAACCCTATCAAAACAGCAGTCAAAATGTATGTTTTCAGCACTACGTTTGTTTAGCAATGATTTTAAGTGTTATTAGCTAAATATGAGCTTATAAAAATCTCTGCGCATTGCATCGGAAATTGGAGGATTTAGATGCGAGGACAGGAAGCTGTCATGAAATCGTTGTATAGTCCTAAGAAAGAGGAGACCCAGGGCTTTCGATGGATGTCTAAATTTCATAAAACTACACTACCCAGCTCACACCAGCCGCAGACAAAGGAAGGCCAACCATTTTTTTCTTACAAATATTTACATGAATGTTGTGTTTATATCTCACAGGTCGAACAAACCTCAATGTTATTGCCATAAAATACAACATATATAGTTTCTTTACCCTTCTGTGCATGCCTAGAAAAAAACGTGTCTCACTCTGATAAAAAATGGTGGAGCTATGGACATTATACAAAAGTAACTTTACTTAGAGTAGATTTAATTCACAGTCTTTGCTGCCCTATATCGGGCGCCTGGTGGTACTAAATCCAGACCTCTGCCATTGTAAAGAGGAGATTTGGACCGATCCATAGATGTATGACTTGGCCATAATAAGGTAATTTATAGGCCTGATATTCTATATTCTATATTCATATTTCATATTGCATGTGTCCGCAAAAGTCAGTACTTTATCTACAAAAACCCCTGTAAATCATT
The DNA here is from genome assembly GCF_963971535.1 of Notolepis coatsorum. Taxonomy (NCBI): domain Eukaryota; kingdom Metazoa; phylum Chordata; class Actinopteri; order Aulopiformes; family Paralepididae; genus Notolepis; species Notolepis coatsorum. Next base: position 219,875,518 of record NC_140165.1, on the reverse strand, counting down.
TGCCCTTTGTTAATTTTTCTTAGATTTTTAGTACACTTGGTCTCAAGAAGGTGCTGAATGAGCTCAGTGGCTTTTCACTTTTGGGCAATGTTAGTGTAACGGAGGTACCGCAGTATATCCACAGTCACGAGGTACAAGTCGTGAAGTGGCTGTGGACGTTAAGCGGTACTGCAAGTAAACTCACTCCCCAGAGGCATCCAGACCCGGAAGCAAGAAGTGAATTCACTTCTTGCTTAGTGGTCTGTGATGCCGCCCGCGACGCGGGCGTCCGGGGTTCAACTCCCACTCAGGGCGATCCCTTAACAGGGGTCGAATCGACTAAACACAACGCAGACAAGATCACACCGGCTACACGTGGTGCCGTGACCCGGATGCCCTGGGTGGAGTGAGTTTAGAGGGGTGAGTGTAACGGAGGTACCGCAGTCTATCCACAGTCACGAGGTACAAGTCGTGAAGTGGCTGTGGACGTTAAGCGGTACTGCAAGTAAACTCACTCCCCAGAGGCATCCAGACCCGGAAGCAAGAAGTGAATTCACTTCTTGCTTAGTGGTCTGTGATGCCGCCCGCGATGCGGGCGTCCGGGGTTCAACTCCCACTCAGGGCGATCCCTTAACAGGGGTCGAATCGACTAAAAACACAACGCAGACAAGATCACACCGGCTACACGTGGTGCCGTTAGACCCGGATGCCCTGGGTGGAGTGAGTTTAGAGGGGTGAGTGTAACGGAGGTACCGCAGTATATCCACAGTCACGAGGTACAAGTCGTGAAGTGGCTGTGGACGTTAAGCGGTACTGCAAGTAAACTCACTCCCCAGAGGCATCCAGACCCGGAAGCAAGAAGTGAATTCACTTCTTGCTTAGTGGTCTGTGATGCCGCCCGCGACGCGGCGTCCGGGGTTCAACTCCCACTCAGGGCGATCCCTTAACAGGGGTCGAATCGACTAAACACAACGCAGACAAGATCACACCGGCTACATTAGCATGGGGTTATTCACCGTCAAAGATGGAAAAAAACCTGAATAATAATAATAATAATTTATATTCTCTTAGGGTTCATTACAATTTACTCAAGCATAGTAACAGACACACTATTTCTGACACTGGGGATACATTCCCTGAGGTCCATAGATGTCCCTGGATACCAAGAACATGCAAGTGGCCTTGTAGAGGTGGAGCAATATTCCATTTACTTGAGTATGTACTTTTAGGCGAATCTTCTGAAAATATGGCTAGGGGAGGTTAAAATGAATTGCGTTCTGCTTTCTTGTGAAGTTTAACAACTCTATGGTCATAGGTTTATACGACTTCCAGACCAGACCTTGCCAGGTTACAGTAAATCTATACAGTAATATGACGGCCAGTATCTGCAATATTGATACTGTCATTTTTCATGAAAAAAGCTGTACTTTCATAGAGGGGCAGGGGCATAATTCTGGGCCCTGTGCACATAATGTGTCTCTGGGCCCCCCATACCCTACCTGGGTGTGACTTGTATGTGCCTTTTAGTAAAAACCTTTAAAACCTTTTAGTCCAGACCCTCTGAGGGCCCTCCCCTGGATAGTCACTTCTACGCCATGTAGAGCAGTGGGTCCCAACCTACTGTACACTGATGACCCCCACCTCCCCCACCCACATACACTTATTATTTATTTTAAAAGGGGACAAAGTAGCCTACTTCTTTTGAAATATCTTTATGTATATATTTTTATATTTAATATATTTAATTATATTAACTGCATAAAAACAACAACAGCACCACTGTATTGGTACACTAATAAGATGTAATAAGCCCTACTTTAAGTTTGTATCAAATTAGACATACATTTGAAACAATATCTTATTTATTCGTACATTTGTCGCTCATTAGAAGAAAACTGTTGGCTACCGTAGCCAAACCACATGGGGTCAGATCTGGTCACTACTTCACACACGTCACATGTAGAGTGGATGTTCTCTGGAGTCCCGTGGAGATTGTAGGTAGTCTGGATGTACTGTAAAGCAATCATTCTAGGAATCCGCAAAGTCATACACCCAGTGATTGTCAATGGAGACTCTCTGGGCTGCACATCATTACATTATATTGTATAACAGATCAGGGTCTTGGTTTTCTGGTGACTAGCTTTGGGAGAACGCAGCTCCTGTTCACAAATACTGATTAACCTCTCCCAGACCGTGGCAATAACATACGTGAACTGTTTATATAAGAGTCATTATATGCCTGAACGACAGTGGTATTATGGATTAACCCCGACTGCCACCGCAGACCTTTTGAGTGCACGCGATAACTCAAATAGCTTTCATTCGAATCCTTTCAAATTTGTGGTGCACATTTATGACCCCCTAGAGGATGAACCCTATTGATTTAGATGACCCCATGACCTTTCCTCTAGGGTCACTCACCATCCCCTGATCCGTTAGTCATACAGTCATGAAAGCGGTATCCATAGACCCGTCTACTCGTGCACAACAACGTTGCCATAAGTACCAATGAAGTCCGCCATTGAAATTTCCGCCATCTTGAATGATTGAAAAAACACATTTCACACTCCCCCCTAGTTTGTTCAAATGATCTTTTACCAAACTTGCTGTGTGGAATCTGGGGACTAACATATTCAAATATGTCATTTAGATAATTGATGGGCCAAACCACATAACCGCCAGATCCCTATTTAGTAAACATTTTTTTAAAAGGTGGATTGAAAATACGGGCCGTTCGGGGGGTTTACCCGCTGTCGGTCACGGACAGCACAGGTCTAGTTCCCCTGTAAATTCATGAGAGAATATATCCTGACTGTGTGCCAACAGCTCTGTATAGCAACAATATGATCTTGTCAAACTGCGAGTGTGTAAGTCGGCCTCTAATCAGTCAGAGCTTAGTCTGTCAACAATGATGACATCTCCTTCAGCCTGCAGTAGACCCAACAGAACAGCTTTAGCTCAGGAGCTCCATATGCACCATTATTAACTACAGACAAATGACATATTTCAATATATGCCATCTTATAGATATCTTCCTAAATGATGTTAAACAATTGTATCCATATTCAATAACTGTTTGTTGTTTTTTGTCATGCCTTGTGGCCAGCCCAATAAAGCTTGTTAACTGTCAACTGAATGGTGTCCATATAGTATACTGTATACAGTATATTATGTAGACAAACTGTTGTTAATGAAACATATATGAACCATATATTTAAATGTGCTGATTTTCTATATTCACATACAGTATATTATGAAAATATATTATACATGTATTTCCTTTCTGGGGTTTTTACAGGTGAGATCCATCAGTCAAACATGGTGAAGTGTTGATTTCCCCTGCTTTCCCTCAACAGTTAATATTTAATGAGAGGGATGCATTATATATTTGGTTTTAAAGGAACACAATCCCCCGTTAAGAGGCTCTTTATGTGTCCACGTGTGGCTCTGGATTAAGCGGACATGAGTTACAGCGCGGCCTCACGGGCGAGAAGGTTTCCAGGAGCCAGAACACCTCCTCCCTGGGTGTTGTCGCTCCCGGGGACGAGGTAGCACGGGAACCCTGTTGATTTACGGTAGGTGTCCCGCCCCCGTTTCCCCCGCGGGGAGAGAGAAGTCTGTCCCAGGGCCGGGACTCTTCTTGGCCAATGGGAGGCCGGCGCGTGGAGCAGGTCGTGCTGGGAAACGGCGTTCCGCGGGGAGGGATGGTGGAGTCTAATAAAGCCCCAGTATGTCTGAGAACGGGGGGGCCCGTGCCAGAGGGGAGACTCAATCTGTCACGGCCTATCAGTGGAGTCTTAAAGCACAGCGATGGCTGTGGTCCTAACAGCTCACAGGGGCTGCGTTTGTTACAGAGGAGGTCTGGAAGCACAGGGGCTGCTGCTGCCGCTGCCTCTCCTAGGGTCTCCCATTATACACCAAGAGGAAGGCTGTAGACCGTTCTGTAAACACAAGCTATGGATGTGGTAATGCCCCGTGCGCCTGTTCAGTGAAAACGCAAATGGCTGACATAGCTATGTGCTGGACTGTGTGCAGGAGGAAACTGACGTTGACTGACAAACAGGGCAAAATGGAGCCAGGGTACAGAAAAGCATAGAACATACAGCTTCCATGAACATCCAGCCTCCGTGAACATACAGCCTCCAGCCTCCATGAACATACAGTCTACATGAACATACAGCCTCCAGCCTCCATGAACATACAGTCTCCATGAACATACAGCCTCCGTGAACATACAGCCTCTATACAGCCTCCATGAACATACAGTCTACATGAACATACAGCCTCCAGCCTCCATGAACATACAGTCTCCATGAACATACAGCCTCCGTGAACATACAGCCTCTATACAGCCTCCATGAACATACAGTCTCCATGAACATACAGCCTCCGTGAACATACAGCCTCTATACAGCCTCATTGAACATACAGCCTCCAATGGTTCGAGTTATCACCTGAGAGCTATGGGGGCCCCCGAAACCGCTCGCCGCCAGAATTATTTTTTACTTTTTTTTTTTCATACATTTTGACTGTTTTCGAAGTCATATTTAGAGGAATATCTCATTAGGATTAGAGTCTAATAATGCCAGTAATGCCATCACACAACAGTCTAATCATTAGACTATTGTGTGATGTCATTATTCAGTCTCATTCTTAAACCATCAATATTTGCTCATTTTCTTACTCACCTCTGATATATAATGCCATATTTACTTATTTGCATTTAGCATCTGATAAAAACAATTTATTTTGACAAATGAGACAAAATTGATGAACTTGAATGAACATTTATTTAAATTATAAATAAAAAACGAACAAAAAAAACCTAATGGAAAATAAATTGTTGTATGGCACTTAACACTTTCAGTGCCGGCCATTAACATGGTAAAGCATGGTTAAATGCCAGCACCCACTTCAATGATAGCGTTGTGAACGCATAATCTCTGTCTTAAATTATGGCTATGTATCTAATCTGCCCGTCGCTTATCAATGACTTGTTTGTAGTCAACATTGTCAAAACGGATTGTTTTTTAATCGCTTCATTTCCGTTTTATAGCATTTTGAAAAGCCCTCGTTTTCAAGGAAAATATAAAGATTCCGTGATAAAAGGCATTTACTGGAATATTCTGGATACACAAAAACGTTGTAATTTTTCGGCCTATTTATAAATCGTTTTCAAATAAACGCTAGATTATCGATAGTATATGTGTACTTATGCACGCTATAGAAGCGGGCTGAAATATCGATTATCTCATTTCCTGATTGCTCGCACAGCCACACACACACACACACATGGGCCACACGCTGATATATAGGTCAAAACAGATCCGATTACCCCAAGACTGGTAAAATAAATTCCTTACCTCAGATCAGATGTTATCCAAAAAGATTATTCCAATTCCTGATTCCAAATATCGATCACGCTTATTGATTACATTGATTTACAGGGTACTGTAAATACATAATCCACGCTGTGATGGCCGGCGATCACTTGGTCTCTTCAGTTGGCTCGACGGAAAAGTAAAATGAGGAAACTGGCCCCCCCCCCCCTTTGTCAGTCTAAAGCAGGGGTCAGGAACCTTTTTGACTGGGAGAGCCATAAAAGCCAAATATTTCTAAATATATTTCATTGAGAGCCATATAGTATTTTTAACATATAATAAATTAAATATGTCTTACTTTTAATGCGACTTCTGGTGCTGCATGGTTTTGCTGATGGCCTTGTAGTCTGGTTCATACGTGGTGAGATTGAGCTTCATGCAGGCGTTGAGGCTTCCATCAGTTAAACGTGAGCGTAGGTTGGTCTTAATGTTCCTCATATGCGAGAATGACTGCCCATATGCATATGTAGAGCCAAACATGGTCAATACGCCAATACTCACGCTGCATTGTGTGGTATGTCACAGGAAGCTCGTTCCAAGTTTTAAGAATCAGCTGGTCTTCAGGTTGAAGATTTTTTATTTCTGTCCACTTGTGTTCCCTCGCCAGCTCTGCTCGCTATATCTTCAGCTACAGATACTATTAGCTGTATCTTCAAAACTAATTTCTGTTTACTTTAAAATGACACAGTATTATTAAGAAATATCACAAGTATATAAAAAAAAAAAAAAAAAAAACGTTTTTTTTTTTTTACTCAAACATTTCTGGGAGCCATATGCTGTCACCAGAAGAGCCATATATGGCTCGCGAGCCATAGGTTCCCGACCCCTGGTCTAAAGTAATGGGGTGCAGTTACACAGGGAGAGACGATAGGGGGCGGTATATTCCCAATTGAGCTCAGAGAAAGTCTGCAACACTAGCGTGAGGCTCGATTGATGAAATATGAATTAAAATCGCCAATAAAAAAATATACGACAAACAAACGCTATATAGCATTGGCGGGCACTCAAAGGTCGGCATGAACTAACGACAAAAAGCGTGGCTGGCATTCAAAGTGTTAACAGCAGCATTTATCAGGATACAGTAACATTATCATCTGATAGAACATAAAATCATAAAAAGTATAAATCAAAATAAATAAATAATGTTATAAACAAATGTGCACAGGTAATCAAGAACTAAATGAAAAATGTATTGCACTGAACAGAAGCATAATTTCAGTAGCAGCATCTTCTTAGAACAACAACAAAAAGTAACTACTGCAGCATGTCACCAAATAAGCAGCAACATTACGAGTAAACAACAGTAATACAATGCATTCTTCAGTCTTTCTCAGCTCTATTCAGTCTCAGTTCAGCTCTATTGTCTTCCTCAGACCTCAGTTTCAACTTATATTTTTGGGTGCAATTATTCCTTTAAGCATGTATGCCTACATATCTTTCACCAGGCCATACCCATATAATCTAAGCATGTCTTCAACAGTGGCGTCGCGTGGGTAAAATAACAGGGGATGCCAAAAAAAATGTATTAAAAAAAAATGTATTAAATATTTTTATTAATATATATATATATATATATATATTTTTTTTTATATATTTAAGTCAAGCAGTCACCATGTACACTACAGTATGGCTCGGCAGCCAGTCAAACTTTATTTTAATTTATTTAACAGATTGCAGAATGGGTACAATACAGTGCGGCTCAATACACACAATTTTATAAGAAAGGATGCAGACCAGAGAAAGACGTTTGTCTTGTTTACATCAGGGTCCCCCATTTTCAATTCATAGTGACATTTATGACATACAAGACATCATGACATTTATGGCATAGGGACATACATGACATACAGGGGGGACCCTGATGTAAACAAGACGAAAGTCTTTCTCTGGTCTGCATCCCCTTATAAAATTGTGTGTATTGAGCCGCACTGTATTGTACCCATTCTGCAATCTGTTAAATAAATTAAAATAAAGTTTGACTGGCCGCCGAGCCATACTGTAGTGTACATGGTGACTGCTTGACTTAAATATATAAAAAAAAATATATATATATATATATATATATATTAATAAAAATATCTGTTAATAAAATGTTCAATCAATCAATCAATCAATCAGGTATTTAGTACTGTTACATTTGTGACATATACGATATTCAAATATACAGTACTGTTACCCATAGATCCTGACAGAGTATATACATATGATGGGGAGGGGAGGGACTGTAGAATTGTTTTCATATTTAAGCCAAATAATATATATAATATATTTCTCCCTCCTTCGCTCTCTCTCTCCCTCTCTTTCTGAATATTACACACACACAACACAAATATATATACACACACACACAGTGTGTATAAGGTTGCCTGCAGGCAGGAGGTCTGGTTTGATTATGAATCAGAGAAAAAGATAGCCCCTTTGAATGTTATGAATTGAAAATTGGGGACCCTGATGTAAACAAGACGAAAGTCTTTCTCTGGTCTGCATCCCCTTAACAATTGTATGTATTGAGCTGTACTGTACTGTACCCATTCTGCAATCTGTTAATAAAATGTTCAATCAATCAATCAATCAATCAATCAATCAGGTATTTAGTACTGTTACATTTGTGACATATACGATATTCAAATATACAGTACTGTTACCCATAGATCCTGACAGAGTATATACATATGATGGGGAGGGGAGGGACTGTAGAATATTTTTCATATTTAAGCCAAATAATATATATAATATATTTCTCCCTCCCTTGCTCTCTCTCTCCCTCTCTTTCTGAATATTACACACACACAACACAAATATATATACACACACACACACACACAGTGTGTAGAGGAGGTTGCCTGCAGGCAGGAGGTCTGGTTTGATTATGAATCAGAGAGAGAGATAGCCCCTTTGAATGTTATGAATTGAAAATGGGGGACCCTGATGTAAACGAAGACGAAAGTCTTTCTCTGGTCTCCATCCCCTTAACAATTGTGTCTATTGAGCTGTACTGTATTGTACCCATTCTGCAATCTGTTAATAAAGTGTTCAATCAATCAATCAATCACGTTAGTTAGCATCCAAGCTAGCCATAACAGTATAGCATCCAAGCTTCTTACCTGGCCAATAATCCTCCTTGCTCCTTCTGGACAGATAGATTTGTTAAATCATTATATCCACAGTGTGCTGGTCCTCAGTATATGTCCCGCCGGAGAAAAATAAGTGCCTAATAAAGTGCTAAATGTGGAGAGGCTTCTAACGTGCCTGCTCTGTTAATACAATTTTCAATCAATCAATCAATCAATCCCGCGAGGGGATGACGTTCAGACCTATGGTTGGTTCAGACGATGTCACGTGACTCACGTTAGCAAATGGCACGCAGAGGGGAGGCCAGACTACTTAGTCTGCTGACAGCCCCGTTTTAAGGTGTGGGCAGGGCTTTAGTCAGCTCAAATCTGATTGGCTAGTATTGGTTTTGGACTCCACATATATGAATCACATGGTGGGAGGCTGGAGAAAGACACCTCCCCCCTCTGCCTCTGCCTCCTCTCTCAGTCCTCTGCTGCAGTGAGCACAGTGAGTCTGACAGTGTGTTAGAGAGTGAGAAGGAGAAGATGGACATTTAAAAAAAAAAAATTATAACACAGAGATGAAAAATAATGATTTTTTATTATTATTGTAAACTATATAAAATAAAAAATATATATATATTTTTTTTCTTTTTCATATTTCATATTTCATATTAATTCATATTTTAATAATGGGGAAGCCTGGCTTCCGTTGGCTTCCAGGAGGATTCGCCACTGGTCTTCAATGTCTTCCCATGTCAATGATGATTGGATTTTTTATTTTATTTTAATAAATTAGTGAAAAATTAGGCAAGAACAAATGATGCAGGACGGGCGGGTGGACGGGACTCCCCTCCTCCCTGGCTGGGGCTTACGGGCCCTCAGAGGGTGCATTTGTCCGGGCCACGCGTCTGCTCTGCCCTTATCTCAGTATAGCTTGATTAGAATCTAGTGTTTCTTAAGTAGCTGTTCGCATGTGTCCCAGCTACAATACATGCAGCTTGCTGCTTCTTCTTCACCAAATGGGTTGGAGTAGCGTTAGTAGACACGCTCATGGGCGACGCATAGCTTGGAGGTGAAATGCAGCCTATTCGACAACATTAATTACTCTGTTCTTTTAAAAACTGAAAAGAAAAATATGATCAATTTTTTTTAGAGACTCCCACAAGTGTTGTTGACTATGGGGGCCCAGACTCTATCTATGCGGGTCAAGCCTCCATTGGCCCTCCCATAACTCAAACCCATGAACATACAGCCTCCATGATCATACAGCCTCTATACAGTAGGGTGACCAAACATTCTCTTTTGCCCGGACATGTGTAAGGGTTCTTCGTTTCCTGGCCAGGCTTCGCCTGCTGCTCCCTCCTCCCCACCTCCCCACGGACTCCCTCCACTCATGAACAATATTCCTCCACCTGCTGGACAATTCTCAACATTGCACCTTGTACATTTATGTCTGCTCAAACTGTCTGTCTTTCTGAGTGTTCTCACCATCCTGCTGTCTATCCCTGTCTACCTCTTGCCCCTTGTTTTCTCTTGTCTGGTATAGCTTGATTATTGTCTTTAGTGTTTTGTCCCCAGTGTGTTTTGTGATGTTATTCAGTTTTTTACCCCAGGGTGTTCAGTATTTTCTTGTGTGTTTCCTTTCTGGTTGTCTCACCCCATGTGCGTCCTGACCTGACTCAGCAAATGATGGTTTTGTCCATCAGGACCGAGGACTTAATGGCCCGTTTTCCCTGTGCTATGGCCTCCACTACTGCTAGCCCCACTTTATGTGTAGCGCACTCAGCTAGCATGGCCTCCACGGCTAGCACAGCCCCTACTGCTAGTTCAGTCTCTACTGCTAGCGTAGCTACGTCTGCTAGCTTAGCCTCCACAGCTAGCATGGCCTCCACTACTGCTAGGACTGCCCCTTCAGCTAGCAAGATCAGTTTCCCTGGAGCCGCCCCGTCGGCTAACCCCATGGTTCCTACAGCTAGCCCCACTGTGTGTGTAGCTCATTCAGCTAGCTTGTCTCCCACTGCTAGGACTGCCCCTTCAGCTAGCAAGGTCAGTTTCCCCACTGCTAGGACTGCCCCTTCAGCTAGCAAGGTCAGTTTCCCTGGAGCCGCCCTGTCGGCTAACCCCATGGTCTCAACAGCTAGTACAGCCCCGTCTGATAGCTTAGCCTCTGCAGTTAACCAGGCTTCCACAGCTAGTCCGGCCCTATCTGATATCTTAGCCCCTGCAGCTAACCAGGCCTCAACAGCTAGTACAGCCCCGTCTGATAGCTTAGCCTCTGCAGCTAACCAGGCTTCCACAGCTAGTCCAACCCTATCTGCTAGCTTAGCCCCTGCAGCTAACCAGGCATCAACAGCTAGTACAGCCCTGTCTGATAGCTTAGCCTCTGCAGCTAACCAGGCTTCCACAGCTAGTCCAGCCCTATCTGCTAGCTTAGCCCCTGCAGCTAACCAGGCCTCAACAGCTAGGACTGCCCCGTCAGCTAGCTCGTTCCCTATGGCCCCTGTTTCTCTGGTCTCGCTCCTTCGACTGGCCCTCCAGCCAGTATTAACTATCCTGCTAGGACTGCCCCTTCAGCTTTCAGGATAGGTTATGTCCATGTTACTCCGACTACTAACACTTTAGCCCCGTCTGTTAGCAGTGCTCCTGCAGCTAGCGGATCTAAGAGAGCTAGCAAGGCTCGGAGGACTAGCTTAGCCCCTGTAGCTAGCCAGGCCTCCACAGCTAACCCTGCCTCTACTGCCAGCCTAGCCCCTGCTAGTGTAGCCCCAGCTGCTACGCCCGGTCCGGCTTCTACGCCCGGTCCGGCTTCTACGCCCGGCCCGGCTTCCACGCCTGGTCCGGCTCCCATGCCTGACCCAGCCGCTACGCCCGGTCCGGCTCCCATGCCTGACCCAGCCGCTACGCCCGGTCCGGCTTCTACGCCCGGCCCGGCCTCCATGCCTGGGCCGGCTCCCACGCCTGACCCAGCCACTATGCCCTGGTCCGGCTTCTACGCCCGGCCCGGCCTCCATGCCCGGCTCCCACGCCTGGCCCGGCCGCTACGCCCGGTCCGGCTTTTACGCCCGGGCCTTCCTCCTCGTCTGGTCCCGCCTCCTCGTCTGGTCCCGGCTCCTTGTCTGGCCCCAGCTCCTCGTCTGGCCCCGGCTCCTTGTCTGGTCACGGCTCCTCGTCTGGTCCCGGCTCCTCGTCTGGTCCTGGCTCCTCGTCTGGCCCCAGCTCCTCGTCTGGCCCCGGCTCCTTGTCTGGTCACGGCTCCTCGTCTGGTCCCGGCTCCTCGTCTGGTCCCGGCTCCTCGTCTGGCCCCGGCTCCTCGTCTGGCCCCGGCTCCTCGACTGGTCCCGGCTCCTCGTCTGGTCCCGGCTCCTCGTCTGGTCCAGCCCTACGCCATGGCCTGCGCACTGGTCTTCACCGTAGTCTATGCCGTGGTATACACCGTGGTATTCGTCTGCAGAGACCCCCGTCCGGGGTTCTGCGCCCGGTCCCGAGGTCTGCACCTGGGGTGGTTTTCAGCCTCTCTCCTCTCTCCTGGAGCTTAGCGCTCGGCCAATCAGAGAAACGCGGAAGGCGCTCGGCCAATCAGAGAAACGCGGAAGTGCAAGTTGGTTGCCTTAAGTGTTCACACGGCCAGGCTTCGCCTGCTGCTCCCTCCTCCCCACCTCACCACGGACTCCCTCCACTCATGAACAATATTCCTCCACCTGCTGGACAATTCTCAACATTGCACCTTGTACATTTATGTCTGCTCAAACTGTCTGTCTTTCTGAGTGTTCTCACCATCCTGCTGTCTATCCCTGTGTACCTCTTGCCCCTTGTTTTCTCTTGTCTGGTATAGCTTGATTATTATCTTTAGTGTTTTGTTCCCAGTGTGTTTTGTGATGTTATTCAGTTTTTTACCCCAGGGTGTTCAGTCTTTTCTTGTGTGTATCCTTCCTGGTTGTCTCACCCCATGTGCGTCTCTCTAGTGTTAATTGTTCCCCCTATATCTGGCGTGTGTTCCCTACTCTTGTTGTTGGTTCATTGTTTCGGTTCCTGTTGGTGTTTCATGTTTCCTGATTATCCTGTCCTTGCTGTTACCCTCGTCCTTGCTCTGTCATTCGTTCCTTGTCTCCCTATTTCAGTAAGTCTAGTTTTTCAGTTTGTGTTATCATCTTTGTTTTCGAGTTTACAGTTCGGTTTTGGTCAGTGTTTGTTTGTAGTTTAGTTTGTGCCTTCTCTTGCCAGCTCTGCTGAGGTTTTGTTTCATGCTTTTTGTACTCTGCTCGCTGCCAGCTTTGCTGTGCCTTTTTTTGTTTTTGTGAATATCTTTGTTGCTGCCCTCTTTTTGAAGTAAAGACATTTTTGATATAATTCACCCCTGGCTCCACGTCTCGTATTGCCTATTGCCTCATCTCCTCGTCTTGTTTGCATTTGAGTCCTCCAACAACACTAATCCATAACAACATGTCCTCTTTTCATGCCCTGTCCGGAGTGTCTGTTTTTTTTAATAAATTCATGAAAATGTCCGGGTTTCATTGTTTTTCACGGCACTTTGCGAGCGTCTGAAGGCTCTGGGCTGCATTTCTTGCCAAACATATAAATTACCAAATTAAAGCTCTATTTGTTGCCGTTCAATTGCCACCTCACTCGACAAAATCCATGCCTCGGTTCTCGAGTTACTTGCCAATATGTCAGGCGTGCAACTTTTTAGGTGCAAGCGTCAGATTACCACCCCGGACTCCCGAGGCTCCAGAACTGTCAATCATCCGCCGATTGCGAAAATGACAGTGTTACGCACCCCAGTAAGGGGACGCAACACAAGGCCACAGACAGGGTAGGTGAGGGTGCAGTGACACAAAACCACAGAAACAATTAGCAAAATAATAGTATTTATTTCACAAAATCAAACTCAGCAACACAGAGAGCAAGGAGGACCCAGTTTAGAAAGCTATTACTATGCAGCACAGCGTAGAATAGTAGCATGCTGGTGCAATGTGAACTATGAGGCCAAATGGAAAGATATAGAAACCAAAAGAGAGGGATTCAAAGTGCAGGCACTGATAGGAGATAGGGAGCTGTTCAGAAGACAGGAACAACTACTAGATCCAATTACCAGATTCACTATAAACATATGGAACACAATAGTAAAGAAATACAAGCTAGAAAAAGAATCTAAGATACTGAGATGGATAGCACACGACAACAAATTCAGACCAGGGATAGAAGATCATGGGTTCAAGAGGTGGGAACGGGGGGGTATAACAGCAATGTGCACGATGACAGAAGGAGGGGAGATGCAGACTCTACAAAAATTGAAAGAAAGATACGGACTAGAGAATAGGGACCACTTTAGATATTTACAGATTAGGGACTACTATAACAAGGAAATAAAGCAAGATAGAGACAAAGAACAGAATGGGGTAATTAAGATAATGGTAAAGTCATACGAAGGACGGAAGGGGAGGGTGATATCAGCATTATATCAGGCAATAATGGACAGTAAGGGAAATACAACATTGTATGTGAAAGAAAAGTGGGAAAGAGAGTTGGAAATAGAGATAACAGAGGAGGAATGGTATGACACATGTAAGACACAACAAACAACCACAGGATCAAGGATATGGAGGGAGTTTGGGTGGAAAAATATAATTAGATACTTTATAACACCAGAAATACAGGGCAATTACACACCAGCAAAGAAAACATGTTGGAGGGAGTGTGGACAGGAAGGGGCGAACCATACACACATATTCTGGGGATGTCAGAAGATAAGGCACTACTGGGAAGAGATAGGAGGGATAATAAATGAAATAATAGGATACGAAATACCCCAGGGAGGCCAAGTGTTGTATTTGGGGAATTTGTCACAGGAAGGAATCCAAGGGGAAGACAAATATTTGATTAAGATATTGATAGTGGCAGCCAAGAAAGCTTTAACTAAACTGTGGTACAAGGTAGAAGTGCCGACAAAGGATCAATGGATAGAGTTGGTAGAGGGGATACAGGAAATGGAGAGAATCACACATCTGCTGAGGCTGCAAGAAGAAAAGTTTGAATGGAAATGGGGAAAATGGGAAGAATACAGGAGGGGAAGTAACGACATCACAGAGGTTTGAAAAGGATACAAGGAAATGAATAAAAATGTAAATAAATAATGCAAATGTAGAATGGACCGAAGGACCCATGTCACACTTTTTCTTTACTAATTTTTTGTCTATTTGTTTTAATTTATGTACTGTGTATTGTCTATGAATGTTGTCTATGTATGTTGTTGAAAAAATGAAAATAAAAATTTAAGTTTAAAAAAAGAAATAGGAGCAAGGAGGACTTCCTAGTGGCACCAAATAAAATACAAAAGGAAATGAAAACCGACCCTCCCCTTTACAGGCGCTGAACGCCCAAAAGTACAGGTGGTGGTGCTCACTCTAAAGCTGGTGTCTTTAACATCAGGTCACCTACGTGATGCAAAAATGTAGACCCAGGGTATCTTCCTGTCCTCAATTCTCCCTGTGTGCGAAAACAAAAGGTTAATACATAGATGTACAGCAAACTATAAAGAACACCAAAACACAATGAAGTGAACCAGAGCTTTTACCTCTGAAGAGCCACTGCTCTATATACATAAGAACCAGAGCTTTTACCTCTGAAGAGCCACTGCCCTGGTCTTCGCCGTAGTCTATGCCGTGGTATACACCGTGGTATTCGTCTGCAGAGACCCCCGTCCGGGGTTCTGCGCCCGGTCCCGAGGTCTGCACCTGGGGTGGTTCCCGTCCGGGGTCCTGCTCCGAGGTCGTCGCCTTCGCACCTCTGCTCCGGCTCTTCTGGTCCAGTCGCGAGGTTCTGTGCCTGGAGGGTCCCCCGTGTGGGGTCCTGCTCCGGGCCTGTCACCCTCGCCCCTTTTTTCCAGCCCTCCTCTCTGGGCCTGTCTCCCAGTCTCTAACCCCCCTCTCCGGGCCTCTGTCCCCATTTCGAGACCCCCTCACCGAGCCTCTGTTCCCGTCTCTAACCCCCCTCTCCGGGCCTCTGTCCCCGTTTCCAATCCTCCTCTCCGGGCCTCTGTCCCTGTCTACAGTCCTCCTGATCCCGTGCCCCGCTCTCCCTTCTCCGGCCCCCTCTCCGGCCCCTTTCCTCAGCCCCCCTTCTCCTATGCCCTTCCTGGTTTTCTGTCGCCGCCCCCCTGCCACAGTGCCCATCATCCTAGCCCCATCCATCCTGACCTTTTCCCCTGGACTCTCCCAGTGTTAACCTTCCCTGGATCCCGGCCCCCTGTCTTGCCCGTTCCCAGACGGTCCTTTTTGCCGTCTGGAAGCCGTCCCTGGAGGGGGGAGTACTGTAAGGGTTCTTCATTTCCTGGCCAGGCTGCGTGAACACTTAAGGCAACCAACTTGCACTTCCGCGTTTCTCTGATTGGCCGAGCGAGCGCATGCGCATGAGCCGCGACGCGCTCCTTAGAGGCAGGAATACTAACCTCCCCCTTAAGCTCCAGGAGAGAGGAGAGAGGCTGAAAACCCGCAGTTCTTGCCCGACTGATGGGAGCCGAATCCCGGATCCGATTTGTCTGATGAATACCCCCAAAACATGGAGGTCCCGAATGCATGGAAGTATTGATTGCGCCGTAACGAGTCATTAAAAAAAGATACCGTTAACTGGAATATGTTGTGCCTTTACACATATGTTGGATTATGTAATTGGTTTGTCATGACAAACAAATAAAAAAATCGCGATTTACCCGGTGGCTACAACAACAACACACAGTGCGTTACGGCGCAATCAATACTTCCATGCATTGGGATCTCCATGCTTTGCGGGTATTCATCAGACAAATCGGATCCGGGATTCGGCTCCCATCAGTCGGGCAAGAACGGCGGGTTTTCAGCCTCTCTCCTCTCTCCTGGAGCTTAGCGCTCGGCCAATCAGAGAAACGCGGAAGGCGCTCGGCCAATCAGAGAAACGCGGAAGTGCAAGTTGGTTGCCTTAAGTGTTCACACGGCCAGGCTTCGCCTGCTGCTCCCTCCTCCCCACCTCACCACTGACTCCCTCCACTCATGAACAATATTCCTCCACCTGCTGGACAATTCTCAACATTGCACCTTGTACATTTATGTCTGC
Organism: Notolepis coatsorum; assembly: GCF_963971535.1. Lineage (NCBI taxonomy): Eukaryota > Metazoa > Chordata > Actinopteri > Aulopiformes > Paralepididae > Notolepis > Notolepis coatsorum. The sequence continues at coordinate 219,859,017 of NC_140165.1, read as the reverse complement.
TCAAACTGTCTGTCTTTCTGAGTGTTTTCACCATCCTGCTGTCTATCCCTGTGTACCTCTTGCCCCTTGTTTTCTCTTGTCTGGTATAGCTTGATTATTATCTTTAGTGTTTTGTTCCCAGTGTGTTTTGTGATGTTATTCAGTTTTTTACCCCAGGGTGTTCAGTCTTTTCTTGTGTGTATCCTTCCTGGTTGTCTCACCCCATGTGCGTCTCTCTAGTGTTAATTGTTCCCCCTATATCTGGCGTGTGTTCCCTACTCTTGTTGTTGGTTCATTGTTTCGGTTCCTGTTGGTGTTTCATGTTTCCTGATTATCCTGTCCTTGCTGTTACCCTCGTCCTTGCTCTGTCATTCGTTCCTTGTCTCCCTATTTCAGTAAGTCTAGTTTTCCAGTTTGTGTTATCATCTTTGTTTTCGAGTTTACAGTTCGGTTTTGGTCAGTGTTTGTTTGTAGTTTAGTTTGTGCCTTCTCTTGCCAGCTCTGCTGAGGTTTTGTTTCATGCTTTTTGTACTCTGCTCGCTGCCAGCTTTGCTGTGCCTTTTTTTGTTTTTGTGAATATCTTTGTTGCTGCCCTCTTTTTGAAGTAAAGACATTTTTGATATAATTCACCCCTGGCTCCACGTCTCGTATTGCCTATTGCCTCATCTCCTCGTCTTGTTTGCATTTGAGTCCTCCAACAACACTAATCCATAACAACATGTCCTCTTTTCATGCCCTGTCCGGAGTGTCTGTTTTTTTTTTAATAAATTCATGAAAATGTCCGGGTTTCATTGTTTTTCACTGCACTTTGCGAGCGTCTGAAGGCTCTGGGCTGCATTTCTTGCCAAACATATAAATGACCGAATTAAAGCTCTATTTGTTGCCGTTCAATTGCCACCTCACTCGACAAAATCCATGCCTCGGTTCTCGAGTTACTTGCCAATATGTCAGGCGTGCAACTTTTTAGGTGCAAGCGTCAGATTACCACCCCGGACTCCCGAGGCTCCAGAACTGTCAATCATCCGCCGATTGCGAAAATGACAGTGTTACGCACCCCAGTAAGGGGCGCAACACAAGGCCACAGACAGGGTAGGTGAGGGTGCAGTGACACAAAACCACAGAAACAATTAGCAAAATAATAGTATTTATTTCACAAAATCAAACTCAGCAACACAGAGAGCAAGGAGGACCCAGTTTAGAAAGCTATTACTATGCAGCACAGCGTAGAATAGTAGCATGCTGGTGCAATGTGAACTATGAGGCCAAATGGAAAGATATAGAAACCAAAAGAGAGGGATTCAAAGTGCAGGCACTGATAGGAGATAGGGAGCTGTTCAGAAGACAGGAACAACTACTAGATCCAATTACCAGATTCACTATAAACATATGGAACACAATAGTAAAGAAATACAAGCTAGAAAAAGAATCTAAGATACTGAGATGGATAGCACACGACAACAAATTCAGACCAGGGATAGAAGATCATGGGTTCAAGAGGTGGGAACGGGGGGGTATAACAGCAATGTGCACGATGACAGAAGGAGGGGAGATGCAGACTCTACAAAAATTGAAAGAAAGATACGGACTAGAGAATAGGGACCACTTTAGATATTTACAGATTAGGGACTACTATAACAAGGAAATAAAGCAAGATAGAGACAAAGAACAGAATGGGGTAATTAAGATAATGGTAAAGTCATACGAAGGACGGAAGGGGAGGGTGATATCAGCATTATATCAGGCAATAATGGACAGTAAGGGAAATACAACATTGTATGTGAAAGAAAAGTGGGAAAGAGAGTTGGAAATAGAGATAACAGAGGAGGAATGGTATGACACATGTAAGACACAACAAACAACCACAGGATCAAGGATATGGAGGGAGTTTGGGTGGAAAAATATAATTAGATACTTTATAACACCAGAAATACAGGGCAATTACACACCAGCAAAGAAAACATGTTGGAGGGAGTGTGGACAGGAAGGGGCGAACCATACACACATATTCTGGGGATGTCAGAAGATAAGGCACTACTGGGAAGAGATAGGAGGGATAATAAATGAAATAATAGGATACGAAATACCCCAGGGAGGCCAAGTGTTGTATTTGGGGAATCTGTCACAGGAAGGAATCCAAGGGGAAGACAAATATTTGATTAAGATATTGATAGTGGCAGCCAAGAAAGCTTTAACTAAACTGTGGTACAAGGTAGAAGTGCCGACAAAGGATCAATGGATAGAGTTGGTAGAGGGGATACAGGAAATGGAGAGAATCACACATCTGCTGAGGCTGCAAGAAGAAAAGTTTGAATGGAAATGGGGAAAATGGGAAGAATACAGGAGGGGAAGTAACAACATCACAGAGGTTTGAAAAGGATACAAGGAAATGAATAAAAATGTAAATAAATAATGCAAATGTAGAATGGACCGAAGGACCCATGTCACACTTTTTCTTTACTAATTTTTTGTCTATTTGTTTTAATTTATGTACTGTGTATTGTCTATGAATGTTGTCTATGTATGTTGTTGAAAAAATAAAAATAAAAATTTTAGTTTAAAAAAAAAAAGAGAGCAAGGAGGACTTCCTAGTGGCACAAAATAAAATACAAAAGGAAATGAAAATCGACCCTCCCCTTTACTGGCGCTGAACGCCCAAAAGTACAGGTGGTGGTGCTCACTCTAAAGCTGGTGTCTTTAACATCAGGTCACCTACGTGATGCAAAAATGTAGACCCAGGGTATCTTCCTGTCCTCAATTCTCCCTGTGTGCGAAAACAAAAGGTTAATACATAGATGTACAGCAAACTATAAAGAACACCAAAACACAATGAAGTGAACCAGAGCTTTTACCTCTGAAGAGCCACTGCTCTATATACCTAAGAACCAGAGCTTTTACCTCTGAAGAGCCACTGCTCTATATACCTAAGAAGACACAAAGGGAGTTACCACAAAAGACACCAAGAGCTCTACTTTACCACAATGAACCAGAGAGCTAACTAACACTGCACAAAATGGGATATATAAAGGGAGAGTGGATGTTGATTGCAGATCAGCTTCAGCTGCCGTTGCACTGGGGTGAGTTGCTGATTGACCAGCTGCTGTTGCAACTGGGAGACACCTGATAATGGGATATGTTACACAGGAGGGAGACAAAAACCTATATACACAACAGATAACATACATAACCCCCATATATATATATACATAAGGACACCGTCCGTAACAGACAGTGTCAGCATTGTAGCGAATGAGTGTAGCTTTCCAATTATGTCCCACATGGGGGTGTGCGAATCAGGGATCTAGGTGAAAATTGATGAGCGAATACAGGAAGTGAATTGAAGGTTTACCCGGATCTCTCTAGAAGACTCATTTCTGAACGGATCTTTATGAAATCTGGACCTGTACTACACAATACTTCAGGCTATGGAGTTGCAGTGTTTTCCAGCTTATTAAACAAAATTTAATGGAATATTGCAACTACTACAGAAAAACATGAGTACACAAGTTCAAGTTCAACTCAAGTTCAGCCCTATGTTACTCTATTTCATTAACAGTAAAAGTGATTTTTCTTTATTGTGTAAGAAACTTCAGAATGTTATCTTTCAAAAGAGACCAGGCTTATGCATGTGCTATAAGCATAAAGTATAAAGATAAGCTTTGCAAAAGAAGTATGCAGTCCTCAAGTTCAAGTAAAAAAATTGCCGCTTTTCTGGGTGCATGTTATGTGGTTAAATGTGGGATATCGCAATCACTACAGAATTTTTTTAGTAAACAAGTTCAAGTTCAACTCAAGTTCAGACCTATGTTACTCTATTTCATTAGCACTAAAAGCGATTTAACCTTTTTGCATTAGTAACTTCAGAATGTTATCTTTCAAAAGAGACCAGGCTTATGCATGTGCTATAAGCATAAAGTATAAAGATAAGCTTTGCAAAAAAAGTATGCAGTCCTCAAGTTCAAGAAAAGATTATTTCCGCTTATCTGGGTGCATGTTAAGAGGTTAAAACAATAAGGCATCTTTGAGTAAACTTTGAGTATCATTAAGTATCTCGAGGCTGGGGCCAGCATGTCCTCCTTTTTAGAAATCAAAATATGCTCACCCTATTTTGAATTGAAAATTAATTGAAAATTAATTTACAAATGGGGGACCCTGATGTAAACAAGACAAAAGTCTTTCTCTGGTCTGCATCCCCTTAACAATTGTGTGTATTGAGCCGTACTGTATTGTACCCATTCTGCAATCTGTTAATAAAATGTTCAATCAATCAATCAATCAAGCCTCTATGAACATACAGCCTCTATGAACATACAGCATCCATGAACATACAGCCTCCATGAACATACAGCCTCCATGAACATACAGCCTCTATACAGCCTCCATGGCTATGGCTGACATGATGATGTGTAACTGTGATAGAGCTGCCAGACAAAGGAGCCTGTAGAGTCAGACAGCAGCCTGTAGCGTCAGACAGCAGCCTGTAAGGTCAGACAGCAGCCTGTAGCGTCAGACAGCAGCCTGTAGAGTCAGACAGTAGCCTGTGTAGAGTAAGACAGCAGCCTGTAGCGTAAGACAGCAGCCTGTAAGGTCAGACAGCAGCCTGTAGCGTGCAAGAGGAGCCTGTAGGGTCAGACAGGAGCCTGTAGCGTCAGTCAGGAGCTTGTAGTTTCATACAGGAGCCTGTAGAGTCAGACAGTAGCCTGTGTAGAGTAAGACAGCAGCCTGTAGCGTAAGACAGCAGCCTGTAAGGTCAGACAGCAGCCTGTAGCGTGCAACAGGAGCCTGTAGGGTCAGACAGGAGCCTGTAGCGTCAGACAGGAGCTTGTAGTTTCATACAGGAGCCAGATTATTCTCCTTGAGGAAACTTAGGTTAGGTTTCAGTTCATAGAGGAACCCTCAAGTAACTAGGGAAATTCACAGTATAATAAGTCATCTATATATAAATATATATATACGTATATTGTGGCAACTCCAAGCCACCACTGGGCTTGGTGATTGATGGACGCTACGTAACGGCCCAATGGCTGGGCGCTGCCCATATTAGCTACAAGGCAATTGAAGTAACTTTTAGTCTTCATTTACCTATATCTAAGTTCAGTGATCGTATAGTTTTTCTATTACCCTTCTCCTTCATTTGTTTGATATTTCAGATGTTCGGTTCAATTAAAAGGAGGCGGACGAGGTGGTCAAATCAACGGGCTGCGGTGTTTATTAATAAAACCACAGCTTAGGAATCAAAACAAGTACATCGTCTCTTTGGTATATCGGTGCTCAGCAGAGAGCGCTCGTTTTTCGTCTCTCCTCGGGGGTAGGCTTCTTCTGCTGCGAGGCGATTCGTCTGTCATCGGGTCTCAGTCCCTCTGTGTCACTGGTTCGGCTCTCCAGTAGCCGGCTTGGTGAGTCTCCCTCTGTCGGTGGAGGTTTCAGCGCTCCAGCTGCGAGGCGATCTCTGTCATCGTCTGTGTCCATGGCTCTGTGTCTCCATGCTCCAGGATCCTTTCTCGCTGTGTCTCAGGCTCGGCTCTCCAGGGATCCTCTCCGTCTCTGTTCCCGGGTGTGTGTCCTCTGTGTGTTCCTCTCCGTCGCCATCACAGCCCTTTTTATCAGAGCGAGAGAGAGAGAGAGCGAGAGAGAGAGCGAGAGAGAGAGAGAGAGAGAGAGAGAGAGAGAGAGAGAGAGAGAGAGAGAGAGAGAGAGAGAGATTCCCTGCCTGCCTAGTCACAACTCCCCCCATCTGCCTTCCTTATTTGGCCACATTCCTTGTAGCCGGAATTTGTCTGTTGTGACACGTCCTCTTGGGTCTTGTGACAACAGTTTCACAGTTTGGGTCTGCTGACACTTTAATCATTACTTGATGAGGGGATTCTGTTTTTCACTGAGTAACACTTTATTTCCTGATTAAATTATATGACCAATATTGTACAGCTTTTATCTTCTAGTATTAAGAGTTTTTATTCTTTATTGTGACTAAGTTTATACAATGTAGCCTATTGGGTTCATTATTTTACATTTAGAATCAGCAAATCAACTCATTTTATTTGAACCCAAACACATGGACACTTTCCTTTATAATATAAATGGTAGCCTTGGCTGAAAACAGTTGTTAGTCATTTCACCACATTTTGCAAATGGTCTAACCCTTTACCTCTAATATTTACCAATCAACTGCATTTCTTATTGTTTCTTCCGTTTCTGATTTGCTAAACCTTGATGCATTGAACACTGGTCTCCCACTAGACCATCTGCCATGTCGTAACCTGAAATTCCTTACTTAGGGTAAATATGACCTTTTGATCTCAACTGTTATTTTGAGTTTGGTTTAGTTCCTTCAAAGATAATTATATCCTCCCTTCTGTCTGAGGTGGCCATTTCCTAAACCACAGCTGCTAACCAACCAGTGGAATGTGCATTAACGTCATAAACAGTCTTTTGCCCTATCAGCGAACCATCATCTGTGAAACCCTGACGGCAGATTGTCCTCCAGTTGGCTGAGTGCGGGGTGATCTCCCTCTCAAGCCTAGGGTCACAGAAATAACTCACATGGGGATATCTAATGGCCCTTCTGTTACGTTCTGGACACCGACCTCGGTCGGTGACCACCCACATTCCTGGCATTTGTCACTGGGCTTGTCACCTGTCATTTCCCTGTCAATTAGTGCTGTCACTTAGGGGTGGTTCCTGATTGGCTGTCACGGGTGTGTGTGTGGAATGTTGGTATTTGGTCTCTATTTAACATACCTCTCTTCTGCTTGTCCATTGTCAGGTCTTCACTAATTGCGTTCGGGGATAACGCGGACGGTTCTACTGTGGACCTCCAATAAGCTCCCATTTACCTTATCTTACACTTGTGCTTTTAGCACTTGTTCTCTCTTAGAATTTACTCTGTGTTCTTACTATTAAAGTCGAACCTGTTCAAGAGTAAACACTCTCTGTCTCTGTGATTGCCTTCAACCATTGGAATTCACCTACCTGCATTCTGACAGAAGACCTGACCATCAGAATTCCATGGAGGCCATCATGGAGATGCTCCGGACGCAGGGAGCAGCCCAGACACGGATGGAGGAACATCAGCAGCTGGTCAGCGCCGAGTTAATCCGACTCAATGGGGTCGTCGGATCATCCCAAGCGGTGGCGCAGTCGGCGTTGGCCACAGCTCGACAAGCCCAAGAAGGAGTGGCTGGTGTGCAGTCGGCGGCGGGGGAAGCAGCGCTCCACGCAGAGGAAAGTCGGGGAGGGTTCGGGGTCCAGGAGCGGTCCCGCGAACCACATCTGCAGGCGCCCGCTCGCTATGACGGATCACCGGATGGTTGTCGGGAATTCATCACCCAGTGTCTACTCGTTTTCCGGCTGCAACCACGATCATTTCCATCGGAGACAGCGCAGGTAGCGTATATTATCACACTGCTCACCGGCGAAGCTCTCTCCTGGGCTACGGCGGAATTAGAGGCAGGGGCGATAATCTGCGACAGTCTGGACGCCTTTACCCGGGAATTGAGAAGAGTATTCGATACTTCCCGGGTACTCTCGATCTTCGAGGCTGGTGGTCGTCTTCTCGACTGCCGGCAGGGCCTCCGCACAGTCGCAGCTTATGCTATCAAATTTCGGATCTTGGCTCGGGAGACAGCTTGGGCGGAGAACGTCTGCGTGGTTCTGTTCGTCAGGGGACTCTCAGCGCGGATGCGAGATGCTCTCTCCGCGCGTGAGATCCCCGAGCAGCTGGAAGTGCTGATCAACACCACCATCAAGATGGATAATCGGCACCGGGAGAGGGAGAAGGAGCATGTCAACAACACCCAGCCCCAGGTATGTTTTCCTTCTTCTCCTGGTGTTGATAATTCCATGCATTACACGAGTGGGCCACTGGGTGATGAATCCATGCAGCTTGGAGCGCTGTCGCTCTCGGACGACGAGAGGCAGCGCTTCATCAAAGAGCGACGCTGCTTCCGGTGCGGCCGCACCGGTCACCGCTTCGGCAGCTGTCGGGTCCAGGCTGTATCGGCTCGGCGCCAATCGGGGATGGAAGGTGCGCCGTCGGGCCTCGAGAGGGCGCCAGCAGGTGGGCTCATTCCTGCCAAAACCACGGATTCTCGCACATTTTTTGAGGTGGCGATCAACTGTGGGGGTGACATTAGGGGAACTAAGGCTCTCATTGACTCAGGGGCGGCGGGCAATTTTATTCACGTGGGACTGGTGAAGGAGTGGGGAACCCCGGTGGAGGACTTAGGGGTTCCCTTACCAGTCTATGCCCTGGACGGTCGGCCCCTGGGCAGTGGGAGCGTCACCCAGCGCACAGTTCCCTTACACATCCGGGTGGAGGGTGGGGAGTGGGAATGGGTTACTTTTTTTGTCATCTTTTCCCCCTATTCTGTCATGGTGTTGGGTCATCCCTGGTTGTCGTCATGTGTTCGTGTCATTAATTGGGGCACGGGCGAACTCTCAACGGCGGCCGACGTCAAGTCGATCGTCAGCGGGAGTTTGCCCAAACCCTTGTCTCCCCCCCCCCCTCTTCTCTTTTGTCTCCTCCCTCTTTCTCCAGGATGGTGGGGAGCGTGGCAGATTCTGATCTACCCTCTAATCCCGATTTAATAGGGGTGCCTGAGATCTATAGGGACCTGGCGGACATTTTTAGCAAGACGCGTGCTAAAGCACTTCCGCCTCATAGATCATACGACTGTCCCATTAATCTTCTACCCGGTACCTCCCCGCCTCGCGGGCGAATGTTCTCTCTCTCACGCCCCGAAACCTTGGCCATGAACACCTACATAGAGGAGGCATTGCTTGCGGGGCACATACGCCCTTCCACTTCCCCTGCCGGCGCTGGCTTCTTTTTTGTTGATAAAAAGGATGGGGATCAGCGCCCATGCATTGATTATAGGGGATTGAATGACGTTTCCATCAAGAACCGATATCCTTTACCCCTCATGGACACGGCATTTGAGTGCTTACAGGGGGCACAGGTCTTTTCTAAACTTGACTTACGTAATGCATACAACCTGGTCAGGATTAGAGAGGGAGACGAGTGGAAGACTGCATTTAACACACCCAATGGGCACTATGAGTATTTGGTCATGCCCTTTGGTTTGGCTAATGCTCCGGCAGTCTTCCAAGCCCTGGTTAACGACGTGCTGCGAGACTTGATTGGGGTGTCGGTGTTTGTCTACTTAGATGATATCCTGATTTTTTCTCACGATATGGTGCAACACCAAATGCACGTTCGGGAGGTGCTAGACCGTCTCCTCAAGCATCAACTATTCGTTAAGGCTGAGAAGTGTGTGTTTCACACGGACACCGTGTCCTTCCTGGGCTTTGTGTTGACGAAGGGCGATCTGCGCATGGATCCAGCCAAGGTGAGTGCAGTTTTGGACTGGCCACGGCCTTCGTAGCTCAAGGGGTTACAACGGTTTTTGGGCTTTGCAAATTTTTACAGGCGCTTTATTCGCAATTTTAGCGCCTTAGCCAATCCCTTAACAGCTCTCACTAAGGCCTCTCTCCCTGGCTTTGAATGGTCGCCTAGGGCTGAGTCGGCCTTCTGCGATCTTAAACGTCGTTTTACATCCGCTCCTGACGCGGAGGTTCCGTTCATTGTGGAGGTGGATGCCTCTGACGTTGCGGTGGGGGGGGTGCTCTCTCAGAGATGCTTAAAGGATGGGAAAGTGCACCCGTGTGCTTTTTTTTCTCGCCGTCTGTCACCAGCCGAGCGTAATTACGACGTGGGTAATCGGGAGTTATTGGCGATCAAATTGGCACTGGAGGAGTGGAGACATTGGTTGGAGGGGGCGGCACATCCTTTCATTATTTGGACTGACCATAAGAACTTGGCTTACATCCAAGGGGCTAAACGCCTTAACGCTCGCCAGGCCAGGTGGACGTTGTTCTTCACACGATTTCGATATACCATCTCCTATAGACCCGGCTCCAAGAATATCAAACCTGACGCGTTGTCACGCCAGTTTGATCTTCCTGGGCGGGAGGAGCAGCCCCATCCCATTATTCCACCGGCCTTGATTTTGGCACCCGTGTCTTGGGGCATAGAGAAGGTGGTAAGGTCGGCGCTAACGCGGGAGCCCGATCCTGGTGGGGGTCCTCCGGGACGGTCGTTTGTTCCCAAGGTGGCGCGCTCACGCTTGCTACAGTGGGCACATGCGTCATCCCTCACCAGCCACCCAGGGGCAACCAGGACCCTGGAATTTATCCGTAGGAGGTTCTGGTGGCCGACAGTGGAGGGGGATACGCGTTCCTTTGTGGCGGCCTGTCCGGTGTGCGCACGTAGTAAGACCTCTCGATGGGCACCGGCGGGTCTCCTCCGACCACTTCCTATTCCTAAACGACCCTGGTCACACATATCTCTGGACTTTATTTCTGGTCTTCCCCTTTCGGACGGATTCACCACCATTTTGGTGGTGGTGGATCGGTTCTCTAAGGCGGCTCACTTTGTCCCTCTCCCCAAGCTTCCTTCGGCCCGGGAGACTGCTGATTTAATTATACAGCATGTCTTTCGGGTCCACGGGCTGCCAGTAGATATCGTGTCGGACCGGGGTCCTCAGTTTGCCTCCAGGTTCTGGAAGGCGTTTGCCGCCGGCCTCGGCGCCTCTGTCAGTCTGTCGTCTGGGTTCCATCCACAGTCGAACGGGCAGACGGAGAGGGTCAACCAGGATTTGGAGGGGGTCTTGAGGTGTTACGTTGCCGGTAGTCCGGCAACGTGGAGTAGGAGGTTGGCTTGGGCTGAGTACGCGCATAATACCCTTCTCTCCTCTTCTACCGGTATGTCTCCCTTTCAGTGCCAGTATGGTTTTCAACCTCCTCTGTTTCCCGAGCAGGAGCAGGAGGCGGAGGTGCCCTCGGCCCAGGCACATGTGGCTCGCTGTCGCAGGACGTGGAAACAGGTTCGGAAGGCGCTACAGAAGGTTTCGGTTAGTACCCAACGGCAGGCTAACCGTAAGCGTCGTCCGGCTCCAGTTTACCGTCCAGGGCAGCGGGTTTGGCTTTCCACCCGGGATCTCCCTCTCCGGGTGGAATCCAAGAAGCTGGCTCCTCGCTTTATAGGACCATTTAAAGTGATTCATCGGGTTAATCCAGTGGCTTACAAGCTACGACTTCCGAGCTCTATGAGGGTTCATCCGACGTTTCATGTGTCCCTGTTGAAGCCATTCCTCTCATCGCCCTTGGCCCCGCCACTGCCTGTGGTTCCTCCGCCCCGGTTTATTGGCGGTCAACCCATTTACACGGTGCGGAGGATACTGGGTTGTAGGCGGAGGGGTAGGGGGTTTCAGTTCTTGGTGGATTGGGAGGGGTACGGGATAGAAGAGCGTTCTTGGGTGCCTCAAAGGGATATTTTAGATCCCAGCCTGATCGTTGATTTCCGGCGGCTGAATCCCGAGGCTCCTAGGTGAACGTCTGGTGCCGTTCGTCGGGGGAGGGTACTGTTACGTTCTGGACACCGACCTCGGTCGGTGACCACCCACATTCCTGGCATTTGTCACTGGGCTTGTCACCTGTCATTTCCCTGTCAATTAGTGCTGTCACTTAGGGGTGGTTCCTGATTGGCTGTCACGGGGGTGTGTGTGGAATGTTGGTATTTGGTCTCTATTTAACATACCTCTATTCTGCTTGTCCATTGTCAGGTCTTCACTAATTGCGTTCGGGGATAACGCGGACGGTTCTACTGTGGACCTCCAATAAGCTCCCATTTACCTTATCTTACACTTGTGCTTTTAGCACTTGTTCTCTCTTAGAATTTACTCTGTGTTCTTACTATTAAAGTCGAACCTGTTCAAGAGTAAACACTCTCTGTCTCTGTGATTGCCTTCAACCATTGGAATTCAAACCTAGCCGGAATTTGTCTGTTGTGACACGTCCTCTTGGGTCTTGTGACAACAGTTTCACAGTTTGGGTCTGCTGACACTTTAATCATTACTTGATGAGGGGATTCCGTTTTTCACTGAGTAACACTTTATTTCCTGATTAAATTATATGACCAATATTGTACAGCTTTTATCTTCTAGTATTAAGAGTTTTTATTCTTTATTGTGACTAAGTTTATACAATGTAGCCTATTGGGTTCATTATTTTACATTTAGAATCAGCAAATCAACTCATTTTATTTGAACCCAAACACATGGACACTTTCCTTTATAATATAAATGGTAGCCTTGGCTGAAAACAGTTGTTAGTCATTTCACCACATTTTGCAAATGGTCTAACCCTTTACCTCTAATATTTACCAATCAACTGCATTTCTTATTGTTTCTTCCGTTTCTGATTTGCTAAACCTTGATGCATTGAACACTGGTCTCCCACTAGACCATCTGCCATGTCGTAACCTGAAATTCCTTACTTAGGGTAAATATGACCTTTTGATCTCAACTGTTATTTTGAGTTTGGTTTAGTTCCTTCAAAGATAATTATATCCTCCCTTCTGTCTGAGGTGGCCATTTCCTAAACCACAGCTGCTAACCAACCAGTGGAATGTGCATTAACGTCATAAACAGTCTTTTGCCCTATCAGCGAACCATCATCTGTGAAACCCTGACGGCAGATTGTCCTCCAGTTGGCTGAGTGCGGGGTGATCTCCCTCTCAAGCCTAGGGTCACAGAAATAACTCACATGGGGATATCTAATGGCCCTTCTATCAATCAGCATTTTGTCTTTCTAATCATTACCTTGTACATTTCAGTTGCTATGTTCATGTTTTCATTTAGAAATATACGACACAATCAAGACCAGCTAGCGAATCACGACGCGATGCGCGTGTTGAGGAGAGTGAGCAACCTCTACACCTGGAATTGCCACAATATATATATAGCAACAACATAATGTACACATACCTATAGTACCTTATTGTGAATCTCTCTTGTGTGGACAGCAATATCTCCCCTGTACCTGCTCAAATCCAACGCAAACATTAATTAGACCAAAACTAAATAATAAAGTGCAATACCAAGCAGCTCTCTTTTTCCTAGAGTGCTGCCGAGCCAATATGAGTTAGATCTAGCTGTCCACTGATCCAGTGACGAGGCTTCTGTCACAAAGTGTATTTACCAGGGATTATCTCCATGATCTGTGATAAAGTGCTCAACTGTTTTCCACACACCACTCTCATGGCCACAAGGGCATTAAACCTGTTCCATCCCACGGGGTCGGTACCGACCCAAAAAATGACATATGGTCATAAATAAATATTTTTCAGAGTGTTGCATATTTTTTGTGATTTTTTAATCAAACGTTTTCAAGTATTAACATCACTAATGTTGAAGGCAGAGGTTATGTGTAGGATTGTTAGTAACTGTCTAACTGCATATATAACTGTTTACACTAGTAACTGTCTAACTGCATATATAACTGTTTCCACTAGAGGGCGCTCTAGGCGGAGACACTCAGTAACACTACCCGGTGGCGAGTATAAATAGAGGTGTCTCCTCCCACTTCTTTCTCTTCCCCCCAGTCTCTCAGTGAGAGAATACCTGTAGTGTTACTGCTCGGCCATGTGAATAATAAACCAGGCCAGTTAAGGCTCAAGATAGAAACCATGCCTCTTGACCACATTATTGTCGCCCTATAGCCGAATTCTGTTAACAGGTTATGGGCCCAGATATAACGCCGGGGCGAAATAATAAGGGTACTGTAGCAAGCTTAGCTGAAGTATAGGCTAGGTTAGCGCCGGGAGCACCGCGTGGCTAGACGCTAGGCCAACAAGAGCTAAAGCTAAGCCTACCACCAACGAAGAGGATGGAAAACAAGAGAAGGGGCAGATGGCCCTCATTCAATGGAAGAGCAGAGGACTGCGAGCTCTGGGAAGAGTGCATGCTGTGCTGCATGCACGGTGCGGGGCTGAAGGAGACGATCCTGGCAGCCCCCACGGGAGAACTGACGGCGGAAGAGCAAGCCCTGGATGACCAGCGTAAGGCAGACGCATACTGTGAATTAGCGCCGCTGCTCGACGACACCAGCCTGGGGCTGATATTCCGCGACACTAAAGACAGAGGCCGAGAAAGCCTGTAGGTGAGAGCATTACATCAGGCGAGGAAGACCCAGAGTCGTGGCCCTCTACATAGCACTAACGGCCCTGAGGAAGGGGCCCACCGAGACTGTGACAGAATACGTCAACAGAGCGGAGCAGATCACGACGCCATTGAGGAGTGCCGGAGAAGCACCAAGCGATGGGCTAATGATGGCGATGATGATGAGAGGACTACCGGAGCTGTCAAACCGTTCACACTCCTGGTAACACACGGTTCAACGGACATGCCGTTGGGACAGTTCAAGCCTAAGTTAAGGAACTTCGAGGCCTCAGAAGATACCCACCCAGCCGCCGCGGAGGCGGGAGAGAGGGTGCTAAAAGCCGGAGCGACGCCAAGGGAGAGGACCAGGACCACGACGGAACTGGCGTGTTGGCGATGCGGAGAGAAAGGCCATCTTGTAGAACCGGACGGTACACGGTTTGACATAAAGATGTACCAAAGAATATATTATCTGCAAACGGAGTGTAATGACAACGACAAGTGTAATGATAATAATGATATGTGTAGCATGACGGCCAGTCACGATATTCAGACATGGCATGAGCTTATGGGTCATTGTAATTACGAGGATTTACTGAAACTGCAAGTAGTGTCAGAAGGCATGCACATTGAAGGAGAAAAGCGTAGACCTGACAAATTGTGCAGTGTGCAAAACGGGGAAGTTTACTCAACCGAGATACAGAAATCCCACAGACAGTTTAAGGGTACCTGTTGTGAAGGGCCAGATTAAAACTGAGAATCTACCTTTATTGTTTGATATACTTTGTATATTATTTATATATACACGGAATATCCCTTTACCTGCGTTCAAACCAGAGTAATATTCGCTCTCCTTATTGGACAGCGCCCCTAGGCGCCAGCTCGCAGGCCCCCAACGTCAGGTTCAAAGACAAGTTCAGGCATGTCAGAACATGCCCGGAGACAGCGTATTGATACCAGACAAAGACTGCGGTTTGGGACTAGATAGTCACTTAAGTATATATACAGCGCAAGGCGCGCGCAACAGTACCTTACCCCACCTTACCCCGAGCACCTGCTTGTCCATCAAAACAAGCCAACGTAGTTCATCGTGGTGAAGTGAGCAACTCGTGCGTTGAGAACATGTGCGAATAGAATAGTAGAGTGTCAGAGTTTAATGTAGTAACGTCAAGTTCAACCTAATCTAATGTGAAGTAAATAGTCGTTCATTTATTGTATATTGTGCGGCCACAGTTCGTTCGTGTGTAGCATTAAGGCCTCTGCATGCTACAGAAACTTCAGAGCAACTGCAACACAACATCGGCGCGATTTCAGCGCGGTTGTTTTAGAGGGTCTTGTAGACTGTGTTGCTTGGACGTTGCGTACATGTCCCTCAAATCTAACCTAAACAACCGTTGCGTTGATATTGCGTAGCAGTGATTGGTTGGTTAGCGAATGGGGGCGGGGCTGTCATAGAATAATATTAGTCCCGCAGAGAATATCATCCTCCATTGTTGTTTCCAGCGTTGCCGCAAAATAATTAGCGTCACATAGCTCGCCTTTTTCTGAAAACCCAAGCAGCACATATTGTTCCATAGCATACGCCTTCAGTTGATCATGACAAATCCTCTCTTACCTTGACGATTAAAAAGCCTCCATAATTTAGTAAATAAAGCTGTAGCCAGCCAGCTAGCATTGGGTCTATTCAAAATGCTATCCACATTAGCTACATAGCTAACCAAGTAAATACAATGGTATCCATCCTGAGGTAACGTTAAATACAACGTTTGCTAGTCGAAATGACTGGACACACACAGGGACAAGTTAAACATCAATCAATTAATTTATTCCAATAGGTAGTTTGAGCTGCATGTGAGCCGAGGTCCTCTCCATTGGAAACTAATGATGTTACGGTAATGTTAGCTCGAAAAGCACAGAAAGTTAAGCTGCTAGCAACAGACACTATAACACTTCCGGTCGGGGGTTTTCAAAATAAAAGAGCGACGTCTAAAATCACCGGAAATACGTTTATTTTGTACATTATCTAACGTTAACACGAACCTAAACTAACTTTAGTTAAACTAACTTTGCGCGTCGATGTTGCAGAAGCATAAAGGCAGAGTGTCTAAAACACCGTTGCTTTGTCGATGTTGTGTTGCAGTTGCTTTGAAGTTTCTGTAGCATGCAGAGGCCTTTACCCAGCGGTTCGTCGTGTTTTAGCTAGTGTACCTTAGCCAGGGTGTGTGGCCTAAATACGTCGCCCACACCCGAGGAGGCCTAGTCGGAGAACCATTGGACATGTGCACAGGAGAACCAGTGTCGGCGATTGCAGAACCATTACCGGTTGGATTATATTGATTTGGAACGTGTTACCCGGAGAAGAGCATCGTTGATTCCCACTATCGTTTGGGATTCAACCTCGTGAGGATTACAACTTGGGCTGGCCTCATGGACAGGGGCTGGCTAGCTGTCATCAGTGCTATCGAGCATTTGGATTACAATTATTGCTTTGCTGCTGATCGAGGGATTTACAAGGACCGACTCCTGTACTTGGAGTCTCTTTATCCTTCATTGAATCAGACTGAGTATCCGAACATTCCTCTACCCTCCAGGCCTTACACCCCGGAGGGAACCCATTGTCTCCAGGCGGTACCAGCGTTGCCTTCTATAGTTGCTATTATACGACAGGTGGTGTCAACTTAGACCCATCGTAGGATTCCTGCTATTCTTAGTGACTCATGCTATTGACTGACTTTACGCATATTCTTCGCCATACAAGCGCGACCCTAATTCTCATTCTGTAACCTAATGTTGCATAATAATAAAATACCCTCAAATACTATTTCTTTGTCAATGCCGTGTTCTTGTGGGTGTTCACCATCTATATTTGATGTACTGTCTGGCCATTAATTAAAGTACATAACTAGCAGTGGTTTAATCTATCACAATCTTTAATACAGTCAGGGTTTTGTAACCCCTCAGTTACGGTACCACTTGCATTAGTTGACACGGACCTAGCCGGCCCAGTAAGCAACGAGTCCATAGGAGGCTTTGGATATGTACAGTCTTTTACAGATGTGTGCACAGTATTTGTTTACTTTCTCAAAGCAAAGAGTGACACACCCCAAGCCACAGAGAAATTCGTGGCAGACGTAGCCCCTTATGGTAACGTAGGATGCTTGAGGTCCGACAACGAAACCGAGTTCACAAACAGAGAGTTCCAATCACTGTTGAGAAGGTATAAGATAAGACACGAGACGTCACGTCCATATCCCCCACACCAGAACGGGGTGGCAGAGAGGGAATGGCATAACCTTTTCAAAATGGCTAGGAGTAAGCTAGCAGATAGTAACTTACCTAAGAGCCTATGGCATTATGCGGTGCAAGAAGCCGCTTATACCAGAAACAGGTGCTTTAATAAGCACTCGGGCATCACCCCGTATACAGCACTGACAGGAAAGAAGTGTAATCTAGCCAGAATGCACCGATTTGGATCAGTGTGTTATGCGTACCTGCAGGACAGGGGAAAGCCCAAGTCCAGAGGGGTAAAAGGATTTTTCGTAGGACACGACAAGGGAAACTCCGCTTTCCTAGTTTATCATCCCGGTAACGGGAGAGTGCAGAAACACATGCTAGTCGAGTTTGTCACGAAGGCAACATGTGAGAGCGAGACACAGACAGAGGAGCCAGAGCTGGACTCCAGAGTAAGGTGTGTAGAAACAGAGACACATCAACCCAGTGTACTTAGTACGGTCGTGCAGGCATACAGTCAGCAACCCCCAGAGGTTGATGACGAGGAGCACCCGAGGGTGACGTCAAGTGCCCCAAGCAGTGGGAGGTATCCCTCAAGGGAACACAAACCCCCAAAGTATCTGACAGACTATGCCCGGAAAGGGAGTGACGAGGAGGACAGTACACCTACAACCGTTGATTACTACTACAGGGTAGTCAGTGGGGTAACCCCGACCTTTAAAGAGGTCACATTGTCCCCCAAAGAGGGCCGACAGACAGTGGGAGGGAAATGGGTGTATTCAACCAAGTTACCAGAGGGCAGACAGACAGTGGGAGGGAATTGGGTGTATTCAATCCAGGAGGGTATTGAAGGCCACGACAAATATAAAGTGTGGTTAGTAGCAAATTGCTTAAATGCTGAAGGAGGGTACTCCATGTTTAAATAATGAAGGAGGGTGGCTACACTGCTTAAAGGCAGGAGGAGGATACTCTAGGTTTAAATACGGGAGGAGTAGAATCCAGGTTTAAATACCTGATTAGAGTCCATGTCTAAATACTGAAATGGATCCTATGTTTAATCCCACGTTTAAGTACAGAGGTGGGTGATTGTTTAATTCCATGTTTAAGTACAGAGGTGGATGACTTACCATGTTCTCAATGATGTAACTATGTGGGAAAGACCCTGAAACGTTTAGAGATGTAAGAATGTAGATCAAGGGAAACACCATGTGATCAAAGACTAGTGAAGGAAACGGGTGCTTTTGGGTGTTTTTCAATGTATATGATGTATAGATTGGGGGAGATGAGAGCATCTAAAGGGTCGAAATGTGCAGGCTGACGGTGGTGGTAGCAGGAGAGGTGGTTCAGAGCGAGCAGGGTGATTGTGAGCACCACACTGAGCAGGGCCGAATGTTGACATTCCTTGTAAGCACAAATATAACGGAGCGGCACATAGCGAGGGATAGGGGTGACATCCTTAATGAAACAGTAGAAACTGCATTTTGATGTGTGTAAAGGTTAAACGCGGTTGTCATGACAGCGCGTCACATGACAACCAGAAGAGGGGCGGGGCTATCGTTGCTATGACGAAGATCTATAAGTCGAACAGTGTTTCCGGGTGTGAGGCAGACCAAAGAAACAAATCCCATAGGAGAGAAGAGACCAAGAGACTCTCTCCTCTCATCATCGAGAGGGGGGGGGGGAAGAATGACACATCATCATTAGCTTCGGCTAACGCGAGGAGGGTTTAGGCTAAAGACCAGGCCTGACCACCATTGGACTGAATAGCAGGAGGACGATAGACTGAACACACTGAAAGATCATTAGAATAGACTTTTCAAGGACAATACAATCTGTTAACATCTGAGCTGAGGCTTCTGTTTATATCAATAAACAACGCTTTTCCTTGTAAGGTATTACGCTGTGTCAAAGTGTCGAATTATTACGAAGGTGGAGAATTATTATGGTTTGCGGATTGCACTAACGGGGAGAGATAAGGATTATATCAGCCAGTATAGGAGACGTCAGGACCATTAAAATTACACAACGCAGAGGAATTGGATGGAGAGAGGATAACACAAGAAGACGTGATACTGGCCAGATTGATCAGAATCTAACAGTTGGTGCCGTGACCCGGATTTGCAAGAGATAAGAACAACGGAAAAATACTTTTCAATGCGGTGACAAGTGAACAACAGCCATCATGGACTCGAGCCAAGCCGGCAAGCGAGGCCAAGCCAACCATGGGAGAGAGTCGATTCGAGCGGTCAGGAGGCGAACCAGCGCTGTAGGAGAAACAGCGCTCAGGAGAAAGATGTGAGTTCACTGTGCACACACGGTTGTTTTGATCTTTTAAGCCAAATAAAAACGAACAGATAGTGCATCCATAAATAAGTAGCGACAGAGAATGCCAGCTGTAATAGTGTGTTTTGGGACAGAGCAGAGCGGCACGGTTTTTGTTTTGAAAAATCGAGGGTTTTATCTACAGGGAATGAAAACAAAATGGGGCCGGTGCAGAAGGAGTGCTGACGAGAGAGAGGCAAGCTGCAGGGTTTTTGGTTTTGGGAGTGTAAATGCGAGATGAGGAGTGGGGGGGATGCTGAACCAGACTGAAATTTGTTATGGCGGGATTGTTATGACAAGACTCTCGCCTGAGACGGCCCACCTTAAACTGGTCGCTGTGGTCTCAAGGCGGCCGTAATTTGTCGTGGCGGGAGGAAAGTCGATCGGGTATTTACCTTAAACTGTGTATTATGTCCGATAAGCAAGAGTTTAGTCCGGGAGAAGCGTCCCCTGATATGGATAGGAAATAGAGAAAAACAGCAGTGTTTTTAGGCCTTGGAAGGAAGGGCAGCGGCCGTTTGTTTTTAGAGAGTAGCCATTATGAGCGAGACAAGATGGCCGCAAAGAGCCACGAGGAGGATGAGATAAGATGAGAGGAAATGTTGTTGAAATATGCAGAGACATTCTCCCATTATTACACTATGCAAAGCCTAGTCGGTTCCCTTAGATTCTCTCTCTCTGGCCCAGCCAGACCACTCACAGATCCTTATCAGTGACCATAAAAACTCACACACACACACGCTGTAATATCCTCATCTTCCCCCAAGCTTCCCCCAAGACACAAAGACACATTTAAGACAGCTCTGGAACATATAGCCTTAACTCAACTAATTTGACACGAAATGCCACAAGTGACTAAATTATGACTTGACTAGGATTATCCCACGATTAGAAGACGGGGCCAGGTAGAGTTTAAGTACCAACGATAAGACACAGACACATATAAATCTCCCTCCGACCCTCTCCCTCCCTTTCAGACCAGAACCCCCCACTTTAACTCACACACACAAACACATCCACACACACACACACACACACACACACACACACACACACACACACACACACACACACACACACACACACACACACACACACACACACACACACACACACACACACACACACAAACACATCCCACACACACACACTCAAACACATCCCACACACACACACACACTCACCCCCCACACACACACACACACACACACACACACACACACACACACACACACACACACACACACACACACACACACACACACACACGCACACACACTAATTATATGATGTGCCATGGAGAGAGGAGATAAGGGAACGGAGGAAGAGGAGGACTTCACTTTTTCATTTTTGGGACACACTTTGGCCGGCCGGTCAGATCACTCTGTGTTCAAGAACTAGTACTTTGTTTATTTCACCTATTATACCTTTTTCACCTATTATACCTTATTCACTTTTATACCTTGTTCATTCATTTTTATATAATAAACTACCTCAAAAGTGTTTCATTCTTTACTTCTTTTTAAAATCTTATTACCGATCGGGTTTCAAAGTTTGCAAACTCGACAATCAGGCGTCCCTGGGTGGACCTGAACCACCAACCTTTCGGTTAACAAGTCGATCGGGTATTTACCTTAAACTGTGTATTATGTCCGATAAGCAAGAGTTTAGTCCGGGAGAAGCGTCCCCTGATATGGATAGGAAAGAGAGAAAAACAGCAGTGTTTTTAGGCCTTGGAAGGAAGGGCAGCGGCCGTTTGTTTTTAGAGAGTAGCCATTATGAGCGAGACAAGATGGCCGCAAAGAGCCACGAGGAGGATGAGATAAGATGAGAGGAAATGTCAACAAATTGAGTAGACAAGATGGCCGCAGAGCCACGAGGAGATAACAACAGATAAGAACCAGGAAGTGACACGTCAACTAAAACACCATAGAGGAGGAGTAGGTTGCCACCTAGTGGCGGAGGGAGGGTAGTGCTGGGGAGTTTTCATTACCCATAGGGGAATATTTAGATATAGGTCTGTACTACCATCTAGTGGCGGAGTGGGGGAGTGATTCAAGGTAGAGAATCTACTGGAGCACAGAGAGTGGATTATTATAATAATAATATTAGAGATACAGGTTAATTAAATAGATAATAAATAATTATACAATGGATTAAATAAGAATTGCACAGAGAGGAGGTGCAGTTATTTGAATGGGTTAATTATGGAATAAAGAGGGAGTTTGAATTCTAGTGGGGCTTTCTCACACCTAATAAATAGGCAGAGTCTTCAGATGACACGTCACCAGAAGAACTGGCGCGCGCTGGGGGTCAAACTGGGATGAAGATGAGAGCGCGGAGTGGGTATCGGTTAGCTGCTGGTGTCACGCCGGAAGACAACAAACAGGGAACTAGGATAGATAATAGGTGTGGAGAAGGTGGTAGACTAATAGCAAAACAAGGGAAGTCGAATGTACAGACGACTGCTGGTGTTGTTTTTCTGCTTTCAGCGGGGGGAGACACCGACCGCGGTGGAGATGACCAGGAGACAGACTGGAGGAGGAGGAAGCAGCAGGGGCCAGGCACCGCAGCCTGGTACACAGATCATCCACGACGAGAGAGAGGAGACGGTGGCGGTGGGAGAGCAGATGTGGAGAGGACAGCCAGAGCACTGAGGCCGTAGCAGACCAGAGGAGAAATTTTTGCCTAGGGGACCGCGCCCTGGAATGGGGACCAGCTCAGGAAAGGAGCCGTCACTGAAAGGGGCCCTTGCCCTAGAAGACGGGACCGGCCCAAGATGGGAGGTGTACTGTAAGAGGGAAGGGAGCGCTCTGATTTGACGTGGGGTGTACCTAACTAGGGGGGCCAAAAGGTTTAGGTGTGTTGTCTGAAAAGTTGCAATCTGTGTTTTTCTCTATCTCTCTCTCTCCTCCCGGACCGTTGTTTATCCTTTCTGGTTTAGGTGTGATGCGTGTAATGGAAAACAATAAGGCAACAGGATAGAATTGTTGGGAGCAGACGGAGGGGCCCTAATTGTTATGAGTCTAGTTTTGGGTATAATTAATTGAAAAACCAAGTAGTCTGTTGATTCTGAAAGTTGATTAAGAATCAAAGGGGGGAATGAAGGAAACGGGTGCTTTTGGGTGTTTTTCAATGTATGTGATGTATAGATTGGGGGGAGATGAGAGCATCTAAAGGGTCGAAATGTGCAGGCTGACGGTGGTGGTAGCAGGAGAGGTGGTTCAGAGCGAACAGGGTGATTGTGAGCACCACACTGAGCAGGGCCGAATGTTGACATTCCTTGTAAGAACAAAGATAACGGAGCGGCACATAGCGAGGGAGAGGGGTGACATCCTTAATGAAACAGTAGAAACTGCGTTTTGATGTGTGTAAAGGTTAAACGCGGTTGTCATGACAGCGCGTCGCATGACAACCAGAAGAGGGGCGGGGCTATCGTTGCTATGATGAAGATCTATAAGTCAAAACAGTGTTTCCGGGTGTGAGGCAGACCAAAGAAACAAATCCCACAGGAGGGAAGAGACCAAGAGACTCTCTCCTCTCATCATCGAGAGGGGGGGGGGGGGAATGACACATCATCATTAGCTTCGGCTAACGCGAGGAGGGTTTAGGCTAAAGACCAGGCCTGACCACCATTGGACTGAATAGCAGGAGGACGATAGACTGAACACACCGAAAGATCATTAGAATAGACTTTTCAAGGACAATACAATCTGTTAACATCTGAGCTGAGGCTTCTGTTTATATCAATAAACAACGCTTTTCCTTGTAAGGTATTACGCTGTGTCAAAGTGTCGAATTCTTACGAAGGTGGAGAATTATTATGGTTTGCGGATTGCACTAACGGGGAGAGATAATAATTATATCAGCCAGTATAGGAGACGTCAGGACCATTAAAATTACACAACGCAGAGGAATTGGATGGAGAGAGGATAACACAAGAAGACGTGATACTGGTCAGATTGATCAGAATCTAACACTAGACTATCAGTAGGATGCTCAGAAACTGACAAATTTACAGAGATGCTGTGGGTAGCCTCATTTATTTAACAATGTGACCGGCCCTGACCAATGGTTTGTAGAGAGTGGATTGGCACAGCATTTGGCTGACCCCATAGAGGAGCATTTGGATTACAGCCAAACATGTTTTTTTTGTTATCTTAAAGGTACAGGATATTGTGTGAGTTTGAATACAGACAGCTCACTGGTTTCGTGGGAAAACAAAGAAGCAGCCCACAATGGTACTATCAACTAGTGAAGCCAAATATACGGCTCTAGCTATGACCATACATGAGTGTATTTATCCAGAACAACTGTTAGAAGTGATGGAGATAAGATTACGAGTATATTGTTTAATATGTAATAGGTAATTGGAATGTACTCTCTATACCAGATAAGGTGGTTTTTGAAGATGAGGGGTATTTTGTTAAAAATGATGGACACTGTTTATATATGAGGGCTGTTGTTCTATATCTATCTTTAT
Source organism: Notolepis coatsorum (assembly GCF_963971535.1). Taxonomy (NCBI): domain Eukaryota; kingdom Metazoa; phylum Chordata; class Actinopteri; order Aulopiformes; family Paralepididae; genus Notolepis; species Notolepis coatsorum. The sequence goes on along the minus strand of NC_140165.1, from coordinate 219,835,008 downwards.
ATCTTTACAACCATACTAGGTAAATGACTGTACATTGGAGGGGGTTGGGTTAGGACATTTACAGGGGCCAGTTTCGAATTGCAGTCTCCCGTAGGTGTCCCTTGAGAGTGGTTTTGAAAGTGGGTAGTGATCCACATTCCTTTACAGCTTTGGGTAGGGCGTTCCACATTGATGTGGCATAATTGCGAAACGTGTTTAGTCCCTTGTTTGAGCCGAATCTGGGTTTAACATGATTTGTGGAGCTCCCTCTGGTGTTGTGATCGTGGTATTCACTGACCTTTGGGAAGTATTTTGACATGTACATGGGTACCTTGGTCGTGTAGTGTATCTTGTAGACCAGGCCCATTGCAAGTTGCTGTACTCTGTCGTCTACTCTAAGCCATCCTAGCCTCATGATCTCATAGGTCATCTATGGCAACGCCGTCCTGTGAGAGGGATGGACGTTGTCTGTCCATTTTTCCCCTCAATGGAGTGGTCCGTCAGGGACAGGTGGTCTCCCACATCATGGGCCTCACCCCCGCCTACGTGCAAGTCACGAGGGTGGTGGGTTTGGTAGAAGGCATGAAGGAGGGCGTGCCTCGGCTTGATAGGCCGATGGCGGCGCTCCTTTGTCCTGAGGTGGTGTGGGAGCCGTTACGGAAGCCGGTTCACCAAGGGAAATCGGCGAGGCGGTTGGCTTTCTGGAGTGACCAGTCATTTATCTCCGCGACGCAATCTCTGGCTGCCACTTCTAACATCGCGCAGCTGGTGAGATTCATGTCCGGGATACTGAAGGGCGGTATGGAGCTGACTGATTTGCAACATGATCAGCTCGCCCAGTTGGCAGGAGCCATCCTGCATCTGATCCAGCCGCAGGCCATAGCCGCTGGGAAAGTACGCACCCTGGCCACTCTAGTCCAGCGCCACCTTTGGCTGGAGCAGGCGCGTGTGCTGGAGAAGAAGAGGACTCCACTTCTGACGACACCCCTCTCCGATGCTGGACTTTTCGGGTCGGCACTGCAATTGATGACCTCAACCTGCAGGGAGATGCAGGAGGAGCGTTCCATGCTCCAGCCTCATTTTCCCCCGCTCGATGTCGCCGGTGGAGTCAGACGGCAGGCTCGTCGCCGGGGTTCCGCCGCCGTAGCCGCCGCTGCTACCACCGCCACTGCTGGACCTTCGGCAAAGAAGGCCAGGAGGAGAGAGGGCGCCTCCGCCACTGCAGCCGGCCCATCTACGCCCGGAGGTGACGGTAGGGATCGTCGTGACCAGCCTCCGATCATTTACCGTCCCTCTGGGGCTCCCCGGGGTGGCAAGTCCCGAGCGGCTCGTGGCAGGCGTCGCTGAAAGTATGACTTTTTCCCTCTGTGGTCCCCCCCTGTTCCCTTCCCGGCCCAAATATGATTTTTGTTTATAGAAAATAAAGAGTCCCTCCTGTATTTTTTGTTACAAACTGTGTGTTTATTCACCAAACATATGATGGGGATACGACGTGTGAACCTTTCGCTAGTGTGGGTTTGATAGGAGGGCTAGACTTTAAGTCTTGTTGGTCGCTACATTCATGTTAGAGCTTAAGCAAGGCCTGCAGCTTACACTCGGTTGAAAAAGGTTTTTTCTGCCTCGATCTGAATCTTGTGTGCTCTGTTGCTTAAACAGTGATATTGAGCCGCAACACTATTGTGTTGGTCTGCAGTAATGCTTGTGTATGAAAAGGTACCGCGGTTCAGGCCGCTCTCTCTCTCTATCAGATTTTCTGTGTCTTGCAACATAAACACGGGTGTCGGGTTCACACATACATAACTTGGCCTTGTTATAAACCCTGTTCACAGACGTGTCTGTGGCTAGCGTGCATTGAATTAGCTTTGCGCTGTTCATTAGCATACTGGCTACTTAAGGTATCATATGGCTATTTTGTTGTTGTCGTATGCAAGGGTTGGGCTTGCGAGGGGGTACCGGATAAACCCCTCCTTCCCTCTTCTGATTGGTCAGGGGGTTTCTTGGACTCTCTTTTCATTCGGTCAGGGCCAAGCTGTTAGGCAGCTTGGCACGGGGGGGGGAGGGTTTCCCTGACTCCGCACCTATCACGGGCGGTTGAGTCATGGGTTTCCCCCCATCATAGAAAACGTCACTAGGCACGTTTCTATTGGACGACGGCTTCCGTGAGTTTTTTCAGACCCGTATGTAGTGTCTGTCATTGTCAAGTTATCGGGGCAGAGCGTAGGAACTTACTGTTCTACTACGCTCGATATACGTGTGACTTGAGTCTGTTGGTCACATGACTCAATGTTACCGTGACTTTTCAATCTATGGCTCACGTGGGAAGTCTCTCTGAGGATTCCCGTCTCCTCTCTGTGGTGAGGGTGGCGGGATGTAAGAATGTAAAATGTTTTACCCTCGGCCGCGTCACGTGGGATTCATGTCAGTCAGAGTTTCTTTCTTTTTAATAATAAAAAGAGTGAAGCATATGAAGCACGACAACTCCTTGTCGTTCTCCCAGGCGACTTGAAGGACCAATGTCTGGTGTCTGGTTAGACTATCCATTGATGTGTTTGGGTCTCGGCGCGTACATAGTGCTGGCTCGGGGTGTTTTCTGATAAGAATCACGCAGGAGGCTAGTACGCCTTGGTTGCTCATTATTAAAGGGCAACTGGGATGGGGGATTTTTTCCTCTTCCGAGCGCCTGTTACTGGGTCTCGACGGACCCATATCTGGGGGATGTTAACGGAATAGATCAGAACATAGGTAGAGGGGTCTCACGCCCTTGGGGTGGGCCACTGAGCTCGGTACGAATGGGACCGTCTGGGTGGCGCCCTCTTTTCATGTTTTAGATCGACACGCATACCTACCCCCTCTCCTGGAGTGGGGATGTCGGCGTGGTTAGGGCACGGGACTGGTTCTGGTCGCGCTGGTCCAGGTCAGTTAACCCGTTGTCCGCCGGGGACGCAGATCTGCTGTTCTGGTACCCTGAGGGACTTGTACTTTTTTCGGGGGGAAAAATGCCGTGTCGGCCCGGGTGTCACAGGGTTGGGCGTTATGGAGACCCTTTGTTGGGTACAGGTTGTACCCTGCGCTATCATGAAGGGCCTGGTTCTCCATTCTTTTCGCTCCTCTCTCACGCATGGTGAAGAGGGGGCTGTTGGGGTGGTCTTATGGACCTCCTCTGGTAGCCCTGTGTGCTTCCCGAGCCGCCGGGCCCGGTCCGAAGTTGTGTTTCGTCGACCCGTAGGCCTGGAATAACCCTTTTTTGAAAACTGAAACACTTGTACTGCGGTGTAGCCGGTGTGTTTTGGAGTTTTTTCTTGAGGGGTTATAGGAACAAACACCGCCTGTGGTAACAAGACGGTGGTTGATTCCCTGGTGTGTTGGAGCGGAGTCAACTCCCGGGTTACCCGGTTGAGTGTGCCCCTGCACGTTCATGACGTCTGCCAATCGTGTCAGCCTTCTCTGCCTCGACCCCTCTGGGTGGGTTTTTTTTGGTCAAGGCTTTGTCATGGTGTGCAACAATGCCAGCATACGCCCCTTCCGCCGGGGTGCTGTTTTCAGTTGACCCCTTTGGTGCCTGTCTCGTCCGCAGTGCTCCAGGCTCGGGTCTAAAGCTTGCTGCCTGGTTTAAGGGATCGACCCCTCTGGGTACTAGTGGGGGGAAGGGCCCGCTCTTGGAGGGGCCCTGTCCGAATACGCTGGCGATGTGGGGGGCGGTGTCACTAAGTTACCGCCTGGTGAGGTCTTGATGCTTTGGCGTCATTGACCTCTCCGGGCCCCCTTTTTCCAGGGGATCCAGTCCCTTCAGTGGGTCTGGGTCTTCCTTCGCACTCCGCTACTACGGCCTTGCCGCGGGGTTGAGTTTGCTCTTGACCCCGTGATTTTGGGGGCAGTAACGAGGGTTGTTCCTTCCGTTCGTTCCCTGGTGGCATGCGGGTTGTGCGTGTGCGTAGTCGTGGGGTCAAGCCACGGTCTGCTCACCCTGTGCGTTGAGTTGCTCGAGTTTCTCTTCGCACGGTCGGATCCGTCTCCCTGCCGTCCTCCAATAGGGAGGGTATCCTCCATTAGGGAGGGTCGGGGGGCTCGGTCCTCTCCGGTCTGATGGTTGTGGGGGGCCTCAGCGGCGTACATTTGTCGAGCTTCTGGCTCCCTCTCAGCTCCTGTTGTGCAGAATGACGCTGAGTGGAGCCAGTATGATATAGAACGTAAGGTTATGTATGGATACTATGAATACTGGTGACGCTCAGCGTCAGGACGCCACTGCGGCCCTTGACCTCGCCTTGTGGTGAAAGTTTGGGAAGGAGGCGAGTAGGTGACCACACACCTGCTTATGAAGGTAAGCGGATAGGGTGTGGCCAGACGGATGCTGGTATGTAAAGGTACATTGTGGATTTTTATTCAGTGCTGTGCACGAAGTGAGGTTAGTGCAGAATGACGCTGAGCGTCACCAGCAGTGATGGGCAAGCTACTTGGAAAATGTAGCAAGCTACACTACAAGTTACTCTCGATTAAATATAGCTAAACTACAATGGAAGCTATCCCCAGAGAAATGTAGCAAGCTACACTACAAGAACATAGCAAAAATAGCTAGCTACATCGGCACTACTTTTTTTTTTTTTTTTTTTTACTTTGTGATCAAGTTTACACCAAACAAATAGGCAGGCAAAAAAATAGCTCAGTTTGATTGTTTATTATAAAACTGAAACAAGCCCTCGAAACACTTCTTCAATATCTGAATTTTAACTGTCTTACTTCATTTTACTATTATGCTGCCTACCATGTATATACTACTACCAACTATGCTAATATGTCTATACTACTACAGTATGTACTCAGAGTATAACACTCAAGCTTGACACTGCTAGACAAACAATACTATCCTTGGCTGCTACTGTAGATATGTAACTCACAAAACATTCCATGGCCACAGGTTGAGAACCACTGGTCTAGGACGATCTTTTCCCTATTTTTTTCTTTTCTCCACCCCCCAATGTAAAGTGTCCCCCTACCCCAACCCCCCCCCCCCCCCCCCTCCAATGTACAGCTCCCACCCACCAACCCCACCCACCCAACCTCCTCCAATGTACAGTTTCTACGTCAAATGTATACACTCTTTTTCTGGACACTTTTTGTATCACAAACAGTACTGTATTTGCAAATCTGATATGTCATAAATGTATAGATGTAGCAGTACTGTCTATCTGTATGTCATGTATGTCATATATACAGTATGTTATGATGAATTGAAAATGGGGGACCCTGATGTAAACAAGACGAAAGTCTTTGTCTGCATCCCCTTAACAATTGTATGTATTGAGCTGTACTGTACTGTACCCATTCTGCAATCTGTTAATAATACACTTTTCAATCAATCAATCAATAATATTATTCATAGCAGCTAGCCTATCTCAGACTGTTAGTTAAAGCTGTTGATAAAAAGTGCACTGACTTGTGTGCTGTTTGGGAACAGTTGACAATGTTTATGTAAAGACATATCAGCTCACCTGAATGTGTTCTCAAGTTAGTATTGGACGTGTGGGACGTCGAGAGCAGCTTCGTTTTTGGTTGACACAATAAACACCTAAACACATATGTTTTCGGCGTTTTTTCAGTCAAACTCATAAACGTGTCCAGGTAGGGCCATGGAGATGCAGTGTTGTTATTGTTGTTGACATCATCTTCATCAATGCCATCAGTGGAAACATCAAATCCCTCTGCCATTATTTCGCGCTGTTATTGTAAATTCATCCATTCATTCTCATTCAGTGGTCTGCGTTTTGATTTTCACTTCCTGGTTTGCGGCCTGGAGTCCCGCCCTATCCTGCCTCTGATTGGCCTACCCGTAATATTTTGGCCTACCATACCCAATCGTGAGTCGTCACTCATATCTAAACAAACCCAACCAATCATAGTGGGTTTTTTTACGGGGAGTTTTTTTTTCTCCGCGCAGATCTTCTCGTCTAGACTGCGAAAGTAGCGTGTAACGTTTCTCGTCGCTACGTTACTACTTCGTTCTATAAATAACTCCACTACAGAGACCGCTACCCTGGTTAAAAAGTAGCGAGCTACCAGCACGCTACTGAGAATTGTAGTTAAGCTATGTAGCTTCGCTACTTGTAGCAAGCTACTGCCCATCACTGGTCACCAGTATTCATAGAACTTGGTTATATACATAACCTTACGTTTATGAGGGCAACCAGGGAACCATTGTGATTGCTAGGAACCCAGTGTGTCAACATAGATGTAAACATGCCAATATAGAAAATATCATCTCATCAGATCTGTCATCAGAGAAGAAAGGATGACACCGGTTTACTGTCCAACGGACGACAGAGTAGCAGACACTATGAGGAAACCTGTTCCAAATTAAAATGGAAGGGATTTGCAAGGGTCATGTTTAATGTGAAAGTATTGACTGTCATACCCTGTTGATTTTTGGATTATATTATTTCCTTTGTAAAATGTTTTTCCAAGAAGTTATCCAGTATGCTATACCCTAAGTGGGAGGCAGAGGTTCTGTGTAGGATTGTTAGTAACTGTCTAACTGCATATATAACTGTTTACACTAGTAACTGTCTAACTGCATATATAACTGTTTCCACTAAAGGGCGATCTAGGCGGAGACACTCAAGAGCACCACCCGGTGGCGAGTATAAATAGAGGTGTCTCCTCCCACTTCTTTCTCTTCCCCCCAGTCTCTAAGTGTGAGAAGACCTGTAGTGTTACTGCTCGACCATGTGAATAATAAACCACGCAACAAGGCTCAAGATAGAAACCATGCCTCTTGACCACATTATTGTCGCCCTATAGCCGAATTCTGTTAACAACTAACATGTCACAAAAGCATGTAGAATGTATATTATCATCAATATGTTAGTTTAGCAATAGGTTAAAAGTGCCATTAGATAGTTTTAGGTTTTCGAATCTATTCAAAGACGGAAACGGAAATGGGCATTTTGAACCATGGGAATTGTAGTCTTTTTGTAGAGGACATGCATAGCTGTCGACCAGCGTTGAACCAAATTGAACTTGGGCATATGAAAGATAATATATGTGTATATATATATATATATATATATATATATATATATATATATATATATATATATATATATATATATATATATATATATATATATATATATATATATATATATATATATATATATATATATATATATATATATATATATATATATATAATGTGCGAATTGGCTATAATAAGGTAATGTATAAGCATCATATTCTATATTCTATAATAATATTTCAAATTGCATTGGTCCGGATGGGAGAATTCAGTACTGTACTTGCAGTTTTCTTAAGTTTGGTCATTATTATCATGGTGTTATTCACTGTCAAAGATGCAAAGAAAAATCATAATTCATATTCTCCTTTGTTTCTTCACAATTTAAGCAATCCTAGTAATAGACACAATATTTCTGACACTGTGAATTCATTCCCTGAGGCCATAGATCAGGGGTCTCAAACTCAATTTACCTGGGGGCCGCTGGAGGTAGAGTCTGGGTGAGGCTGGGCCGCATCAAATATTCCACAAAAAAAGGGTTTCCAAGTATTCCAAAAATGTATTAATACATCAACAAACTACCCCTTTGCCTCATCATAAAACCTCACAAACACCAGCAACTGAGCATTCTCAGTGGTGTCAGTGGACTCATCCACAGCTATGGAAATGCACTGTGCATTTTTTTTATTCTATCACAAAGCTGTTTAATAAAATCATCAGCCAGTATTTCAGTTATTCTGGTTGCTGTGCTATCTGAGGAGGATTTGCTTTTGTTTGCCTTCAAACATGGTCTCCATCACTTCAGTCATACATTATTTTATTATTTATGCGTCAGAGAATTGCTTCTTGTGATTAGCCAACACCCATGCCACTTAGTGAGGACTTTTTATCGTTGTGACATAACTTTAACAATAATTCTGCTTGCAGCTTGATATGATGATTTCATTCCATTTATAACTTTAACAATAATTCTGCTTGCAGCTTGATATGATGATTTCATTCCATTTATTTTTGTGGTTCTTAGTGCTGAAAGGTTGCATCAAAATAACTGTGTTTTGTTTCGTATTGGCGTTTCAAATTGCGTTTCAAATTGCCACTCTTCACAAGAGCTACCCTTTCTTGGCACATTGTGCTGGTTGGAGGGAGGATGAACGCATATTTTTCAGTCCATTCACCTTTGAATTGCAGCAATTTTCACTGTTGACTTTTATTTTACTGGCCATCTTTGAACATGCTATATTTTTCTACTAGCTGCCTGCTGGCAAAACTATGCTACTCGCTACAGTACCTGCAGATTAGACTACGCGTATAGCAGCACGCACCTATGCGCTGTCAACTCTCGCTCCGACCCGTTGATTCCGACCCGTTGATAGAGACAACACGCATTCCGTGAAGACCCGCCCTACTCTGCCTCTGATTCGCAGACTGTGGGTGGGGGGGGGGGATGCTGACGGGACGCTAAATATGATTGGACCAAAGCAGTAGACGGACACAGACAGTGCAGCAGGACAGGAGCTTGCAGAGGAGATAGCGGAGAATTTCGAGGATACGCACTGATGACAGGATATTATTTCCTTCCAGTTGGTATCACTCCGGAATCACGTTTACTAACGTTGCTGCCATGAGCCTGCGCTATGGTAGCCTACAAGTGATCAAATAAATAAAACGCCCAACTCGCGCAACGACTCGGCAAAAGGTTGCGCACGGGCCGCACTAACACTAAACTTTGATGTCAAGTAGGGGGCCGCAAAATATCATCCTGCGGGCCGCAATTGGCCCGCGGGCCGCGAGTTTGAGACCCCTGCCATAGATGTACCTAGATACAGAGAATATGCAAATAGCCCTTGTAGAAGTGGAGCAATATTCCATTTACCTAGGTATATATTTTAGGCGGATTTTCACATCGTGTGGAACCGGAAGGACAGAAACAGCGAGAGTGAAAGAGAGAGAGAGAGAGAGAGAGAGAGAGAGAGAGAGAGAGAGAGAGAGAGAGAGAGAGAGAGAGAGAGAGAGAGAGAGAGAGAGAAAGCAGAAAGAAAGGGAGAAAAAAATAAAAGAGACATACAGTGAGATAGAGAGACAGCAAGCGAGAGAGAGAGACAGACACAAAGAGAGAGAAAGAGAGAGACAAAGATAAAGACAGAGGGACAGTGATACAGAGACAAAGATAGAAAGACAGACAGAAAGAGACAGTGATATAGAGATCAAGAGGAAGTGAGAGAGAGAGGGAGAGAGAGAGAGAGAGAGAGAGAGAGAGAGAGAGAGAGAGAGAGAGAGAGAGAGAGAAAAAAAGAAAGAGAGAGAGAGAGAGAGAGAGAGAGAGAGAGAGAGAGAGAGAGAGAGAGAGAGAGAGAGAGAGAGAGAGAGACAAGCGGTGGCAGTAGGGACAGAGAGCAAGCGAGAGAAGGCAGAAAGGGAGAGTGAGAGAAAGAGGGGAACAAAGAGCATATTGTCAGTGCGGGGCGCTAATCGTCTCCCCTCAGCCTGCCAGAGACAACAGGTGAGAGGGGCTTGACTCCCTGCAAGCTCCACCGAGCTTTCAGAGCTGTGTGTGTGTGTGTGTGTGTGTATACGTGTGAAGGCGTGTGTGTACATGCACAAATGTGTGTGTGTGTGTGTGTGTGTTTGTGTGAGCGCGCTCGCAAAAGGGGGCCTAGGGGCCACACGGGAGAACCTATGCCAACTCAGACGGCAAATGAGGGTTGAGGGCTGCGCACCATCAAAGGCCTCCTTTCAGAGGTGCCAGGGCACCGGCTTGTGTGTGTGTGTGTGTGTGCGTGTGTGTGCGTGTGTGTCTGTGTGTGTGTGTGTGTGTGTGTGTGTGTGTGTGTGTGTGTGTGTGTGTGTGTGTGTGTGTGTGTGTGTGTGTGTGTGTGTGTGTGTGTGTGTGTGTGTGTGTGTGTGTGCGTGCGTGCATGTGTGTGTGTGTGTGTGTGTGTGTGTGTGTCTGTCCGCGGCAAAACTCACTGATGAACCAAGTAATTGGCCTCCTGTTCTGGCCAAACAGGCCATTAAGATGTCTTTAGAACGACAATGAATAGGATATTTCGGGGAGGGGGGCAGAATGTTTTTGATGGCCGGAGAGAGAGACCAGACCGGCTAGAGGCTATAATGGGAAAATCCACCCTAAAACAGATTGTGTTCTTCCAATGACCTGTGGCAGGTAAGTCCGTCACAGACGAGCTGGAAATAAAGAGCATCGATGCTTGAATCTGTGAAGTGACAGTTTTTGTCAGAGTTGGTCCGTTGATAATGAATTAGTGGGCGACTTTGTGGGCTATGGGGGGGTTCAACATCATACATACCCAGATAACAGCTAGCTTGTTCAAGCAATAATCCGAAAAACAAACCAATACAAATGTATCAATACATTTTTACTTAAGCATGTATTTACTACTAGCACGCACTTGTTACAGAAAGAGGACAATTCTGATGAAAGTGTTTGATCTCCTGACTCATCATTGCCATGCCATAATCGAGGAGTGATGATTTCTGATTGTCAGTCGGCCTTCTTATCTCTGGCTCCACCCCTCCTGAGTGGAGTCGCCCTGCCTTGGCGCTATTCCGAGTTGGCCATGTGAATTATGCGTTACAGCTCTGAATCATAAAATGTACCCGTGTCCCAGTATAAATCACTGTGGGCTCTGTCATAGTGTCCCGGGAGTTGTTCCAGGATTCACTTATTGTGGAGCAGTTCCAGGATTTGTCTCCCGATGACATCTTCACTAGAGTCCTTTCTCTCTGGTACTAAGCTCAAGGGGAGACTTGTTCCTATAGAAACAACATAGGCCTACAGCAGTGGCTTAATGGTGAGAGAAGTGGTGCTTGTTGAACGTGAATGTTGCCGGTTCGATTCCCTGGACTGGCAGGAAAAATCTGGTTGGGGAAGTGAAGGAATAACACTCCCCTCCCTCAATACCCACCACTCGAGTGTCCCTGAGCAAGGCACTTATCCTCAGGGGTCAGCGGTGTCAGACTGTGGTCAGTTCCCAGGTGCTGAACACAGGGCGTCGTAAAAGAGCCTTCCTGCTCACCCTGGGCAAATGAGGGTGGAATCAAATTAAAACATTTAAATACGCTAATTCTATTTTAGGGTGGACTTTCCCTTTAAAATGGGTCCGACAAAGAATGTGCCTGGAGCAGCAACTAGAATTAACAGAGGTCTTGCACCTACCCTGTCGGATCTTATAGAGGCCTTGCACCTACCCTGTCGGATCCTATAGAGGCCTTGCACCTACCCTGTCGGATCCTATAGAGGCCTTGCACCTACCCTGTCGGATCCTATAGAGGCCTTGCACCTACCCTGTCGGATCTTATAGAGGCCTTGCACCTACCCTGTCGGATCCTATAGAGGTCTTGCACCTACCCTGTCGAATCTTATAGAGGCCTTGCACCTACCCTGTCGGATCCTATAGAGGTCTTGCACCTACCCTGTCGAATCCTATAGAGGCCTTGCACCTACCCTGTCGGATCTTATAGAGGCCTTGCACCTACCCTGTCGGATCTTATAGAGGCCTTGCACCTACCCTGTCGGATCCTATAGAGGCCTTGCACCTACCCTGTCGGATCTTATAGAGGCCTTGCACCTACCCTGTCGGATCCTATAGAGGCCTTGCACCTACCCTGTCGGATCTTATAGAGGCCTTGCACCTACCCTGTCGGATCTTATAGAGGCCTTGCACCTACCCTGTCGGATCTTATAGAGGCCTTGCACCTATCCTGTCAGATCCTATAGAGGCCTTGCACCTACCCTGTTGGATCCTATAGAGGCCTTGCACCTACCCTGTCGGATCCTATAGAGCCCACCTACCCTGTCGGATCTTATAGAGGCCTTGCACCTACCCTGTCGGATCCTATAGAGGCCTTGCACCTACCCTGTCGGATCTTATAGAGGCCTTGCACCTACCCTGTCGGATCCTATAGAGGCCTTGCACCTACCCTGTCGGATCCTATAGAGGCCTTGCACCTACCCTGTCGGATCCTATAGAGGCCTTGCACCTACCCTGTCGGATCTTATAGAGGCCTTGCACCTACCCTGTCGGATCCTATAGAGGCCTTGCACCTACCCTGTCGAATCCTATAGAGGCCTTGCACCTACCCTGTCGGATCTTATAGAGGCCTTGCACCTACCCTGTCGAATCTTATAGAGGCCTTGCACCTACCCTGTCGGATCCTATAGAGGCCTTGCACCTACCCTGTCGGATCCTATAGAGGCCTTGCACCTACCCTGTCGGATCCTATAGAGGCCTTGCACCTACCCTGTCGGATCTTATAGAGGCCTTGCACCTACCCTGTCGAATCCTATAGAGGCCTTGCACCTACCCTGTCGGATCCTATAGAGGCCTTGCACCTACCCTGTCGGATCCTATAGAGGCCTTGCACCTACCCTGTCGGATCCTATAGAGGCCTTGCACCTACCCTGTCGGATCCTATAGAGCCCACCTACCCTGTCGGATCCTATAGAGGCCTTGCACCTACCCTGTCGGATCCTATAGAGGCCTTGCACCTACCCTGTCGGATCCTATAGAGGCCTTGCACCTACCCTGTCGGATCCTATAGAGGCCTTGCACCTACCCTGTCGGATCCTATAGAGGCCTTGCACCTACCCTGTCGGATCCTATAGAGGCCTTGCACCTACCCTGTCGGATCCTATAGAGGCCTTGCACAGAATGTTTGCGTAGTTCTCTTTCTTCCAACATGTAACTTTTGGTAACCACTTTCGAATTGTTTACGGAATCCAGTAATCGAATCATAAAATGTATCATCATTTTGTTGATATATTGCTCATGCATCAACAACACATAGCAACTGTTGTTTTGCACATACATGCTTCCAACATGAAGGGAAGAAATGGGCATTTTAAACATTAAAATGAAGTCTGTTGATACAGGAAGTGTCCATTCTTCCTGTCCTATTTCTGTAGTGGCGGTGACCTTATGTAAGAGGCCCAGTGGAAATAAAGCAGGTGTCCCTCTGGGAAAGAGCAGAGTGCAGAGTAACGTTCTACAGGACATGGGGAGGTAACGGTGCATGGAAGGATAAACACGCTGGACTGAAGGTCGTCACAGCAGAGCAGGCTGTGGTCAGAGACATCTGGGGGCCGTGTGTGTGTTTGTGAGAGAGAGAGATAATGTGTGTGTGTGTGTGTGTGTGTGTGTGTGTGTGTGTGTGTGTGAGTGAGAGAGATAATGTGTGTGTGAGAGAGAGATAATGTGTGTGTGAGAGAGAAAATGTGTGTGTGTGTGTGTGTGTGTGTGTGTGTGTGTGTGTGTGTGTGTGTGTGTGTGTGTGTGTGTGTGTGTGTGTGTGTGTGTGTGTGTGTGTGTGTGTGTGTGTGTGTGTGTGTGTGAGAGAAAGAAATAATGTGTGAGAGAGATAATGTGTGTGTGCATGTGTGTGTGTGTGTGAGAGAGAGAGAAATAATGCGTGTGTGTGTGAGAGAGATCATGTGTGTGTGTGTGTGTGTGTGTGTGTGTGTGTGTGTGTGTGTGTGTGTGTGTGTGTGTGTGTGAGAGAGAGAGAAATAATGTGTGTGTGTGTGAGAGAGAGAGATAAATAATGTGTGTGTGTGTGTGTGTGTGTGTGTGTGTGTGTGTGTGTGTGTGTGTGTGTGTGTGTGTGTGTGTGTGTGTGTGTGTGTGTGTGTGCAGGGGCGTCCATTTGGTATGGCAAGGTATGGCACTCGCCATACCTTGGCAAAAAAAAAAGTAAAAAAAAAAAAAAAAAAAAATTATGTTGATTTAGAATTCGAATGTCAACATTATGAACGAAGCTTCGAACTATTCGGTACAGCCCTAGCATGTTTTGATATTGTCAATTATCTCACTTTTACTACACACTAAATTTCGCTGAGTAAATTTTACTCAAACTGAGTACAATTTTACTCAAACTGAGTAAAATTTTACTCACTTGGGCTCAAATGGACTCAGTTTGAGTAAAATTTACTCTGCGAAATTTACTGTGTAGGTGACTTTTGCTGTGACTAACTGAAATATGCCAAAAAAAAGGAAAATGGACATAGGGAAGTTTTTTTTTATCAAAGGGCAGCAGAGACAAGTGATATAGGGACACAGGTAAGGTATGGCTTAGTGATTATAATAGTGCAGTTCAGCATTCAGTAACCCATACTTTTTGTGAATGTGTTTTTGATACTACATTCTGTTGAACACGCACCTCAAAACCGTACCTAAGGAAAATTGGCTCAATTGCAAGAAAAGTAATAGACAGTTATGATATTTCATTCTGCATAATTCGTATGCAAAATATGTGTGTGTGTGTGTGAGAGAGAGATTGAGAGAGAAATAATATGTGTGTATGCTTGTGTGATTGCATAACTGTGTGTGAGAGAAATAATATGTGTGTGTATCTATCTATCTATCTATCTATCTATCTATCTATCTATCTATCTATCTATCTATCTATCTATCTATCTATCTATCTATCTATCTATCTATCTATCTATCTATCTATCTATCTATCTATCTATCTATCTATCTATCTATCTATCTATCTATCTATCTATCTATCTATCTATCTATCTATCTA